>NW_028258346.1:17931690-18239971 GCF_053883595.1 Heterocephalus glaber | reverse complement strand
CTTCTTTTTCACATGTCTATTTCTTCTTAGATCCTGGAAATTGTGTATTTTTCATTGTTGAATGTTGGATCTTTAAAAAAATATGCATTCTTATAAAATACTAGAGTTCATTCTGGGAAATATTGCAATTACTTGTTGTTCAGCCAGAGCTTCTTGTTGTTGTTTTATGAGCTCCACTCAGGAAGTTTTGAGTGTTCTTTACTAGAGAGCTGGTTTATTTGTCCTGTGAAGCATGACCACTTGGTGTTGCTCCTGAAAACTTCAGAACTCCCACGAGGGCTCTTCATTATGTTTGACCAGAATGCCTGCACCTCCCTGCCCTGTGTGTCGCCAGTATCTCTTCAGCTAACAGTCCCTCTGCTGCTGCTAGCCTCTCTTCAGGGAGCCTCACTCTTCCCCTCTATGCTTTCATGTTCAATACAATACACAAGGAGGTGTTTATGCAGATTTTGGAGCTTTTCTACAGAGATTCCTTCCACACTCACTACTCTATTGCTCAAACTCCAGGCATCTCATTCTTTCTAAATTCCAGTCTATCTCTCTCTTTGTTCTCATGGGACTCCCACCCTCTCCACAGCAGCCTGGAAAATGCCTCCAGGTAGAAAGCCAGAATGAGCATGAAGTTCACTTTTTCTCCCCTTAGTTCTCTTAGTTTTCTCCCCTCCTCTCTAGTGTCCAGAGAGAGTTGCCTCCTACCTTTCTTCCAGTTCTTTAACTTTCCTCAAAGAGAGGTAGAGTTCCATCACAGTCACTCCACCATAGCCAGAAGCAGAGGTAAGCTTATAGAAAATTGAACAATTCATAAAAATACACATATTTCCTTTCAAAAAATGAATTCCAAGGGCATCCCACAGAAGAAATATCTAGTCTAGAACAATGATTCTCACACTTGGTTGTATACTGGAATAACCTGGAACCCACCTTCCAGAATTTGTGATTTGAATGATCCGGGAGGTTACTTAGCCATTAATCATTTTAAGACTCCTTGGTGACTGTGTATGCACCAAGCTTCACTGGCTTACTATGGCAAAGTCCTTGGTGACTGACTACACCACAGAGCACTCTCAAACCTAAACAGATAGTTCTCTAATATTACTGCTGGAGGTGTGTCCTCAAGACAAAAGCCTGGCAAAGGATACTCCCCAGCTCAGGATGTATGTAGCCTGCTCTAGGGACAGAAAAGAGTGTGTTTGTTCAGAGTGAGGGGGAGGCTGTTAGAAGTAGCTGTTTGTAAGTGGGGAGGAGCCTGCCTTTCATGGATTAACCATTTGATCTTGAGTGCATGTGAGTCAGGGTGGTCATCACTGAGCCAATCCACAGAGGGCCAGGTCTGCCTGCCAGTCAGGGTGGGGCTCAACCTGCCCCACAATCAGCTGCCATAGTTTTTCACATGAAAGCCACACTCAGGATTAAGGGTGGTTAACTGAGTTCTACCAAATCAGGATTCAAACTGTAAAGCTTCACAGCCAAACTGGATTCTTCCTGTCTGGATGTACTCACCGAGAATGAAGCTATGAAGAAACTATCTACTTTTGGAGTACCATGTTGTTCATATATGCAACCTCAATACTAGCCCCCAAATTCTAGGATATAGGATAGCCTCTTTTTAAAGGAGAAATCAAGGGAAACCTTAGGACCTTACCTGTTAGGGTTATTTTTAAAAGAACAGAGAAAGAAAAGAATGATTTTTCACCCTTGCCCAACCCTCCCTTCAACCCCTCCAGTCCTCCCTATTTACAAAGATTTTGTTCCTATTTTTCCATTTTCTCATATTAATCCCATTCCCTTCTAACCTTTCCCCTAGCCCTCCCACTTCCTTCCCCTTTGCCCCTTTTCTTCCCAATTCCCAATGAGAAATGTAATTGCTTTGTATACCTACAATGTACCAATAAAAGAATTTAATGCAAAAAAAAGAAAACAAAAACAAAACACACACACACACACAAAGAAAAGAATGATAAAACCAATTAATTAAAGTACATTGGCACTTGATGAAGCAAGCAAAGAAACTAGAACCCCAAATCCTACATGTCCCTAAAAGAAATCCCAGAGGCTTCTGTATGGAACTGGAGCTCAACCTAAGTATACTGTAAAAACTGCCTACAGATAAGGACCTTCCCATCTAGAGTCCTTATTCTAGAGATACAGCCTCTCGCCCTGGGGTAGAGCAGTCCATTAGGGTTTATAAATTGTACATTGTTCTTCCTTCATCCCTGTCTTGGTATGTTTTCCGTTGCTATAACAGAACTCCTGAGTCTGGGTAAGTTATGAAGAAAAGAAGTTTGTTTTGTCTCACTGTTGGAAGTAGGAAAGTCCAAGATCATGGGGCCCCTTCTGCTGAAGGCCACTTGTTTCTTCAACTCACAGAGGAAAAACGGAAGGGAAATTGGGTCCACACTAAAGAAGCAAAGCACAAAGCAGCCTTCTTTTATAACCGTCTACCATTGCAGTGACTAAGCCAGTCCAGGGAGCAAGAACTGGCTCCCAGGAGAAAGGCATTAATGGCTCTTAAGTAGCTACTCCTTTCCTAGAGTCCTGCCCTGCATCACCACAATGGCCATCAGGATTCAAGATGAGTTTTGGCTGGCCCACAGAAGTCCAGCAGGCTGGCTCACAGCGGGTCCAGGGAGCCACACCTGTCCCCTGACTTTCTCGTGAATTTCACATAGGTTGGTTTACGCAGAGGACACAGGCATTAGACAGATCTGGGTTAAAGTCCCAGAACAAACAGTTATCAGCTTTATGATCCGTGGGCATGTTACACCAAAATCTAAATCTCATTTATCCCACACCTATAAAAGGAGAATAAAAGTAACAGCAGGATCCTTGATGCCACCACGTAATGGGGAACAGGAGACTTTCAAACAAGGACGCACACGAAGGTGTGAGCAAGGCTTGCGGGGACCAACAAGGTGGAGTGAGGACCACATCCAGGCCTAAGGGGCAGGGAGGAGCAGCTCCTAGAAGCAAGCTATGTGGGAGGTTGGCCTGAGGGAGACAGCCTCTGGGAGGACGATGCAGCCAGCATCGGGGACCACTGCGAGGAACTTTCTGGCTTCACTTCCAGGTTTCTGCCAGGCCTCCCACTGACCAGTCCTAGCAGCGAGGAGAGGACAGAGGAGAGGGCCAGGAAGGCAGAGAGTGGACGGAGGCGAAGTGGAGGCGGCCACACAGACAGCACTGCACCCACATAAGGTTGGGGCAATGACTTAGCCAGGCTACAGTGGGCGTGGCCCCAGCAGCTCCGATCTTTATCTCCCACCTCCACCCCTGCACTTTTTCACACTTCCTCTCAGACTTTGCCATTCTCTCCTTCCCAGCAGCCAGAATTCCTGGGCTGGATTCTTCCTGCCTGCTGGGCTGCAGCCCCAAACCACCCCACCTTGACTCTCAACACCTGCTCTTGAGTCCTTGCGATTGTTGAAGAATCACAGTAACACATTCCCGAACCTGGAGGTCGGCCTGTCCCTCCGTGCCCTGCATGCCTACCCTTTAATGCCTGGAACTGCAGTAAACGGGAACAGGCATAAACTCAGGTGAAACCAAGTAAATCACACCCTTATTACCACTTGCACTGTATTCTGTGAACACAGGGCCCTTGGCCATGGTTTTAACTTATTTACACAGATCTGAGGTTTTGTTTTAGTCCAGAAAGATTAGCATAAATAGAAAAGAAGAAACCAAGATAAGGAAAGAAGGGGAAAGGGAAAGAAGGAAATACAGAAAAATGGCAAAAATGATGGCTGAAATCCAATTCCGTAAGAAAGAAAAAAAGAAAAACTGAAGTTCCAAAGTCTTTCATCCTGGAAATTTTAGATGTCCCAATCGTTGAACAAAGATGTTCAAGAATTATCTTGTCTTAGAGCACAGCCTCAATAACCAGCAAAATTCACTTATGTGGCATGCCTCATTCTTGTGAGGGGAGATAATGAAATTTATATAATATTTGACACCAGTCAGTGTTATTTCTTGTATTTCATTTTGTCTCCTCTCTCACTGAGTGTTGAGTTCAGAAGTTTACATTTACTGAGTCCTTTCCAAGGCTACCATATGGAGAATGCATTAGTAGGAGAAGAAATAGATGTGCAGTCAATCAAGAATCAATTCAAATTCCAGTACTAAATAATGTCAATTGAATCTGAATATGTAGCGTGATTCAAAATTACAATGAAAGTTCACATTGTCATTAGGCCCCCTCAAATCTCCCTCACTTCAAACATATTTATCCCATTGTTCTTGCCACTTTCTGAAGCAATTCTGGAAGTCCTCTTTCGTACCTATCTTTAGTTGGGTTCTTGTGGCTGCTTAGATGTCCTGCATCAATTCAAAACATTTCCCTTTCATGGTCATTTTGACTTTGAACAAGAGCCAGAAATCTCATGGTGCCAGATGCACTGATAGATGAAGACACACAATCGTGTTTTTATGAGTCTGCCTTTTTGTTCAATAGTACTCGGCAGCAGCATTCACTGTGCTCTTGATCATATGTCCAGAACTGCTCCAGAAAGCAGCAAGAATGATGGGATAAATGTGTTTGAATTGAAAGGGAGTATTCTCACAGCAATTAATGACTGCAATAATTTTAGAAATTTAAATGTTCAACCATATATTTTGATCACACCTGGTATGTTTTGCAGGTTGGTCCGAATGGTAGGGTAGGGTAGGGTAGGATGAAGAATGAAAGCAGATAAAAACCAACTGTACAACATACTTCTGCAATATGTACAAGTTACCACCATGGTGTGCAACAGGTTCCTTTGACAAACCATTATTTCTAAGATTCCTGGAACCTGTGAATCACTGCATAAACGTTGAGTGCTGGAGGCTCCACGGTGAATATGATGGGCTGTGCTGTCTAAAGGTAGTGGAAAGCCCGGGGGAGTCTTCAGATTACTCCCTGCTGTGTCCCAGCCAGCGTCCTGGCTTCTCTTTGCTCCTTGTTTGCAAGACCAAGCATGGAGCCAAATGGTGAGAGCCCCAGGTTAAACCTCTAAGAGACAGCGGAGCTTACAAGAATATCTGCAGCCCGCCAAATCCCAAGGGTAGAAGCTGGATGTAATGGATTCAAATGCCTCATTTCTAGCCCTGACTCTGTCATTTGATGCTACAAGGTGATTTGACTACTGCTTTTTTATAATTATCGGGAGATTCATATGAGATAATGTAGAACCGATCACAATAACCACATAATTTTTCATAAGAAAGAAAAGTGACAGAGATGTAAAGAAGGTGCTCTTTAGGAAAAGATTTGGTGGACAAATTTGAACGCTTGAGTTTATGATTGAAAGTTGCAACCTTTTTGTTTTGTTTTTTTCTTTTTGGTACCGGGGATCGAACTCAGGACCTTGCGCTTGCGAGGCAGGTGACGGAACCACTGAGCTAAATCCCTGGCCCAGTTGCGACCTTTGTTTTCGTGTGTTCCAGCTTTTATTTTTCAGACACCCATTGAATGAATCATTTATATCTAGCTCAGGTCGCAAACAAACTTGTATGTTCACAACTATATAAAAATAAATCATTTATTTGTAAAAAGAGACTGGGAGGAAATATACTCAAACATTAACAGTTAACTGTGGTCACTATTTGAGTAATACAAATATAGATGGTTTTTAAAAACATTTTTTTCATGATGAGCATGTATTCTCTTCCAAACAACCAACAGCAAAAACCTCCTCATTTTAAGTCTTATTAGTGGTCACTCACATGTGCACCTTAAAAGGAAACAAATATAAAGATATTTTGCAAAGTTCTTATAAATATATGAGCTACCTACCGGTAAATTAAAGAGGAAGGGGAAAATATTATTCTGCAAAATGTGGCCATAGTTTTGATTACCATGACTCTACTTCAGCTGGCATTATAGTCAGGGGAATGCAAACACAGGCCATCTCCACGGGCTTCCTTTAGCACTGTGAAATGTCTCACTGTGTCACCCACACAGCTCCGGGCGTAGGCAGAAAACACCATCACAAGAATAAGTTACAGGCGGCAGTGTCCACAGCTCAAGTTTGCTTTTATCTGGGTTTTCTCTTGGCAGTTCATTGAGCGAGGTAATGAAGAACACATATTTGAACATCCCATGTATATGCTCCAGCTTCTTGAAAAACAGGAAAGTATCTGCACTCTGATATGTGGACCAAGTTCAAAGTGCATTCTTCCCCAACCCTGTACACACCAGTGTTCAAATTCTTGACATGAGCTGATGGGCTAAGGACCTTGGTGAAGCCTAGCTGAGGTTTCATCAGCTTCAAATATTTGTTCAGCTGCTACCTTCCAGATCAAGCCATTTTTCTGGAAAAATACACAGAAATGCTTGGATCTCCACCTAATTATCAACTGTTCTGGTCACCCCAGGTAGCCTAAATGAACTAAAACCTCAAAGCAGCTGGCCACAGGTAACCAGGAACACACTTTAGACATGCCACCACATCCACAGATACGTCACCTTGCAACTGGAAACTTAGTGTCAATCCATTACTTTAGGAGATATATTTTTTTAAACAGTTGTTTTTTCTGTTTGGCGCTGGTTTATTGCTTTCTTTCTGATTCCATTTTGTTCTTCCTGATTGAATCACTTCTCAGCAACTGTTTTGAACAAAGCCTTGTCATCAGTTGGGGGTGGGAACTAAGACCACTCCACTGACACTTTTGCCTGCATCTCAGCCCTCTCCTCAGGGAATGCGAAGCCCGTGTGACTGCGCTTTCAGGGAACTTTCTTTACTGTCATTGCCCATCACTCCTTATAATGACAATAATTAAACATTTTTAAATGTTTCACATAATTGTATCACTCGCTATCATAGGATTATTAAGAGTTATGTGCCAGGATATAAAGTTACTACTCACACCCCGCCAGGTCCACGTTGGTCATTGTCCTACAATGCGAACACTGGGAAGTGCTGGGGGTGAAGCTGGGGCAGCGACAGAGGTGCTCACCGCAAACCCAGCCCACAAGCGCAGAGCGCACAGGACAGTGCAGGGAGTACGCATGTTTAATGATGTTGCCTGGTCCATTGATACCAGCCATGGAATTGTTTCTTTTTCTAGGGAAGAGGAAGTTTTTCCTCCCTTATCCTGGGAGCTACTGAAGTTGAAGTTAGCTATCCTAAAATAAAATGGTTCACCTGTGCGATGTCTTTCAAAAGCAGCCATCTAACTTGAGGATGGCGACTCTGGGACATTTTGCTGGAAGCTTCTTGAACCCTTTAAAGTGAAAAGACCTCGTATTTCCAGAATAATACTAGGTGAAGAAGAAATCTCAGTGCTCAAGGGGCCAGGAACGTTTCTAAACACTAGGAACTGACACAGAGATGCCAATTTTCTTTTTTTCTTCTTCTTTTCTTTTTTCATGTTTCTTGTAATGAAAGTATTCAAAAGAAAACTCATGCTATTACTATAATTTTACAACATAAAGAACATTTTAACTCTGGTAGGAAGGAAATTATCTCAAAATTCTAAAATTATGCTATACGTTGAACTTTACAAAACCTCATTAAATATTCTTATTTTTCTAATTTCACTCCCATTCTAGCTACCCTAACATTGAATCTTTTAAAAAGTTTTAACACATGGGCTTTGTCATATATTGTTGTTGTTGCTTTGTTGTTGTTGTTGCTTTTTAAGAAACTCACGCTTAGACGGGGATATTTTATCCCCATTTTATTTGTTTGTTTGTTTGTTTTGTTTTTGATACTAGGGATCAATTTATCCCCATTTTAAAGGTAAAGACAAGTGAAACTAGATCTTATCCAAGGTTTCATAGCCAGTAAACTACACAATTAGGATTCCGTTCCAATGTGCCTAATATCTCTGATGGTGATGCTATTTCTCAATGCTCAGATTAATTTATTCTAGTATTATAGAACCATTTGACGTAAAACAATGTCAATAAATATTTATTTATATATTGACTGTGCATTTGAGAGATATCCCTGACAGCAGGTCAAAATCAAATGTGTTAAAACAAAAATAAGAAAAATGATGAGGAACACTACTAGATATCAACCCTAGATTTCGTTCCCTTTTTCCTTAATAAATAGAGCTGCAGCTGGGTTCAGGGTAGCTAGGAATTTCCAGCTTCCCCTGCGGCTCAGGCCCAGCTGTGACTGGAAATCACCAGGAGAGGATTCTGGGAGAGCACTTTCAAAGCAGACTCAGCTAAAACGTGACCTGTGGGACTCATCTTCCTCCCTCATTCAATGTAGGTGATGAACTTGCTGGAAGAGGAGCATTTATCTTGCAAACACAAAACAGCATTTTTTGAAAGTGAAAACCACATGCCAAGGAAGTCTCTATGGAAACAAGAAACTTGTTCAGCCACCCAAAGCGTGGGTCTGCTCCTAACAGATCCCTTCACTGGTAAGGAATTTCCCCCCAATTCTTAGTACCCGGAGCAGAACACAGACCCTAAGTAATCACTGATTCAGAATGTCCTTTCTAGAGAATACAATAAAAGGATTAAAAATGTGGCTGTACGTTAAGGAATTATGAAAGAACCAAGTGAAGACTTTAGATTCTCAAATGTAGGCAAGGGGAACTGTCAGAGGATGTAGGTAGGATTCCTTCCAAGATGGAGACAAGGAGGAAAGAAGGAAGAGGAGGTAACTGTCATCAGAGTAGGAAAAAAGGTCAAGAGGTACAGTGGGTGGTAGATATTAAAAGCAAAAGACACAAGCCAGGCACGGTGGTGCACACCGATAAGGCCATCACTCTGGGAAGCTCAGGCAGGAGGATCCCAAGTGTGAGCCCAGCCTGGGCAACTTAGCGAGATCCTTATCCTCAAAATTAAAAAAAAAACTGACAATTCAGCTCAGTGTGAGGGCCCTGGGTTCAATCCCCAGTACCAAAAACAAACAAACAAACAAAAAAAAGCAGAAGACAGAGGCGCAGCGGCCATGCCTACACTGGAGCCATGTGGGCCAGGTTGCTGGGGCCTGGGCAGGGGACCCTGGTGTCCGAGCTGAGGCTCCTGGGACAGCTCAGACTCTGCTGATAGTACCCTGCCGCCTGCTCCCAGCCCCTCCCACGGGTAAGAGAAGAGGAGGGCGAGCCACACCTGTGTGCCCGGTGGGAGTGGGAAGGCTGGGTCTGCATCATCCTAATGAAGACGTTAGAGCCAGGGCAGGCCCAGAGCTGGCAGGACTGGGGCTCGCTCATCCCTTCTCTTGGAGTTCGGCCTGAATTTCTTCATTCTCTCCTGTTGTCAACCAAACCAAAGTAAGTTGAGTACCTGGTGTATTCCAGGTACTGCTAGCAAAAGATAGATGTCTCACTCCTTCCAAAGTATGCTTTTCAAGTTAAAAACATGGTTCATATACAATATAGAAAGAACAATTCCTTTAACTGATTTAAGAGGGAATCATAAGGGTCATAAAACATCCAAAGGCATTCAAGAAACTGAGAATTTATAGAGATTAAAGAAAGAATATTCAGATAAAATTCTAGGTAGATATAAAACTAATAATCTGTCCCCTGTGTTTAAATTTTCTTCTAGACAGAAATTAGTTGCATTTCTATTGATGAAAAAATCCTTAAATTAAAGCATAACATCACAGAATTGGGACCCTGAGCCATGATACATGGGATAGCGTACACAGGCATATCTGTCCTTGGGCAGGCCTACTGCATGGTGCTCCACAGTGACACGGCAGGAGGGTATGAAATCCTCTGTCTTGTTTCTAATATGTAGTAATTTTGCGAACAAAAAGCAGATTCCGCGAGCTGTTGTATTACAAAGATACTTCCCCAACTCTGGGAAAGAAAAGAAGGAACTGAAGAAAACAGAACCCTTAATATTAATATACATTTGGAACTTTCATATGACACTTCGTGTAATTCTTCCACCCGAGCCAAGTGGCTATTACTAACCAGAATTTTTAAATTAAGAAATTCAGACTAAAAGCACTGAAGCCTCAGAGTGAGAGGGGGAACTACTCAAATCTGTGAATGTCTGTTTCTATCCTTTATACTCTTCCCTGGAAGCCACATGGACACTCAGGAAACTCATCCGGAGCGTTACTCGTTAGTTAACTTGGCAATATCCGGTCTACACCTCCTCCTCGGCCAGAAACCTTTCAACCCCGGTGCTCCATGGCTGAACAGCCTCTTCCTTCCTGCAGCCCACCTTCTACAGGGCTTCCAGACCTTCATTTTAGCCAGTTGTCATTGCAAGCACTTCTTCCAGAAATATTTTTTAATATTAGTGCAAAGTGGTTCCCTTGTCTTTTATAGAGCATGTTCCTCTTTCTGTCATCAATGACCACAGATACCTGCCCCTCTTTACCACTGGCTTTAGCCATTTCTTGCTCTCTCTATTCTTTCCCTTCCAAAGCCATTTCCTCTCCTGACTTTGAAAGTCAGACAGATAATCTCGCACACTCTATTCAAAGATTAGTGCTGCCTAAATGCTCCTGGTAAGCGTGAGCCAGGATCCCGTCCAACAAGCATACCCACAAGCGCCCTCCTCCATGGGCCACTGGGACTGGCTGGGCCTGGGGTGGACAGCGGACAGACAGCCCTGGAGGAGCCTGGCTTCCTCCTAAGGCACATGGCCCAGGAAGCTGTTCCGTATTGCAAAACGTCACAGCTCCATCCAGTATGCAGATAACTCAGGAAGGCCTTCGTGGTGGCCTTCACCCCGACCCAGCACCTTCCCCCATGGCTCAGGTGGGAGGTGGGAGGCTCCCTTAGGCATTCAGCAAAAACGCCAAACAGTAGGAACGCAGTCCTTCACAGTTCACGCAGAGCATTTCCTTACTTGCTTGCAAAATAGTGATGAAATTAATGTCCTGCCATGGAGCTGCAGTTATGTGTGATTGTGCAATGGCTAAGCAGTGGGCCTTGGAATTACGAAATCCCGTGCCTGTGTCCTTTGCCTTTGGAATCAGAAAACTCCAGCCACAGCCCGATGAAGGAAGAGGCAGGAACTCCCACTATTTCCCTCAATCAGCCCTTGCAAGGCTTAAGAAGACTCCTAAGGCACAAGTCACACCCTTCGTAATGCAGCTTTGTAGTCTTTCCTTCCTCGAGTTCTGTGTTTATGGAAATGCACGAGACCGAGATAGCCACTAAAATGCAGCCCATCGCGAACCTTTCAACACAGTCTTGTGGACCTACATGATCTCAACTTCCAGAGTCAGCAGCTACGTGACTGTTGTGGTAACTACAGTACGTGACTGTTGTGGGTTAGCCAACAAGTTGAACTGGTACCAGTTAGCGTCCATCAGTGAGCTTCCTGAGGGTCTGAAATAGAAGGCTTTAATTACCCTGTGGAAAAGGTAGTTTTACTTTCTCCAAAAGGACAGGGAGTTCGGATCTACTCAGCCTTCCTAAGCCAAACGCCAGAAGGCAAATGGAGGCCCACATACCACATATGGACATATTTTAAAGGTATCAATCCAGCAGACAAACTGTGAGAATGGGCTCTCTAATCTTTCTTGGACAACATACCTTCATAATGCAAAATTGAAAAAATATTTCTAACGCTTTATTTTAAAGGACTGGAAGTCAGCTTAATGTCAAAGAAAGCTGAATTTAACTCAGAAGTCTTCAGTTGTTGTTACCAAAGTTAGAATGAGTTCTAAAGACAATTCTTAAATTAGTATACATTTCTTCCATAAAAAATATTCGTCTTCATTTCAGCACACACTAGCGATATTGTTAAAGATTTTCTCATGATTTGTGTTCTACTGACAAAAAAGCCAAATTAGACAAATTTTTCTTGAATCATTGTAGTTCTGAGTTTTAAAAAAGTAATTCTAATTCTGAAAAGTTTGTCTCTTCTGACATAGTAGTAAGTGAAATTGTGAAAGTACTCGTTAACAATATTTAAATTCAAAACTTTACTATTATTTTGTTTCATCTTGAAACATTTTAATGTAGTCCTGTGTAATAAATTATTACAGAAATGCCATAAATATCTCAATTTTATTACATAAGGTAGAAATGTATTGTAATTTTGTCTCTCTCTCTTTTTTTTGCAGCACTCAGGATTGAACCCAGGGCCATTGCACCAAGCTATATCACCAGTCCCCCTTTTAAATATTTTTATTTGAGACAAGGGCTCATTAAGTCACTAAGTTACCCAAACTGGGCTCAGACTTGCAATTCTCCTGCCTCTGCCTCCCAGAGTGCTGCGATTACAGACACATTCTACCCCACCCAGCTTATCACTACTCTATAAAATATTCACATCCGTATAGTATTTATTAAGGCCGGTGCTGTATTTCTTCTAGTGAATCTTAAACACCTGTGGATTTAATTTAGTTGCCTAACCAGCATTTGGTCAGTAAACCTAGCATGCATATGAGAGTGGTTGTGATATCAGACTTGTTACATATTTCATCAATATTTGACTAGATCCAGAAAACAATATATACAGTTTCAGAGTTGGCCCCAATATCATTGCTATAGGCATAGTTGAAGACATTCTTTTAATGACAAATGCAAACTATGTCCTTACACGATACACAAAGCATTTCTGTATTTCAGCCAACGTTCAACTTTGCGTGTGTTCTTCGTTACCTACTGTGCTTGGGCTGTTATCAGAAGCCTGCTGTAGGTGATCTTTTAATTATTTCAACAAAGCTGAATGTTTCTACTCCATGTCTTGAGAATGTGTTAAATTAAATATTTTTGTGTAGAGCACAATGCTTTGCAACCCTAACTTCAGTACAATCTGAGGGCTGGTGTAGAGAATTAGTATCGCACCTCCCGAAGGTCACAGACCCTGCTCTGCAGCAGGAGGGAGCCCAAAGGCTGCAGGGAAGGCGCTTTGACAGGCCTGGCTTCTGGCTTCTGGTAGTTCCTGGGCTCCTCTGATGAGCCCAGCTCCATCCTTATGGCTGTGTGTGTCTGGGTCCAAATTCCCCCTTCGTATTAGCACTCCAGTCACTCTGGATTTGGGGCTCCCCCTACTCCCGTGGGCCCTCTCTTAACCATCACATCTGCAGAGGCCTATATCCAAAGAACCTTTCTGCAGAAGGTCATGTTCTATTCTGAATCGGGGAGATGCTGTTCACCCCACAAAACACACATTCCAAATTCATCTGTCTTTAGATGTTTGTGCACTCACATAGCTCTCTCTTCCTTTTCTAAAAACTCCATATATTTTCTACATAGATTACACATAATTTCCACTTTATAGACATGGGGTAAGAGAAATAAACAACATAAATGACATTCCTAAAGTCATGCAGTCGTTCCAACCATGCTCTCTAAGCATCCTAATTCCTTGGTGGGTGGTTTTATTCCAGTAGATTGTATTGTGCTTCTTCACACGTGGTTTAGTTTTCTAGGGACACCTTTATATAGCTATTGCTCTAATTCCTACTCAAACTGAATGTTTACCAGCAACCTAGTCTTGCTTTCTGTGCTCATAGAAATCCCAGTTTGAGCTCTTCTTATTGTGTTTGGCCTGAAGAGCATGACAAACTCTTCAAAGAGTTGACACTGGGTTCTCAGCCTCTGGAGGAGACTCATGTGGCTGATGTGCCTGAGCCGAGGCCTGGATTCCTCAGACTAATGAGGTGGCTCCAGCTTATGAGGTCTCAGCACTAGCACAGGGACAAGGTAGAGAAAAGGCAGAAAATCTGAGGATCTAAGCCCAAGCAGAAGTTGGCTAATGTTCCACCCTGCCAGATACTAGCTGTAAGTAGTGTTTCAGATTTAACAGCATCATGTGGCAATATTATTGTAGATAGGTAACTTAATTATATATATATATATATATATATATATATATATTTTGGTACTGGGGATCGAACTCGGGTCCTTGCGCTTGCACAGCAGGCTGCGAAACCCCTGAGCTAAATCGCTGGCTTCTTAATTAGATATATTGTAGGCAGATAGACAGGGCGGGCCATGGAAGAGCCAATGTAGAGGAGAGTGAAGACACATTCACTGAAGCCCAGTATTGTAAAAGGAGAGAAACTGCCACACCCATGTAGGATGAATAGCAGTGATTGATGTTCTAAATAGGTATCAATCACCTGGGTGAGGACAAAGATCTTCCAGGAAAGATCCCGACCTACCCCTTATCATGGAAAACCCTTGCTCATTCCTGCTATGTTTGCTATGTGACTTGTTTCCCCACTGGATCCCCATCTAATCAATATTACCTAAGGGACTATACTTGTCATAATCTTATTGGTTGATCATAGTTTTGCCCACCTTGTGATTTCTCACAGGATCAGTGTTGCCTAAGCAACTATACTTGTAATCTCACTAGTTGACTGTAGTTTTGTCCCACCTTGAATCTACCTCGTGGCTTTGTCCCATAAAACACCTTTGAGAAGTTGGGTGGGCGGGCAACCCACTTTCCAGCCCCCTTTCTGTCTCTCCTAGAAGCTTTCTTTCTCTCAATAAATTTTTCTACTCTTAACCTCCATTGTTCCTAGAATTCATTCTTCAATTTCAGAGAACATGAACCTGCACTTCGGATGCCTAGCAGGTTTGGAGTTACATCCATTCCCCCTATATCAACATCAATATCAGGATGAGCCATCAAAATGCATGTAAAAGTGCTTCATAAGCCACGAAGTGCTGTAGATCGCTGGTTCTTCCTGGACCCGTAGATACACCCCAGCCCTGTCCAGTGAGGAGCTGAGTTTCTTTTTCTGGTTCTCTGACCATTCCGGTGTTAGGAGTGCTCCTCTTCTCCTCAGCAGCTTGGTCATGGAATGAGCTGTCCACACGGTGGGTGCCTCAGAGAGGATAAGGGTCTCGGGAGGGCCAGGAGAGCCACCCTGTTCCGGCTGACAGCGGAGTGGAGGAGGCCGTCCAGGGAGATCTCTGGGCCAGGCTTCCCCTCCTGCTCCGCTCAGGCTCTTTGCTCAGCCTGCCTCCTCACTCCAGCTTGTCCTTGCCTCCCCCTTCCCCTGTCCTCCACCGCGTGGAACCTCTACCTGTGTAAAGCAGTAAGGGCTCCAGTGTGACCTGCAGAAGTTACGCCGGATGCATCAGTTTCAGGATTCAGGCTCCCACCTCCAGAACCTGGGAGAATGCTTTTCTTTTGTGTTAAGTTTGTGGAGCTTTGTTACCACAGCCACTGATTTTATTTTTTTTTTGGTACCGGGGATGGAATTTGGTTCCTTGCACTTGCGAGGCAGGAGGCAGAACCACTGAGCTAAATCCGCGGCCCTGCACCTACTGATATTGACACATTGTGCCTCTTCCCTTTCTCATGACCAACTCTGGGCCTGTGGTTTATCAATTTTATGAATCCTGTCAGAGAGTTGGTTTTAGGTTTCATTGATGTTCTTTATTCTTTTTTGTTGTTGTTGAAAATAATTTTTTATTTTAAAGTAAGACAAGTAGATATTAATAAAGGAAATATAAAAAACAGTCTCCTTACTTTGATAAAAAACCAAAATTTTATAGCAAAAAACCTAGAGAATAACTGATATCTTTGCATAACAGTTTTCTTAATCACAAGTAGATTGTACAGATTTCCTCATTTACCAACCTGTTTAATGACTGTTCAGACTTACGACCTGCTACTCAGACTTACAACTTTTTTCTCTTCTTTTGTACAATTCTGTACCTCTTGTTGTCAGAGCTTCAATGTCTTTTTTTGGACAGTAATTTCTAGAGTCCTGTAATTTTTGCTGACTGTCCTATACAGTATGGTGCTATAGTTTTATGTTCTGTTATACACCACAGTCCTACATGGAAGAGTTATGCAAATAAAAGCAAAGTCATCAAGTTGGAGTCTCCTTTGACCATTTCTCTGTTCTGAATATTGCAATGTACACACTATACACAAATATACACTTAGCAACCATTCATTCAGTAACCTGGCCTCAGGACTGGAGCCCACCCTTAAATAAGGAACGTGCTATGAGGCCTCTGAGGCCAAGGCTCCTATCTGCTTAATTTGGAGGCAAAGAGCAGAACAGATTGGAAGTTCTAAGTAGAACCAGTGGGAGAGCTTTAAGCCATTCTGATGTTGTTCTTACTCCAGAAATTCTGACTTAGTAGCTGGGGCTGAGGTCTGAGCATATGTAGTTATGGGAAGCCCCTGAGCGTTAAGGTACAGCCAAGCTTAGAAGCCACTATACTACTGGGCTTTCCCCAAATCTGCACACTCATCAGTTTGATTATGGGGTAAAAGATCCCCATGGAAGATAACAGAAAGGTAAACTTTCTAGGAGAAGACAAGGCAGGGCTGGGTGGCCCGTGAGGGTGTCAGAGGACCACCCAGCAAATGCTAGCCAGCCCCTGGGACGTTGCCCCATACTGAGAAGACACTTTAGAAGTATATGACTTCCAGAAAGGCCACATCAAATGGCAGGTCAATTTGCTTCCGTGCTCTCCTGGAACAAAAATCAAATGAGCAGCAGAAACTCGAAAGACTCCCTTTCTTAATAATTCATTCACCCATCCATGAAATATTTATTAGAATGCTTTCATGTATGCTACTCAACATCCAGTCACTCCACAAATAAGTGTGGGACACAGCGTGTCTCAGGCACCGTGCTAGGAACTTGACATCTAACAGTAAACAAAATCTGGAAAGACACTATCCGAGATGGAGTGCTGCAAAGAAGCACAGTGGGATGAAAACAGTGCAGGGTGTGGAGCAGGGAAGCGGGCAGGGTGGGGAGGACATGCCTGTGCGGACAGGCAAAGACTCAGGGAAGGTAAATTTGAGCAAGAATTAAGTGGGTGAAGGCAATGTGTCTGCTCAAGGGACTTCCAGAATAAACGGAGCAGCCAGCCCCAACTGCCCCATTTTTCAGGAACTCTAAAGGAGCATTGTCTCCGAATGCGATTATTTGGTCAAAGAATCTATGTATTCTCTTTTGCTTTGCCCTATTTCAAAATTATTCAGAACCGGAACACAGAGCCTGCTTAAGCAAAGCTCGAGCGTAGGGGAGACTGCTTTGGGGAAGTGTGTGTTCTATCAAAGAGGTCCTTCTTGGCCCGTTTTAGCAGGAAAGGGAGCAAAGAGAACCTTGTCGCGCAAATGCCCCACAGTCGAAGCGAAGCCATCGCGACGCTTTCCTCTGCAAAGGGCATGTTCCTCCTCCGCAAGAGCTCGGAGAGGAGCGGCCACAGGGCAGCAGCAGCCTCAAAGCTCAGGACTGTGATGTGATTTCCTTTCTATCATTTTTGGACCAGTCCCCTTTCCAATTAGGGTTCACAGCTGCTAGAAGAAAGTGCTGTCTGTTTAGCTGGCGGAAGCCACAATGGCCCACTCAGGCCATCAATGGGAGTCATTGTTCAGAAAATATTGCCATTGAGATGTTAAAAATGCTAATGGCATTAATTTCTCTTTCAGGACTGATTGTCATCCAGCTCCCTCCCCCCCAAATCAAGGAGGGGGCTTTCATTTTCATTGAAGGGAACCAAAAACATTTCTCATGAAAATACAGATCCACAATTTTAAAACCACCAGGAACTTCGGATATTATTTATTTACCCAACCTGCTCAGAGAGGAGAAAGCAGCCCAGAGAGGCCGAGCCTTTTGGCTGGGGCAGCCCTGCTACTCCAAGCTGGGGAGGAACTAGGATGGGGCTCCTCATCCCTTCGGCATGGTTCTCAATCTAGCAGGCTGTGCCTTCAGAAAGATTTCTGCTGGGGAGATCTGCAGTTCGCTGTCACATTTTCTCTCAGCTGTCCTCTTGTTGAATCAGTGGCTTTTTCCCTAGGGGACACCGGGGGATCAGGAATGTGCTGGCTCAGCGTGTTCTGGGACCGGTGTGGACTGTTGATCTTCAAACCCAAGCGTCCGTGGGTCCATTTGTCCAGCTGACCGGACGAGCCCTTAGTGGCCGATAAATCACTCCTCCCACAGCCTCATTTAAACAAGGATCCCTTCAACATTCTGCAAAATAAAGGTGTGGTACAGTTGCCACTGGGGTTGTACAAGCTCCATCTGTGTGGCTGTAATTCTGCTGTCCCTCCCAGGAAATGTGATCCTGGTCACAGATATGGCTCTAGCACAATAAAAAGAAAATTTAAAGAATTTGAATTTTTATTGAATTTGAAATTTAAAGAATTTGTGTATTTTCCTGAGTTCAGTGGCCCACGCCTGTAATTCCAGCATTCTGGGTGGAGGAGGGCAGAAGATCCCAAGTTCAAGTCCAGCCTGTACAACTTAGCAAGATCCTGTTTCCAAATAAAAAATAAAGAAAGGGCCAAGGATGTAGCTCAGTGCAAGGACTAGGGGTCCAACCCTCAGTACCACACATACAAAAAGCAAGAATTTGTGTTTTTATGTATACTTCATTCAGTCATTTGTTCAAGAAAAACATTAAGACACTGACAGCCAGCCCAATAGTAGGCAAGGCAAGACAGTGCTCTGCTGAGACAGGCTTCCTGCTCTGCAATGTGACCTTTGAAAACTTCATTTAATACCACTCAGCCTCAGTTTTCTTATCTTAAAAGTGGACAATCTTAATACATGCCTTGAGATCTTCACATACAACCAATGTAATAGGTTATGCTGAATGTTTCAAGCAGAAAGATTTTAAACAGAATCTTCTTCATGGATATTAATGACAGAAAAACCTCACAGTGGGAGGCCTAGAGGAAGCCCAATGGTGGACAGAGAGAGAGGTAGAAAGGCTGCTGTGCTGTGGACAATCCAAGGCCAAGGCGCCAGGCAGCTCAGACCCTGGGGACGGTCCCCTTCCAGCCTGCAGGAACCTAGCCCTGGACATGTCCTTCCTCGGTGTGGAGACAGAAAGCAGGGGAGCTCTGGTCTCTCTCGCTCTTCTGAGGATTCTGGTCCCATCGTGGGGACTCCACCCTCACGATCTCCTCAAAACCCGAGGACTGCCCAGAGGCCCCCCTCCAGCTACCGTTTCCTTGGGGGATGTCAGCATGGGAATCTGCAGGAGACAAAATCCGGACCTCAGTAGATGAGCTCATTTGCTCACCTCACATCCTGCAGGTGTGCGGTTGACTCCTTAGCATTAGCGGGGGCAGAGGCACCACAGGGGTGAGGAGCCAGGAGACACAGGCTCTGGGATTCAGGTCGCTTCCTCTAACTCTGCAGTCTCTTCTTCTATAAAACAGACCTGAATTCACCTGAGCAGGAGAATGCCTGGAAAACTCTTGAAGCAAGCTAACCACAATGTTGGTAAAACATCATAACTTACAACGCAGTGCATCCCCTGCCCTCTGCAATGGACACCCTGTACAAAGGCGAAGGCCTCATCTCCTGATACAAACTCCAGGTCATCAGAGCAAACCCTATCTATGGGCCAACCCGTCTATGCATTTGATGGCTTCAACAAGAAATGTATGCTCTCTGCTGTCACAAAAAAATTTTTTTTTTGTCTAGACCCAGGAAATTTCAGAATGATAAACTCATAAATAAAGTTTATCTGAGGCTCAAACAAAGAATTCCAGGAGCTGACCTTCTTTGTAGGCCTAGATATTATCTTAAACACATGCGTGTGAGCACACACACATGCAAAACAAGAAAAAAAAGCCTGAAAAACTAAGAATAAGAATTTATAACCCAGTAACTTCTTTAGAACAGTAAATATTCTAGAAGAAATATCAGGAAGCGCAAGTGTCTGAGTCACCTCTCCCATCCCTTCAAGGCATTACTGGTCACCATAATCGGCCACCAAAGACTGACATTCCCCTCACAACCTCACAAGCAGCTTTGACTGAAGTCACCAAGCCGTTCCTGACAGCCACAGCCACATGAGTGCTTCCAGGGAGAAACCCAGCTCCTCTCCCACAGTCCCCTAAGAGATGTTTGTTCTGTTGTGCTGAGGGAGAAGACGTTGTCAGTGGGGCTGAGTCAAGGTCTCCCCTGTGGTTTTCTGGGTTCTGGCTTCCTCGGGGGTCTAAAACAGGACCATCAAGTTAGGAATGCAGCAACTGAGAAGACGAAGAAGAAGCAAAGGGTGACATAAAGCCCAAGGCCACAGGCAGCACTGAACTCGCCTCTGAATAACTACCCAGAACCAGCACTAGCATTACTCCTCATCAGTGCTTCTACTTAATTCATGCAACAAATTCGCTTATGGTATTTTTGAAATTACATTTTAAAGGCTTTTTTCTTTCTGTCCTTTATGTGGTCCATCTGCCAACCTGCCACATGGGTGCACCCCAGGGCAAAACCCGCCCTATCACACACACGTGCACACACACAGTGTCACCACACCATGTAGTCCAGAATTCAACATGGAGGCTCACACTTCTGGGCCATGGCACTTCTAACATCCTCTGTGTTCTTTTTCATTCACAGAAAACCCCTCATGTGGTCTGTCTTTTTCTGGTTAGCCTTGAAACAACCCTGCAAAGTAACTAGAAAAGGTACCTTGACTCTCATCTTACAGATGAGAAAACTACGACTTGAAGACGTCATTGGACTTGCAAGATCAAGGCTAATATTGACTCAGTGCCATGCTGTAAGGTTGAGCAGCCTTCATAATTGCCACCTACCTTCACCTCCTGTCTTCCTCTCTCTCTCCCTTGCCTTCTTTTCTTTGGTAGTCAATAACTATTGAACGCCTTGAATTAAGCTAGGCAGACGTTAGCCCCAGCCATTGAAGGCAAATATGAGGGCACACTGCTGTTCCAATAATCTAAAAGCAACACCTCAAGCCTGATCTATGCCAAACTTAAATTTTGTCTCCATTTCATCTCCCAGAACCTGATCCTTCCTGACAGTTTAGCTGTCAGTGATACTTTTCTTGGCTAATATGGATAAACATGTGTACTGTTTATCATGCTGTGTCACTTTGCTGTAAGGTGTGAGTGAGACTACAGCCAGCATTGTTGGGATTACTATTAGTACCAGAGGCAGTGGGAGATGGAGCAGGGGAAAAGAAGAGACAGGAAACAGACACGTGAGAAAACTTAAAAAATGGATTTGTGAGTCAGTTACCAATTTCCACTTTGGTTTCTTCTAGAAGGGAGAAAAAGTAGACTCTGCAGAGTGTGTGGAAAGACATGCTACTCTTCCAGATGTCAGCAGGGTTAGAAAGGTAAGGATAGGAGTGAGGGTTGGTGAGGGCCCCCGTCAGCACTGACTAGGCTGAAAACAATTTGAAGATTTCCATACATATAACCAGTAATGGGTGAATGAGAATTCAGTGCAGATATGTTGGATTTACCACGTGTATGTGATGATGAAAATACTTTCTCCCCACGACAAACATTTCTCACAGAAAAGAAATAGACATTTTCTCACAGAAATAGGAAATAGACTGAGAAAATGATTCCACAATCAACATCACAGAATGTTTTGTGGGCTGTAGTTTGCTCAGCTACATCTATGAAAAACAAGAAATGAAAACTCCAGAGAAAATGTATTCCTCATATTCACATAGCAACTGATAATTTATCAAATACCCTGGTGACATTACCTCAGCACATGATAGCATAAATGCCTGGAACCATCACTGGCATTATTTTTATAGCAAGAGAGTATTGTCTTAGTATTCTCTTCCTTTAAAATTCTGTGATAAGGCAAAGTAGGATGGTCTCCATTATGTAAAAATGTCTGTAAACAGAGCTTGTATGGTTTGCTGGGTCAAACAGTATTTCCAATCTAAAAATCTATCTCATTTTCACTGTAACTACTTTTAGTCATATTTGTTAAGTAATGAGTTTGTACTCTTTTATTTTGTAACATTTTGTGGGCGTTTTTTTGTACAATACTGTATTTGTAAAATAGCAGTTCCCAGCTGATGGAATGAATAAAATGCACACTTAAAAAAAAAAAAAAAAAAGAGGGACCTTGCCTCTGCATTTCACCCAGTTCCTCATGGCCCTCAGTTATGTAGTTCATAAGATACAAGGACAAAATAAAGCTTCTCCTGGTTTAACTCCAATTTTCCCCATTCTTTTCATTCCTATTTTCTCTCCTTTTTCTCTAAAGTCTGGCTACAGGGCCAAAGGAAAAGTCACCTCCCTCTTCCTGGACCTCACTGAGTCCCAGGACTTTTTTGTCTTCCTGTAGGATCCCAGGCCGGGGGCATTCTGGGAGCATACTTCATGTTAGCTCAACTGAGCACACACCATGCTTGAAAGTGTGGGTGAGGCAGGGACAAAGCAAGACTATGCACGAAAGTAAATCCAAGTTAGGTCAACAGTTTAGCTTCATTCCAGCGGAACTGCTATGTTCCTGGTTTCCTTGAGTAGCGCTAGAGGAGGCAACTGATTTTCCATAAGATCTACGTCATTTTACTAATGTATCATCCATATATTGGAGACAGATTGTTGTCATCATCGTTGTTGTTCACCTCTCTGCATTTCTTTCTTTTGGATAATTGTGTCTTCCCCCAACTCTTGGCCCATGTGGAGCGGGAAGGATTAATTCAATCCCTCCGAGCTGGAGAGACACAAATCTAAATGGGGCTCAAAAGGGTCTATTGACAAATGGGTGCATGATGTCACCAGGTCAGTGAGTCTTGACCTTTGGGATTTCTGTGGAGACTCAAAAAACTGGAGCCCTTTGTTCTCTGTGATAGTAATTTCTAATCTGAGACTGATGACCATTTTAACCACCACATTAGAATTAGTTTCCTGAAAATGAACTCAAACCTGGGGAAGCCAGAGCCAAGATGGAGGAAGAATTGGGCGATTTTCTGATGGTCGCATTGCACTGCTGGATCAGCCTTCCTGAATCTAGGAACACTCACAGGTACTAAGTTTTAAAGCGAAGAAATCCCCTTTTGCCTATAGAAGTTTGATTTGATATTGTAGTTGAATAGATTTTGATTAATGTGCTTTAGAATTCAAAACTCTATTAAGAAATTGATGTATAATTTTACCATTTGCCAAAGATGATTAGAAAAAAGAAAACTACCTCTTTAAGAAACTTAACATATGATATTTTTAATGAAATTTATGACTTGGAAAAAATAATTTGACTATCTTTATTTTTTTGCTTATATTCTTTTATTGGTACATTTCAGGTATACAATACATTGACATTTATCATTGAATGCTTGTACCTGTACATAATGTATCTTGGTTGTTATTTTCTCCCCGTTCCCTGTGCTCCCTTGACCCCCTCTCCACCCTTCCCTATTTACAAAGACTTTGTTTCCATTTTTTCCTTTTCTTATAATTTTTCCTTTCCTTCTTTCCTTTCCCCTTCTGCTCCCACTTCCCCTACCCCTTTGGACCTTTCCTTCGTATTTCAAATTATCAATTATTCAATTTAATCATTTTAATCCTTATTTACACTTTCAGTTTCTCATACCAGAGAAACTATTTGGTATTTACACATGTGTGGCCTATTTATTTCACTTAAGAGTATGCCTAAATATGCATTCATTTAGCTATAAATGTTTCTAGTTTCTCGTTCTGTTTTTCTGTTTTTGTTTTTTTTTTTTTGGTATCGGGGATCAAACTTGGGTCCTTATGCTTGCGAGGCAGGTGGCAGAACAATGGAGCTAAATCCCCCGCCCTAGTTTCTCATTCTTTATGGCTGAGTAGTACTCCATTTTATAAACAAACCACATCTTCTTTATCCAGGTTCCAGCTGAAGGGCAATTGGGCTGTTTCCAAGCTTTAGCTATTACAAACTGTGCCACTATAAACATGGGTGAACATAAATCACTGTGCTATGATCCTTTTAATTATTTTGGGAAGATACCCAGCAGGGGAATAGCTGGGTCAAATGGGACCTCTAGTCCTAGTTCTTTGAGCTATCTCCATACTGATTTCCACAGTGGTTGCACCAGTCTACACTCCCACCAACAGTGGAGAAGGGTTCCTTTCTCCCCACACCACCGGCAGCATTTGTTATTGGTTGATTTCTTGATAGTAGCCATTCTTTCTGGGGTGAGGTGGAATCTCAGGGTTGTTTTCATCTGCATCTCTCGAATGACCAGTGATGTGGAACATTTTTTCATATATTTATTTGCTGCTTTTAATTCTTTGTCTGAGAAATGTCTGTTCATTTCAGATGTCCAGTTTTGAATTGGGTCTTTGAATTTGTGGGATCTGATTTTTTTCAGTTCTTTATATATTCTAGATAGTAGTCCTTTGTCTGAGGTATAGCTGCTAAAATTTTTTTCCCACATTGAAGGTTGTCTCTTATCTCTGTTGGTGGTTACTCTTGCAGTGCAGAAGCTTTTTAATAAGATGAGATCCCAGTTGTTGATTCTTTGTGCTAGTTCCCGTGCTACTGAGGTTTTGTTCATAAAGTATTGTCTTATGCCAATGTCTTCAAGAGTTCTACCTAACTTATCTTCCAGTAAGTTTAGTAATTCTGTTTTAATATTTAGATTTTTAATCCACTTCAATCTTAGTTTAGTGCTTGGTGATAGGTATGAGTCTCTTTTTAATCTTTGTCGGGTTAAAATCCAGTTTTTCCAATACCATTTCTTAAATAGGCTATCTTTCCTTCAGTGAGGATGATTGGCTCTTTTGTCAAAAATGAGGTGGCTGAGTGTGTCTGGAGTTGTTTCTGCATCTTCTAATCTATTCCACTGATGCTCAGGTCTGTTTCTTTGCCAGCACCATGCTGTTTTTATCACAGTAGATTTGTAGTATTGTTTCAAGTGGGGGATTGTGATACCCCCTGCCATGTCTCTGTTGCCTAGAATTGCTTTTGCTATTCTAGGTCTCTTCTGGTTCCAAATGAATTTTTGGATTGTTTTCTCTAGTTCTGTGAAATATATTGTTGGAATTTCAATTGGCATTGTATTAAATTTATATAGCAGTTTTGGAAGTATGTCCATTTTCACTATGTTGGTTCTTCCTATCCAGGAACAAGGGATGCCTTTCCATTTTCTTTTCTTTTTTTTCTTTTTTTTTGGTACCAGGGATCGAACTCGGGTCCTTGCACTTGCACAGCAGGGGACGAAACCACTGAGCTAAATCCCTGGGCCAACTTTCCATTTTCTTATATCCTCTTCAATCTCTTTTTTCAGAGTGCTGTAATTTTCAGTGTAGAGGTCTTTTGCTTCCTTTGTTAGATTGATTTCTAGATATTTCATTTTTTTGGATGCTATTGTAAAAGGAATTGTTTCCCTGATTTCTCTCTCAGTGAGTCTGTTATTTGTGTATAAGAACGTTATTGTTTTTTGAGTGTTGACCTTGTATCCAGCTACTCTACTGAATCTGTCAATTAAGTGTAGAAGTCTTTTGGCCAAGTTTTTTGGGTCTTCTATGTAAAGTATCATATCGTCAGCAAATGATGACAGTTTAACTTCTTCCTTTCCTGTCTTTATTCCTTTTATTTCTTTCTCTTTTCTCATTGCTGTGGCTAATGTTTCCAGAACTATATTAAACAGGAGTGGTGATATTGGACATCCTTGTCTTGCTCCTGATTCTAGAGTGAAAGTTTTCAGTTTTTAACCATTTAGTATGATGTTGGTTTAGGTTTTTCATCGATAGCCTTAATCAGGTTGAGATAAAGACCTTCTATTCCAAATTTCTGTTGGTTTTTTTTTTTGATCATGAATGGGTGTTGGATTTTGTTGAATGCTTTTTCTGCATCTATTGAGATGATCATATGCTTTTTGTCCTTGGTTCTGTTAATATAATGTATTACATTTATTGATTTATGAATGTTGAACCATCTTTGCATCCCTGGGATAAATCTGACTTGGTCAGTGTGTATGATCTTCTTGATGACACTGTATTCTGTTTGCCAGTATCTTGTTGAGGATTTTTGCATCTATGTTCATTAGGGAGATTGGCCTGTAGTTCTCTTTTTGGGTTCGGTCTTTCCCTGGTTTTGGAATCAAAGTAACACTTGCTTCCAGGAATGAATTTGGAAGTCTTGCTTCCCTTCCAATTTCCTTGATGAGTTTAAAGAGTAATGGTGATAGTTCTTCTTTAAATGTCTTGTAGAATTCAGCAGTGAACCCGTCAGGACCTGGGCTTTTCTTTGTTGGTTAATTTTTTATTACAATTTCAATTTCACTCATTGTAATTGGGGTGTTTAGAATTTCTATATCTTCTTCCTTTAACCTTGGCAATTCATATGTATCTAAGAATCTGTCCATTTCTTCTGTGTTTTCCATTTTGTTAGAGTACAGATTCTTGAAGCAGGTATTTATGATCCTCTGGATTTCTGCTGGATCTGTTGTGACTTCACCTTTTTCATTTTTCATTGCATGGATCTGAACCTTTTCTTTCCTTTTTCTGATAAGATTGGCTAAAGGTTTATTGATTTTATTTGTTCTTTCAAAAAACCAACTCTTTGCTTCATCGATTTTTTGTATCATTTTCTTAGTCTCCATTGCATTGATTTCTGCTCTGATCTTTATAATTTCTTCTCTTGTATGAGCTTTGGGTTTGTTATGCTCTTCTTCTTCTAGGAGCTTGAGGTTCTGCATTAGTTGTTTATTTGAATTCTCTCTGTTTTCCTAATATGGGCATTCACTGCTATGAATTTCCCTCATAGAACTGCTTTCATTGTGTCCCATAGATTCCTGCATGTTGTACTGGCATTATCATTTACTTGTAGAAACTGTTTAATTTCTTCTTTAATTTCCTCTGTCACCCATTGGTTTTCAGGAGGGTATTATTCAATTTCTAGGTGTTTGTGGGGGTTTTGTGGTTTCTTATGTTATTGATCTCCAATTTTATTGCACTGATAATATACAGGGGGTAACTGCAATTCTTTTACATTTACTTAGACATGTCCTGTGAGCTAGCATGTGGTCTATTTTGGAGAATGACCCATGTTCAGCTGAAAAGAATGTGTATTCTGATTTTGTGCAGTGGAGCACTCTGTAAACATCTATTAAATCCATTTGTTCAATAGCTTGGTTCAGTTCTAGAATTTCATTGTTTATTTTTTGTCTAGATGATCTGTCTATTTGTGATAGTGGGGTATGGAGGTCCCGCACTACAAATGCATTAATGCTTATTTGGTTTTTCATGTCCATTAATATTTGTTTTGTATAGTTGGGGACATTTGTCTTTGGTGCATATATATTTATGATTGTCATCTCTTCCTCTTGGATTGTTCCCTTCACAAGGATGTAGTGACTATCTTTATGTCTCTTAAATTGTTTTGGTTTGAAATCTAATTTGTCTGCAAATAAGATTGCTACCCCTGCTTTTTTCTGGGTTCCTGTCACAGGGAGAACTGTTTTCCATCCTTTTATTTTCAGTGTATGAATTTCTTTTTGAGTTAGATGTGTTTCTTGTATATAGCATATTGTTGGATTATGCTTCTTAATCCATTCTGCCAGTCTATTTCTTTTGATTGGTCAATTGAGGCCATTAACATTGATGGTTATAATTGATTGATATTGACTCATCCTTGTCATGATGTTTTACTGTTGTTGGCTCTTTTATTTCTTATTTTCCCCCCTTTGCCTTTAGTTTCTTGCCTTGCCTGGTGGCTTCCCTCTGTTGGGCCTCATGGAGTTGTGACCTTCATTGTCTTTTTCTACTATATTGTTCAGAATTGTTTGGAGTGCTGGTTTGGTGTTCATGAAATTTCTCAGGTGTTCTTTGCTGTGGAAGTATCTAATTTCCCCATCGATTTTGAAAGATAATTTTGCAGGATGCAACAGTCTAGGTTGGAAGTTATTTTCTTTTAGGGCTTAAAATACTTCACTCTAGGGTCTCCTTGACTTGAAGGTTTGTGTTGAGAAGCCTGCCGTGATTCTGATGGGTTTTCCTTTGTAGGTGATTTGTTTCTTTTCTCTAAGCGCGTGTAGGATTTTGTTCTTCTGTTGGGTTTCTGGGCTCTTGACTATTATATGTCTATGTGTAGATTGTTTTTTATTGTGGCTAGTTGGAGTTCTATATGTCTCACTTATCTGTATGTCCAGTTCTCTACTTCTGTCTGGGAAGTTTTCTGTTTTTACTTCTGTGAACAAGTTATTTATGTCAATTGTACTTTCTCCTGCTTTTTTGTGGACTCCTATCAGTCTTTGTTATTCTTCTTTGCATCATCTAGCAGCTGCTGGATTGATTTTTGTGGTCCCTTACTATTTTTAAGAAATCTCTGTTTTCATGGTCATTAACTGCAATCCTGTCTTCTATATCTGATATTCTATCTTCACATTCCCTTAATCCATTCTGCATACTTCCAATGGAGTTGTTTTTTTTTTTTTTTCCAATGGAGTTTTTAATCTCCTGGATATCTGTTTGAATCTGTTTCATGGTTTCCATTTCTTTCTTATGCTGGGCATTCATGGCTTCCAGCATGTTTCTGAGTTCATCTATTTCTTTTTATCTCTTTCTGTTCTAGAGCCTCTAATCATGTCTTTCACTGTGTTCACCATCTCTATAGTTATCTGGGAAACTATTTCTGTTTTGAATTTTTCTAGGGCCTCATTCATGTGTTTTGTTACTTCCTGTGCTATCAGTTCAGGGTGTCCAGGTGGTTGATTATCAGACCTTTCCACCTCATTTCCCCCAGAATTTACCTTTGGTGGAGTGGAAGTCTGAGTTTGTGCCTTGCTTAAATGTCTTCTCATTTCTTTCTTTCTTTTTTTTTTTTTTTGGTACCAGGGATTGAACTCAGGACCTTGCGCTTGCGAGGAAAGCACCACTGGAACCACTGAGCTAAATCCCCAGCCTTCTCATTTCTATTTTTGTTGTTGGTACTCTTTTTGGTTTAATTCCTGGGTTGATACTTCAAAATTGCTTATTGTAAGTATCTTTGTTGCTTGTATTTAGAGCCCTTATGGAATGATTGCTTCTCAGAGGTGTCTTCCAGATATAGCTGGTCTTTAGGTTTTGAGTCTCTAATGTCTCTGAGGCTATGTTATTTACATTATACCAGGAAGGATAACTGATTAGATCAATCACAACACCTTAG
This sequence comes from Heterocephalus glaber, assembly GCF_053883595.1. NCBI lineage: Eukaryota > Metazoa > Chordata > Mammalia > Rodentia > Bathyergidae > Heterocephalus > Heterocephalus glaber. The sequence continues at coordinate 18,211,253 of NW_028258346.1, read as the reverse complement.
CCCAAGGGATGAAATCAGCAATGCGGTAGCATCAAGTACATCTTAGAAATGACAATTTTTGGTAGTTATTAATCTATCACTTTTAACTATGTGAATTAAATCAAAATAGAAGACCAACCCAACATATGTTTATAGTGAATAAACTCTTCAATATAGCAACTTTACCCTTCAGGATGGCGTGTTAGAAGGAGTTGGGGAGGGAAGGATAGATAGGTAGAAGGATAGGGGAAAGTTAGCAGTGAGGCTAGAGGACACAGGTGAGAGAAGAAAAAAGAGAAGAAAAGAAAAAGAAAGAAGAAATCTGAATTAGGTCCAGAAAAGGAACAAAAAGGTATATGAAGAACAATGTAGGACAGCAAGAGAGTGAGTGTGAGAGAGAAAGAAAAGAGAAGGAAAGAAAAAAAGAAGAGAAAAATAAAAGTTTTAAAAGAGTAGAAAAAGAAAAAAAAAGTAAAATAAGAGCAAAATAAAATTGAAAATAACAAATAAAAAATAAAAATTGGGGCCGGGGGATTTAGCTCAGTGGTTCTGGCACCTGTCACACAAGCACAAGGTCCCAAGTTTGATCCCCAGTACCAAAAAAAATAAATAAAATAAAATAAAAATGAATGGCCACCTTCAGGGTATGTCTCTGCTGTCATAATAGATAATGTGGGCAGCAGTGTGCAGATATAAGTCAATGAGTCTCAGCAAGCCAGTCACAGGCCCGTGAGATTCAGGCATATTTCTGGCTGCAAGTCCCAAGTTGAGCTCCCTGTCCTCCTGCAGGATTGCACTCTGCAAGGTTCTACTGCAGGTTCCAGCTGCCCTTCCCCTGAAGATAGTCCAGGCTCTGATGGGAGGTGATGATCCTTCCAACTTACCAAGTACAGTGGTCTGGTGTGCCTTTATTGCAGAGATTCTTTTCACTTTTCCAGTGGGCTTCAGTTTTTATCTAGGAGCCTAAGAGAGGCCCTCTATATGTTGTTCACTTCTGCTCTATATTCTGGAGCTCAGGACAATGGCCTTTATGCCCCCCTGTGCCTTTGTAGTGTGGAACCAGGTAGTGGCACAGCCAGGAGGCCAGAGGTGCGGGGAGGCAGCTAAGCTGGTTACTGTGGGCGTAGTGAGTGGCAAGGGGTCCTCACCATCTGCCTGGTCACCAGTGGGCATGGTGTGGGTTGGACAGAGCAGGGCTCCAGGTGACCAGGGACCTATCTCACTGTTGACTATCATTTTTAAATGTCCATTTCCTCCAGTTGACAAAAATGTATAGTAGTTAAAAATGTATAGAAGTTGAAAAAAAAGTATTGACATAAGAATAAGTACTACATAGTTTTAAAAATCTCTGCAGTATATAGCTATATAGACCTTTTATCCCAGTCATATACATTTATATATTTATTTGTTCTTCTAATATAGATGCATATGTTTTATTCATCTTTATAATGAATCAATTTTAAGGTTTGTGTTCATGCCAGAGATGATCAACTTATACAGAGAAAAGGTTATTTTGGCTCCTGGTTTTAGAGGTTTGGGTCATGACTGATTAACTTTCTTGCACAAATGTGTAGCAGTGCAGTTTCATGCAGAAAGTAGGAAAAAAGATAAGGAGGAAGGGACTGGCCCCACAGCCTGCCAGGGACCTGACTTCCCTGAGGACTCCCACCCCAGTCTGTCTGCTGAAGGCTCTGCTACCCTTACACAGAGCCAGCTGAAGCAAGAACCTGTACTATAGGCCTGTGCAGGTGCTGAAGATCCAGAGATCTGTTTTCACCTGTTTTGCTGTTGCTGTTTTCTATTTCATTAATTTCTGCTGATAAGTTTCTTTCTTTCCTTCTACTTGTTTTGTGTTTTAACTGCTGGGGTTTTTTATTCCCCTAATGGCACACATTTCCCTATTTTAGTCCCTGCAGTACTCTTTTAGATTTTTGATATGCAAAAAGTTTGTGCATTTCAGACATAGAAGTCCGTAATGACTACTATTTCATTAATGAGTGGTTACAACATTTAATTTTTTTGGTTGAGCTTTCCATATGGTAACTTCTGTTTCCTTTGCTGTTTTCTGTACTCTGTGGTTGTAGGAAGTAGTCGGTACTGCAGATGAGTATTGACATTTGGTTTTCACCAACATGTAGTGGAGGCATGGTTTAGAGATTGATGCAGGATTGGCTTTGGCAAAAAAATCAATATATTTTCACCAAAAAAGGTACAATTGGTAATTGTAAGCTTTGATACACTTTGCTAATTGTGTTGTTAAATTTTTCTAAATTTCTTTCAATTTGCATTTCAGTTTGATCTGTTTGTTTTCTCAACAAATGTTTATTAAGGGACTACTCCATGCCAGGCACAACTTTAGGATCCTGGGATGGGAAGAAACAGCAACAACAAAAAGTATTCTTGTCATTGAGAAGCTTTATTTGCCTGATAGAGTAAGAGGGAGCAAAGGAAGACAGATGAGGAGGAAAGACAAAGGAAGGGGAGAATTCATAGGTAGAATTTTTGATGGTGATCATCGTTATAAAAAAGACAAAGAAGAAAAGATGTGGATATCATGGGAGGAGAGGAGAACTGGGGTGTCAGCAGAGGGGACAAGAGAGGGCTCCCTGGAAGGCTCCATCTGAATAAAGACACTGGCACCCTGTGCCTGTCCCAAGTTAGGAAAGTTAGCAAGTGCAAAGTCCTGACAGGGTGGGCGTGTTCCTGGTGCGACAATGAATACAAATGAGGGAGCCGTGAAGCCACAGTGAAACCAGTGTAGGAGAGCAGAAAGGCAGGGGTGGGGTGTGGGAAGGCAATTGTGAGGCCTTAGAGCCATTTCAGTCATCTGCCTGTAGTCTGAGTCTGGGGAAAGTCACTGGAGGGTTGTGAAGTGTGATACATATGGACACAACCGTAACAGGTTGTTGGGATGCATTCTACATAACTGTGGAGAGAAATCATTTCATAATTCAATTATGATTCAGGCTGTCTAAGGCCCAGTGTCTTCTATGGCACCTGGAAACATAACTCTGTTTCGCCTCCAGTCACAGTTGAGGCCTCAGTGGTGTGTGATGCTGTGATGCTCAAGGGCAAGAGCACATCAGCTGGAGACACCCTGCTTCTTTGAGAACTGAGTAGTAGTAAAAAAAGAGAAAGGTTTCACCTGGGGGAAGGGCAATGTCTCTATTGGCCTGCTATCTCGTCCCACCTACTGTTGTGACAATACTGTGAAGGCCTTCATCAGCCTGAGACCCTAAGCGCCTAAGATCCTCAACAGCATAGGATCACCGGATACCTCCTCCGACTATTGTGTGCACCCAGTATACAGTGGCCAGCTGGGGTGTCTCTGCCTCTGCCCACTCTGAGGCACTGACCTCAGCCCCTGTGTCCTTTGAAATTGCTCAAGTCTCTGAGTCTTTCTTTCTTCACCCTCGCTGTCCCCCTTTCTAGGCAGTCAGAGGACTGATCGTCCTCAGAGACCAAGTCACGCTGGAGTTTTCTTTTAAACCAGCTCTAGTAGGCAAAGGGAGAAGCAGGGAGAGTTAGAAGGAATTGAAGTACTCTTGCAAAAGACTATGGTGGCCTGGGCTGGAATAGGAGCAGTGGAGGTGTAGAGAAAAATGAATTCTGAGTACCATTTGATGGAGTAGCTGGCAAGATTTGCTGACAGGTTACATGTGGAGTCAGAGGAGAAGTAGTAAAAATGACTCCCAGGATTTTTCGCCTGAGCTGCTAGAAGGAAGAGTTGCCAATTTTGAAATGGGATGTAATGAAGAAGGGGTGGATGTGGGAGAGGAAGATCAAAGCTGGATGTGTGGTGCCATCACAGAATATTTATTAGCCCCATCCAAGTAGCGATGTCAAGAAGCAGATAGGATCTATCAGTTTGAAGTTGAGAAGAAAAATTTGGGACCAGTGATTAGAGATGAAAGCCAGGAGAGCATGGTACCCTGAAGGGAAGGTTGCATGAATGATTAACGTGCTAAATGCAGAAATTCGGTCAAGTGACACATAGAAGAAGGACTAATGTCTGAAGCTGTGGTATTACAGCAATCCATGAGCACCCATAGTTAGAGCAGCAGTAAAACTCATCATAGCTAAATCTTGGAAAAGGCCCATATGCCCATCAACATATGAATGGATAAAGAAAATATGGTATTTACACAAAATGGAGTACTATTCTGCCATAAAAAAGGATAAACTTGAGACATTTGTAGAAAAATAGATGCTCCTTGAGACCATAATGTTCAGTGAAATACATCAGACACACAAGGTTAAATATTACATGGTTCCACCTATATGAGAAACTCAAAATAAAAAGAGCAAAATGAAAGATAGGTAATAGGAACTAAGGAAATCTTTTTCAAATGGAAAGGGAAATAAGAGATAAAGGGAGGTGGGAGGGAGGGCAGAGAAAGGGGAAGGGAAGGAAAGAATTGAAACCAAAAAATAAGCCAGAGCAGCACAACTGGAGACACTCACGAAAGAGCACTCCAGAGCTGCTTCAGAAAGTGGCAGGGACAACGGGATACATGTGTTGGGGGGGGGGGGCTTTGAGGGGAACTAATGGCAATGTGTCTTTTAGTAATAAAGTTTTAAAATGTAAACATTCACTGGGCCGGGGATTTAGCTCAGTGGTTCTGACGCCTGCCTCGCAAGCGGAAGGTCCCAAGTTCGAGCCCTGGTACCAAAAAAAAACAAAAACAACCTTTTGCTGTATTTTGTGATCACATCTGATGAATCAATGTGGATTTTAAAATCCAATCAGAATCACTGATATTTTATTTCTACTTATAGTCATTATAGATAGATTTTGTGTAATTTTTATTTGTTGAATGTCCCCTCCATTTGTTATGCTTTTTTCTTCTTCTTCTTTCTTCTGTTCTAATGTTCACTGAATTAATCAAGCTTTCTTTCATTCAGTTCTTGCCTTCCCTGCCCTTGCTGTAGTGTACTATTTCTGGCGTTTAAGTTTGCAGCATGAATTCTTGATTTAACATAAGCCAAAGTTAATTTTCTCCCACCACCATAACACTAAGGAGAAAAACTATGAAAAACTCCTATTGTTATTTATCATGTCTCTTTTTTTAATGAGTTGATTTTCCACTCTTTCACCTCCATGTTGCTTTTAGGTCCTCAAGATGAACCATTATTATCGGCATTGTTTTATACACAGCTGTTGCAGCTTGGATTTGCCCACAATATTATTTCTTTGCATGTGTCTTGCCGGACTCCTTGTATGATGCTCCTTTGTGCATTTGGCTTCCTCCCGCCTGCGGGTTATCAATGCGCTGCTTCTCAGACTCAACGCCCTCTCCAGTGTTTGCCCTGTCTGTGATCCCGGAAGGAACCCCTGGAAGCCCGGGTCTTGGCAGTGAGCTTCCTCTGAAGGCTGGCTGCCCTGGTAGGAAGGGAGCTAGTGGGTTTCTGGGTGCAGGGTTGAGGGTAGGCCTGAGGACATTCAGCGGAGCTTCTCCCAGCCATGCACCCAAAACCCACATCCCCTTGGCAACCTAGAGCCACTCCTGCCCAGGTGGTCACTCACAGTGGCATCCCAATGCCCTTGCACATACCCTCTCTATCAGCCCATCTCCTGGGGGTATGGGGGGTTCTCTGACCCCTTGCTTGGTCCCTGCTCTGCACATTTTGACTCAGGAAGCTGCCCAGGGTTGCAGTCCTCTTGGAGTCTAAGCCAAGGGAGAAAAACAACTTTGCCATCTCACGTTGACAATGGGCTATTTTTTTCAAGTCCACAATTTCACTCAAATTATAGCCCCAAAGGGTCCAGACTTTGGCAGTGGTCTCAGCCAGCCTTTGTTTTGTTTCATGGGTTCTCATTCTCTTCCAAGCTAGTGTGTGCCCCTAACTCTATAGGTCCGGGAGGCTGACGCCTGCCCTGCCTGGAACCTCCGGTGGTGCACAGTATTCACTCACCATTCATAACTCTCGGCTCAACACCTCCTTCTCATATTGATAATCCAAGCTATGTTTTGAAAAGGATGTTGTTTACATTATTACCAACATTATGAGGTGTTGTTTAAAGGTAAGTTTCAGGTTATCTATTCTACCGTGGTTCTGATGAAACAAAAATATAACAATTATATTAATAATATGTTTTCCACAGTAAAAAGTAGGCTGTCCTCATTCTGACATATGCAACTGTTAAAAAGCTGTATGGCAACTGGCATTACAACTGGCAAAGGAGAAATATAATTTTCCGATCGATCATTTCTTTGTTTCCAAAAGTGCTTCTGTTAAGCTAAAAGTCTAAGAGCAGAGAACATATTTTTATTTGAGCTTTCTGAGTCATATTAATTAGTCAATGTTTTCAAAGTGCTTTTGGAGATGAAATCATTATTCATCAGCAAACCCAAGCTTTTTGTTATCATAATGACGGCTTCTTTTAAAGATGCTAATTGGCCCACCCGCCATGAAAGAACAATTTCACCTTTGCATTAATGACTGGAAATAACTTTAAGGCACTCTATTTATTAATTCACAAGTTTAAACTTCATGTGCAAGAAATATATATTTTACCATTACAATAGCAATGAAAATTCACTGTGGTGAAGGGGAACATTTTGGTATAGCTGTGCACCTCCTAAAAATAGAATGCTCCTTCTGTGGGAGCCACAAATTAAAATCCATTATTCCTATTGTTTCCATATCATTGTTTCCATAGATGAGAAATATTTTCACATTTTTTTGCAGAGTAGACCTTATGAAATGGTCTGTTCTCAACACCTGTCCTGTGAATATTGTTTTTATGCTGTTTCTCTTTTGTTTTTGTAGAGGAGAAGAATTATTAACTGATATATTAGCATTTAAATAAAAACTGACTCTTGAAAATATCAATTCAAAAAGATTCAAAAGCCGCCTTAAAGAGCATAATGAATATTTAGCAACCTAGGCAGTAATGAGAAGATTTTTCTGAGATTCTTTTCTAAAGTGAAAAGAAAGACTATTATGGTCCTCTAATGTTATCCAAATATTAGTTGCCTTTTTTTCTAAATTATATTTCTACCCCTACTGCATTACATTACATACCAGATGTTTGATATGGTATTTGAAGGGGATTAATTTTTTTTCCCAACGACTAAAATGATGTTTTACAAACCTTCCTTACAGAATCAAAATGATTTGGAAAGCAACATTAAAAGCCTTTTCCTCTGTGAAGAGTGAGACAGCTATAAACATCTAGCATAGAGAGCCAAGTACAGTACAGCTCTTCTGAATCTTCACTCTAAAAATACACTTGTTTGAAAAGAGTAGTTCTAAAAGATTATTCTAGAAAAATGTATAATTCAAATGTCTCTTTAAAAAAACAGTTTGGAAGCCTTTGTTCTATAATCAAACGGCCTGTGGTGAGCGACTTATTTGTGGCAGTGTCTGGGGATGCAGGGTCAGCTCTCCAGGGGCAGAGCGACCATGAGGGCACTGATGTCCTCACCTGTTACAAGGGCACCCTGGGGCCAGAAGATCCAGGGAGTATGGAAAAGCACCTACACTGTCCCTGGGATGATCTACTTCATTTATAAAACAAGTCCAGCTGAAACTTTTGAAACTCTCCTTGTGTCTAATGTTGAGAATTGGGCATCTGAATGGAAGCCCTGTTTCTTCATTCCAGATTTTAACCAGGCTGGTCTGTAAATTTTCACACTATCAAAACTATGGTCCATTACTTATCTTCTATGTCTAAACAAGAACTTTAATAGCTAGGAGTCGACTCTCCACCATCAAGAGGGGCCATCGGATATCTTTTAGCAGCTGTAGTGTGTAAGTAACTAGAGACTTGGGTGCATCTAAGAGGGTGTTTTACTAGCGGTGAGGAAATCAGGGTGAATATGGCAATTCCTCTGGTCTGAACAGTTCCATGTCTGAGAGGAAGTACCCATAGGACTCTGCAGTTCCAAATCAGTATGATGAGCACAACCACAGAGCACTCTCCTGAGTGTCTTGCTGGCAGGGAGGAAGAAGTGATTTGGGGACATTGGGAAGCTCAAAGAAGACTTCTGAAGCAGGGCTTTCACTAAGATTGAAAGACAAGCAGGAGCACCCCAGGGAGACAGGGAGAACCAGGGGCATCTGGCAGAGGCAGGAAATACAAAGGTAGTTTAGCAAAACTGAGTAAATTCATTCATGATGACTGCAGCATGATAGATAAGTTGCACCCAGATGAACAGTGGGAATTGATAGTGCAAAGATACACACACACGAGTGTGCACACCTTTAATAGAGGTACTGTGATGGCTTGGGTTGAGATGTCCTGTGGCCTGAAAGCATCACAGGAAGCAGCAGGGACTTCACCCTCTGCAGCCTCAAAATTGCAAAAGTGAAAGACTTTGCTTTGAGAAGAAAGCCCTAGAGCACCATGGTCCAGAATAGCATTGGCCTAGGAAAGCTGTTCCTCGGGATGTGGTTCACAGGAACTCGACCCCTACAGCCAGAGAGAAGGAAGCCTGGCTACTGCTCCCGCTGATGGCAGACCTTGGCATCATCCACATGGTGCTGGTTTTAGGCCCATGCAGAATGCAAGAGTGGTGGGGTCAGGAAGGCATGACCTAGATTTCAGAAGAAGGCCTGGGAAGTCAGGCAGAGCGCTCCAGAGGGCAGTGTGTGAAGCTGAGTGTGAAGCTGAAGGTGTGGCAGAGACCCGAGAAGTTTGGAGAAGACAGGAGCATGGACTGTTTGAGGAAAACAGCAAGGAGGGGGCAGAGCTGGTCCAGAGGGAAGCCACTGGAGCTACCACCACTAGCAGTGCCTTAGGGGCAGAGCCACCCAAGTCCTCTGGAGTTCACATCTTGCCACAGATTACTGGGGATGCTAGGTGTGAAGCTGTAGGACTTAGTGTTTTCCCTGGTGTATTTTGGACTTGCTTTGGTCCCATTCCTTTGTATCCCCCTATTTGTAACTTTTGGAATGGAAATGTCTATCTTGCACCATTGAAAGTTGGAAGTGTTTGACTTTCTTTTCAGTTGTACAGGGGCTTGCAGCTAAGAGTTTGCCTTAAGTCTCAGAGGAGACTTTGGACTTGGACTTTCCAGCAGTGCTGAAACTGTTAGGACTCTGGTGACTCTTGGAGACGGACTGAATGCCTTTTTGCATAAAGGGATGTGCATGCGTCTTTGGGGGACCAGGGGCAGAATGTTATGGCTGTGTCTAGATGTTCCCCAAAACCCTCATGCTTTTACAGAGGTGGCTGAATCTAGAGTGTGTGGTTGATTCATGGTGGGGATAAACCAGAGAACACTAGGATTAAGGGCATGAGTGCTACCTGCCCTACTAGCCTGAATAAGATAAAAGGGGCAGGGAGATACTGTTAAGATCCCTTGTTGTTTTTGCTGTCTTCCACTGCATAAACAGTTGCCCCTCTTCCACCCTGCCTAGAGCCAGCTGATTATGGACTGAAATCTCTATGAACTATAAGCTAAATAAATCTTTTCTCTGTTAACTTTGGGTGTTGGGTATTTTGTCTCAGCAACGAGGAAAAAGTAACTAACAGAGGTACCCAAAGGTCAGCGGGTGTATTATGTAGCAATATTACACATGTAATGACTTAAAGTGGAACACAGTTATTACATCACTGCTCCTGTGGGTCAAGAGTTGGCCACAGCTTAGCATCTCACAAGCACATGGTCAAGATGTCAGTTGGCTAGGCTCTTATTTGGAGGTCCGCTGGTTGTTGGTAGAATTATTTTCTCAGGGTTCTATGCAGGAGGGTCTCAGATTTTGCTGGTTGTCAGCTTGGTGTCACCCACACCCTCATGGCTGCCCACAGCAGCCCATCATGTGTTTCTCTCTTCATGCAGAGTTTGTACTTTCACAGCACAGCAGTTGGCTGTTAACACACCAGCCAGGAGTCCTTCTCTCCAGTCTGCTAGGATGGAATCTTCCATGATGAGCAAAATAGAAGATGAGTATTAAACTTTTAAAAAAGGATTACAGTAAGGACACATTGCCATTAATGTCTCTCAAAATACTCCCCCTTGTTTCAAACACACTCATCCCATCTTTCTTGCCATTTTCATTAAAAAAACCTTTATAGGGATGTTTATTTGTTTCACAGAATTCCAATTGCTCATTTTTTCAGATTAATTGAATAATGGCTTATATTTTTAAAGTAGATCTTTTCCCTTATTCCATTACAAACATTGTAAATACAAGCAACCTCTATATCTGCTGGTACCCATGGCTGCAGAAGCTGAAAGGGCTGGGATTATTAGGTTGTGGCTCTGGGGTTGATTCACCTCCTGGGTAGAGCCCCAGGCCACCCGCAGAAGAAACCAGGCGAGCAGTAAAACATGAATGGAAGAGTGGATTATTTGATCACTGAAGAAGAGATCAATCTTACTAGAGGACCCTCAGGAGAGAAGCTCAGCCAGTCCCACCACCTGGAAGGAAGCTCCCCCACCACCATCCTAGGCTCCTAGGGCAGAGAAGCTCAGCCAGTCCCAGCACCCAGAAGGAAGCTCCCCCACTGCCATCCCAGGCTCCTAGGGCAGAGAAGGTGAGCTGCGTGGGCTCCAGCCCTAAAGGAAAACAGCCTCCAAACCAGATTGATGTACCCTACAAAACCATCTTTCAAAATTGATGGAGGAATAAGATACTTTCATGATAAAGAGCACCTCAGGAACTTCATGAATACCAAACCGGCACTCCAAAAAAATTTTAGACAATACCCTAGGAAAAGACAATGAGGATCACAACCCCAGGAAACCCAGCAGAATGAATCCATTGGGCGTGACAATTTAAACACAAAGGGAGAGAATCCAACAAAAAGAAAAAGTCATGACAAGGCTTTTAAAACTTTAAACTTCATCTCCCTAATGAGTGTATAATTCAATCTTATTATTGTACTGATTAGTATTTTTCTGATTCTAGAGTTGCACACCATCCCTTGTGCTATACTGGCTACTTATCATCTTCTTATGTCTACATTTTAATTGGGTTATCCATTAATGAGCTCTAAGAATTCTTTATATATTCTGGTCAGAGGTTATATGCATTTTAAATGTGGTCTGTTTAAAGATTCCTTTTTTTTTTGTATTAAGTTATTTTATTGGTACATTGTAGGTATACAACACAATTACATTTCTCACTGGGAATTGTACCTTTACATAATGCATCTTGGTTCTTATTTTTTCCCCAGTCCTAGTCCTCCCTTCACGCCCTCCACCCTTCCCTATTTACAAAGACTTTATTTCCATTTTTTCCATTTCTCATCATTTTTCCTTTCCCTTCTTTGCTTTCCCCTCCCACTACCCCTACCCCTTTGGACCTTTTCTTCCTATTTTACATTATCGATTATTCATTCTAATCATTGGTACATTTTAGGTATACAATATAATGACATTCATCATTGGAAATTTGCACCTTTACATAGTCTCTCTTCTTATTTTTCACCCTTGCCCAGCCCTCCCTTCCACCCCTCCATTCCTCCCTATTTACAAAGATTTTGTTCCTATTTTTCCATTTTCTCATATTAATCCCATTTCCTTCTATCCTTTCCCCTAGCCCTCCCACTTCCTTCCCCTTTGCCCCTTTTCTTCCTATTTCACATTACCTATTATACATTTAGTCCTTATTTACACTTTCAGTTTCTCACACCAGAGAAACTATTTGGTATTTACACGTGTGTCCTATTTATTTCACTTAAGAGTATCACCTCAATGTGCATCCACTTAGCTATAAATGTCTCTAATTTCTCATTTTTTATGGCTGAGTAGTACTCCATTTTATAAAAAAACCACATTTTCTTTATCCAGTCTCCAGTTGATGGGCATTTGGGCTGTTTCCAAGTTTTAGCTATCACAAACTGTGCTGCTATGAACATGGGCGCACATATATCACTGTGGTATGATTCTTTTAATTCTTTGGGGAAGATCCCCAGCAGTGGGATAGCAGGGTCAAATGGGACTTCCAGTCCTAGTTCTTTGAGGTATCTCCATACTGATTTCCACAGTGGTTGCACCAGTCTACACTCCCACCAGCAGTGGAGCAGTGTTCCTCTTTCCCCACAGCCATGCCAGCATTTGTTATTGGTTGATTTCATGATAGCAGCCATTCTTTCTGGAGTGAAGTGGAATCTCAGCATTGTTTTCATTTGCATCTCTTGAATGACCAGTGATGTTGAACATTTTTTCATGTATTTATTTGCTATTTCTACTTCTTTGTGTGAGAAATGTCTGTTCATTTCAGATGCCCATTTTTCAATTGGGTCTTCAAATTTGGGAGGTCTGATCTTTTTAAGTTCTTTATAGATTCGAGATAGTAGACCTTTGCTGAGGAACAGCAGGTGAAGATTTTTTTCCCACATTGTGGGTTGTCTCTTCCCACTGCTGGTGGTTTCTCTTGCGTGCAGAAGCCTTTTAATAAGAAGAGATCCCATTTGTTGATTGTTTGTGCTAGTTCATGGGCAACTGAGATTTTGTTCATAAAATCTTTTCCTACACCGATGTCTTCAAGTGTTCTACCTAACCTCTGTTCCAACTGGTTCAGAGTTTCTATTTTAATATTTAGATCTTTAATCCATTTTGATTTTAGTTTAGTGCATGGTGAGAGATACAGGTCTAGTTTTAATCTTTGGCAAGTTGAAGCCCAATTTTTCCAGTACCATTTATTAAAGAGGCTATCTTTCCTCCAGTGAGGGTGTTTGGCTCCTTTATCGAAGATGAGATGGCTGAGTGTGTCTGGTGTTGTTTCTGCACCTTCTAATCTGTTCCACTGGTCCTCAGGTCTGTTTCTTTGCCAGTACCATGCTGTTTTAATCACAGTAGCTTTGTAGTATAGTTGCAGGTTGGGGCTTGTGATACCCCCTGCCATGTCTCTGTACCCTAGAATTGCTTTTGCTATTCTGGGTCTCTTCTTGTTCCAAATGCATTTTTGGATTGTTTTCTCGAGGTCTATGAAGTGTGCTGTTGGGATCTCAATTGGAATTGCATTAAATCTATACAGGAGTTTTGGAAGTATGGCCATTTTCACTCTATTAATCCTTCCTACCCAGGAGCAGGGGATGTCTGTCCATTTTCTGATATCATCTTCAATCTCTCTTTTCAGAGTGCCATAGTTTTCAGAGAGAAGTTCTTTGATTTCTTTCATTAGGATGATTCCTTGGTATTTCAGTTTTTTGGATGCTATTGTGAAAGGAATTATTTGCCCTATTTTCCTCTCAGTGAGTCTGTCATTGGTGTAGAGGAAAGCTATTGATTTTTGTGTGTTGACCTTGTAACCAGCCACTTGACTGAATTTGGTTATTAAGTCTAGAAAACTTTTGGTGGAGTTCTTGGGGTCTTCTATATAGAGTATCATGTCATCTGCAAATAATGACAATTTGACTTCTTCATTTCCTATCTTTATTCCTTTTATTTCTTTCTCTTGTCTAATTGCCGTGGCTAATGTTTCCAGAACTATATTGAACAAGAGTGGTGATAGTGGACATCCTTGTCTTGTTCCTGATTTTAGTGTGAAGGATTCCAGTTTTTGACCATTTAGTATGACATTGGCATCAGGTTGTTTAATTGGGCTCGTTCTGTTTTCCTAATATGCTTATTCACTGCTATGAATTTCCCTTGTAAGACTGCTTTTATTGGGTCCCATAGATTCCGATATGTTGTATTGTCATTGTCATTTAATTGCAGGAACTGTCTGATTTCTTCTTTAATTTCCTCTGTGACCCATTGATTATTCAGAAGTGTGTTGTTCAATTTCCACATATTTATGAAATTTTTTGAGTTTCTTTTGCTATGGATCTCCAATTTCATCGCACTATGGTCTGATAATATACAGGGGATAACTTCAACTCCTTTGCACTCACTTAAACATGTTCTATGTGTGAGTATGTGGTCTATTTTTGAGAATGACCCATGTGCAGCTGAGAAGAATGTGTATTCTGATTTTGTGGGGTGGAAGGCTCTGTAAACATCTGTTAAGTTCATTTGTTCAGGAGTTTGATTGAGTTCTAGTATTTCATTACTTATTTTTAGTCTAGTTGATCTATCTATTTGTGACAATGGGGTGTTGAGGTCCCCCACTACAATTGTATTGTGCATATATGACTTTTCATGTCCATTAGTATTTGTTTTATATAGTTGGGTGCACTAGTGTTTGGTGCATAGATATTTATGATTGTCATCTCTTCCTCTTGGATTGTTCCCTTTACAAGGATGTAGTGTCCTTCTTCATCTCTCTTAATCAGTGTTGGTTTGAAATCTACTTGATCTGCCAAGAGGATAGCTACTCCTGCTTTTTTTCGGGTTCCTGTCACATGGAGTATTGTTTTCCACCCTTTAACTTTCAGTCTATGAGTTTCCTTTTGAATGAAGTGTGTTTCTTGTATGCAGCATATTGTTGGATTTTGCTTCTTGACCCATTCTGCCAGTCTATTTCTTTTAATTGGTGAATTGAGACCAGTAACGTTGGTGATTATAACTGAAATGTATTGACTTGTCATTGCCATGACTTTTTCTTTTTGTTGGGTTCTCCCTCTTTACATTTAATTTCTTGTCATGCCAGATGGGTTCATTCTGCTTTGCCTCCTGGGGTTGTGATCCTCAATGTCTGTTCCTAGGATATTGTGTAAAATTCTTTGGAGTGCTGGTTTGGTATTCACGAAGTTCCTAAGGTGCTCTTTGTCATGAAAGTATCTTATTTCTCCATCCATTTTGAAAGATAGTTTTGCAGGGTACATCAATCTGGGTTTGAGGCTGTTTTCTTTTAGGGCTTGGAATATGTCACCCCAAGCTCTTGTTGCCTTGATGGTTTGTGTTGAGAAGTCTGCTGTGATTCTGATGGGCTTTCCTTTGCATGTAATTTGTTTCTTTTCTCTGACTGCTTGTAGAACTTTGTTCTTCTGTTGTGTTTCTGGAATCTTAACAATTATATGCCTGTGTGCAGATTCTTTTTGATTAAGGCTATTTGGAGTTCTATATGCCTCACTTATCTGTATGTCAAGCTCTTTTCCCCTGCTTGGGAAGTTTTCTGCCATTATTTCTGTGAAGAGATTTTTTATGTCATCTCCACTCTCTCCTGCTTCTTCATTGAGCCCAGTCAGTCTTATGTTATTTTTCTTTGCATTACCTAGCAGCTGCTGGGTTGGTTTCTCATGTTCCCTTACAATTTTGAAGCAATTTTTCTTTTCCTGGTCACTAATTGCAATCTTATCTTCTATATCTGAAATTCTGTCCTCACATTGGCTCATTCTGCTGTGTAGACTTTCAATGGAGTTTTTCATGTCCTGAGAATCTATTTGCATCTGTTTTATGGATTCCATTTGTTTCTTATGTTGGGATTCCATCATATTCCTGAGCTCCTCTCTAGATTTATTGATCATGTCTTGCACTAGGGGCACAATTTCTCCTGTTATCTGAGAAATTATTTCTGATTTCATTTTGTCCAGATCCCCTTTTGTTGCCAGTTCAGTGGGTCCAGGTGGTTGAGTATCAGAGTGTTCCATCTCATTTCCCTTTGGGGTTGCTGTAGGTGATCTGAAAGTCTGGTTTTGAGACTTATTTACTTGTTTTCTCATTTCGACTGGGGCAGGGGGCTGCTAGCGCATGGATTATCTCCTCTGAGCTGGGAGAGGTGGGACAGGAGCCTGGAGCAGCGGTAGGGATGGTAACCCAAAAGCCCTTTCCTGTGAGATGGGAGCAGCCGGAGGGATGGTGGCTGGGAAGCCCCTTCCTCTGGACCAGGAGCAGTGTGATGGCAGCTCAGAAGCCCCTACCTCTGGGCCAGGAGTGGTGGGAGGGATGGTGGCCCAGAAGCCCCTTCCTCTGTGCCAGGAGCAGTGGTACAGAAGGTGGCCCAAAAGCCCTTTCTTCTGGGCTGGGAGCAGCGGGAGGGATGGTGACTGGGAAGCCCCTTCCTCTGGACCAGGAGCAGTGGGACAATGGCTCAGAAGCCCCTGCCTCTGGGCTGGGAGCAGTGGGACTCAGTACCTTGGTCTGGTGGTCTGGTGTCCTCTGCATCTTTGTAGTGTGGAACCAGGTGGCTGCCTGTGTGCAGCGGGGTATTTGGCGTCTTCTGCCCGACTCAGGACCTCGGTAGGGTGTGCACAGACCTGCCCGTCTGCAGCGGGCTGATTCGGCGTGTTCTGTCTAAGGAGTACTTTTCATTTATCAATTTTTTTCTTTTATACATCATGGTTTTTGTATCCTAGGTAGTTCTTGCCTACCCTGAATTCATAAATATTTTCCCTTATTATTTCTTCTTAAAGTTTTATACTTTTAGGCTTTCTTATTTAGGTCCATAGATCCCTTCAAGTTATTTTCATGTATGGAAAGAAAGGGTTGAGGTTAATTTTTTATATATGGATACCAGGTGTTCTAGTGCCATTTGCTGAAAACACTCTCTCTTCCTCGGCTCTGGAATTAAGTTTATATTCTATAAAATGCTAATGTTAAATAATCTTTCAAAACTCAGTGGACTATATATGTGTGGTTCTATTTCTAGATTCTTTGTTTTATTCAAATGATCTATATGTCTTTCCTTACACCAACACTGCCCTGATTACTGTAGCTTTAGAAGAAGTCTTAAAATTAGGTACTAAACATCTTCCAACACTGTTTTTGTTTTTAACTTTTCTAGGTCCTTTGTACTCCTACATAACTTCTAAATTTCAATATCCAATTCTTCATTTATAGGAAGTATACACAGACCTGAATTTTTATATATACCTTGTGTTTTCTAATCCTGCTAAATTCAAATACAAGTTCTAGGGGCTCCTAGAGATTTCTTAGTATTTTCTCTGTAGATGATCATTTCATCTACATATAAAGATTTTGCTACTACCTTGCCAATCCTATGCTAATTGTGTCATTTTATTGTCAGACTATTTTGGTGGGGCCTAGGTTTCAAAGTTTAATGGACAGATAAAGAGTAAGCATATCTGTCCTTGTTCCCCACCTTAAGGAGAAAGCATTGTATCTTCTCCATTTGTATAAGGCATTCTCGCTGGAAGTATGGAGTACATGTCTTTAATCTGTTGAGAAGGTTCTGTTCTACTTCTAGTCTCCTGATAGCTTCTACCATGAACAACTGTAGAATTTAGTCCAATGCTTTTTCTCCAACTAGTGACAGGATCATATGGTTTTTTCCTTTCCTCTGTTAAAATGATGGCTTTTGGGGGTGGATCTACCAATGCTGAACCAACACTGCCATCCCTATAACAAAACCACTTTCTACATACTGCCAGATCTGACTTCTAATAGTTTGTTTTGTTAAACAAATTTCTATCTATGTTCATACTTTTTTCTTCTGTTATCTTTATCCAGTTTTAGGATTAGCACAATGTTGAGTTCCTAAAATGAGGGGAGAAGTGTTCCTTCCTTTTTCTGCTTTAAATGTTTGACATAATTTATCAGTTAAAATGTATATAAGCCAGCCGTTGTCATATAGGTAGGTTTTCAAGCTAGGAATATACTTTCTTTAATAGGTGCTATTCAAATTTTATATTTGCTCCAGAGTTAGTTTCATTAATTTGTCTTCCAAGGTACTTCTTAGAAGTTGTCAAATTTATTTCAAAACAGATTTTTGAAATATGCTTTCTATATCCTTTTAAATTCTGTAAAATCTGTGGTAATGTCTCCTAGATCTTAATATTGTAATTTAAAAAATGTATAACTGATATTGTGTAACAGGAAGAAAAGGTCTAAAAGAGCAGGGGAATTGGGAGAGGTAGGGGAAGGGAAAAAAGGGAAAGGAAAAATATGAGAAGAGGAAAAAAATGGAAACAAGGTCTTTGCAAATAGGGAAGGGTGGAGGGGGTGAAGGGAGGGCAAGGGAAGGGAAAAAAAAAAAAGAACCAAGATACTCATGTAATGGTACAAGATCCCAATGATGAATGTAACTGTATTTTATACCTAAAATGTACCAATAAAGTTAATGGGGAAAAAAAATAAAAATTAAAATATATCTTGCTGATAAATTCACGTAATACTCTAGTTCTCTGATACTTTGACCTCATCCTCTCCAGTTATTTTTTTTTTTCTATTTTTGCCACTGGCCACATTCTGAAGCAGGTCTGGACATCCTCTTTTGTGACTCTTTACTAGATTTGATCAAAAAATCCAGCGAATGCTGCTGCTGCACGCCATCTAATAGAAAGGCAGGCCTGTGAAAACATTGCAGTGTCCTTGTCCACCGTATTCACCAGATGCAGCACCATGTAGCTTCTGGCTGTTCCGCAAAGTGAAAAAGACCATGAAAGATAAACATTTTGAATCACATCAGGGCATCGAAGCGGCCATGACAGTGTAGCTAAAGACACTCAGGAAAGAGGACTCCAGAACTGCTTCAGAAAGCGGCAAGAACAGTAGGACAAGTGTGTTTGAAGCAAGGGGTAGCATTTTAAGGGAGATGAATGGCATTTGTCTTTTACTGTAATACATTTTTAAAATGTAAAACTTCATCATGCCTTATAATTAGTTTGGCTATCAATTACAATTCCTAGTTTTCTAGTGATTTCTCCGTTAACCCCACACAAGAAAGGATGCTGTCATGTTTCTTCCAGAACTCTGTAAGGGTTAGATCTGTACCTGAGACCATCTGGAAGCACAAGCAGCTGGCATTTGGGTCATAACTCAAGGCTTTATTGATCAGTTAACACTAAAATTCTGTTCATAACCCAAGTTGTTCATATGTCAGGCCAGTCATAACTCCAGGGTCCACTGTACCTCCTACATGTTGGGCACTTTTGAGTCACTGGAGATGTAATGAAAATCAAAGAAGGTTTTGTCTGTGCTGTAATCTGTTCTTGACCTTGAATGCACACTTATGAAATGAGTTCCTTCACCTTTGCTCCAGTC
Organism: Heterocephalus glaber; assembly: GCF_053883595.1. Lineage (NCBI taxonomy): Eukaryota > Metazoa > Chordata > Mammalia > Rodentia > Bathyergidae > Heterocephalus > Heterocephalus glaber. The sequence continues at coordinate 18,192,489 of NW_028258346.1, read as the reverse complement.
AGGAAGGTGGTAACCAGCCATGTGCAGCTGCTGAGTATTGAAATGTGGCTGGCAACCAAGTCATGTTGCAAGTGTATCACTTATACTGCATTTCACAAATTTTGTGCAAAAACTCCCAATATAATTAGGAATTTTTTATTGGTTGTAAGTAAAAATAATATTTTGACACATGGAATCAAATCATAAAATATGTAAATATATAAAATATTCTGTAAGATTTTCATTTCACCTAGACTCTCTTGTACAGCTCCTATTTGTGGCTGGTATTTACTATGTATTTGGTACTGGCCAGTGCTCTAGCTCATGGGAGTCTCATTTCTGTACCCTTTGTGCCTAGGACGGTGCCTGTTCCATAGTCCCATGACATCCATAAGAAAGTGGCCAAAGGAAACAAGGCCACCTGGGACTCTGAAACACAGTAAAGGATCAGGTTTCACAAAAGGATTTCTGTCCCTAAAAGGCATTCTTGGAGCCGCATTGTGGTGACCCACCAATAAAATATAATAATAATAATGGCCTCTTCTTGTTTTCAGTGGGGGAAGGGGAGTCGAATGAAAGGATTTTCTTGAAACAGTATTTTTCTGCTAATGAATTTTTCTTAAGCCTTTTTTACCAGTTGCTGCTTTTATACTATGAAGTAAATAGATAAGCCAGTGTGAACCATGTAAAAACTGAACCACAGCACCCAAGAACCAAACATGGAGAGCAACCCTGGAAATCCCTCTCTAAATCCCACTGGGACTTATTTTCAGATTCTTCCATTTGCCCCCATTTACTCTTGGCTTCTGACTGCTGCGGGTGTGTCAGGCTTTGGATCTTCTCCTGTCCTTGGCTTTGGTGGCCTTGATGTTTGATGCTCTTGCCGATTTTCTTTCTTTCTCCTTCCTCTGGCCTGGAGTAGGGGGATCATACTCCAGCTCTGAGCTCTTAGCCCTTCCGGAAAATTCTAAATTGCACCCACACAAACATGAGTTGTGAGACCACGAAGATATTGTTGCTTGGAGCTCTTCGCCTGTGAGCAATATGAATCATTCCAAACACAGAGAGCATCTGTCCGCAGTGCACTTTGGTACCATCAAGGCCATTGTCACTCCCTGCCAGGAGAAGAGAACATTTCTGCCCCAAAGCCAGTGGTGGTTAGGAGCTGTGGGAAGTACATAGAATCTAAAGGGGCACCTGACTGCTTGTTAGAGTGTGATGTATTAAGGAAGATTTACACTACATAGAACATACAAACTAAAAACTTCTTAGAATATTCCATCCAGATATTATTTCAGTCTCTTCTGTCCCGGGATTGCCCCAGAACATAGGATATTTAATCAATGTTTCCACACAAACAACAAACAGAGATGGCCTGGTCTCCATCAGCGTGCTGACCGCCAACAACTCACCCTCAAGTCCACACACACAGGAGCCCCTGCTGTCTGACCACTTTCTAAGGCTGAGAATCTCAGGATCTAGGGCCTTCGCCCCTGGGCCCTCAGCATCGCCTTTGCTGCTCCCTCTTCAAAGCAGCCGCTGAGCGGTAAGGAATTCACAGATCCCACCGGTCTAGAGACTCACAGACTCTCTACTGCCTGGGAATCTCTCTCTCTTTGTCCCCCGAAGTCTTCACCCTCAGACGTGATGTTTGTAAATGCCTTGGGATGTTAGAAAGGACAGAAAGAGGCAGTGAGTTCAAGGCACTTTTACTGAGGCTTTGGTTCCTGACTGGTACAGAAGGCAAAATATGGTACAAGACAGGAGAACGGGAAACACAAGGAGAACAAAACATAAATGGGTGTTTTAACCACCTGACCTGGAATAGACACAGTGGGAGCCACAGATTTAGAAAATAGCTTCTTTGTTTTTTTTGCGTCTCCAGCACTCTATACACAGTACAGCACTTGGCTTAATAAATATAGATTATACAAATGACTGAATGAATGCTCAACAAGATTTGCATCAACCCCTGCCTTTCCTAAAAGCTACCAAATCGAAGCTCCCTGCATCCTTTTTCCTGAGGCCCATACAAGCTGGTGAACCAAAATGGCAGCCAGCAAAGAAATGGGTGTTGGTTGTAGCCACGTGGGAACCTGCAGAGGTGCGTGGGTCAGGCAAACAGGACGCAATGCGGGACATTTCAAATGTCTTTGCACCAAGCAGAAAGTTGGTGGACCTTATTTTCTTTCCATCTGTGTACGAGAAACTTGGATGGCAAGGCAGCTAACTTTCCTACTAACATGGAAAGAGTTTGCACATTACTACTAGGGCCAACAAATTCTACCAAACCGCATCCATTGAAAGAAAGATAAATGAAAAGATAGGACAGAGGGAGAAACTGGTGCTTTCAACATGTCCCCAGGCTGACAGAACTCAATTTCTTTACCCACTCAAAAATTACATGTATCCATTACTCTCCTGCTCTCTTAGTACGCAAAATGTTTCTCTGCCCTGTGAAAGCAAATCCTTCTGACTATATTTGGGATTTTAAAAAAACATTTATTTTTCTGGTGCCAGGGATCAAACTCAGCACCTTGCACTTGTGGGGAAGGTGCAGCGCCACAGAGCTAAATCCCTGGCCCCACATTTGGGATTTGTGTTAGTGCTCTTCACCATAATAACAAACGTCAGTGTCTCAGCATCTACGACTTTGAAGGACCTCCCTTACCGGTACCTCCCTTCCCCTCACCATATGTAAGCACACTTAAGTCCTCTCCCTGGAAATACTCCGCTCATACTTCAGAGTTCCCTGGATCACCTAATGACTCCTCCCCCTGAGATTCTTGCAAAGGGAATTAGACCCCCCAGGGGGGTGGCTTCTGTCTTCAGCACACCGCGCACTGTCTCCTTTCCTACCCTGTCCTGGAAGTTTCCATGTCCTTGTTGCCAAGGTTGCTAACACCTGCTGGTTGCTAAGTCCAGGGAGCACTTTTCAGTCTTCATCTCCCTTGACCTCCGGGTCAAGGGCGAGCACTGTACAGGCCTGGCGAAGCCGCTGGTGCACTTAGGACCCCTCACATATGCTCCTCCAGTTGGCCCCTTCTTCCTAGGGCTGCAGATTCTAGTATCCGTTAGAAGTTATTTTTTCCTCCTATTGTGGACTTGTGGGGGCCCCACAAAGAATGCTTCCTTCTCTTGTATCAATTCAGAACCAACCCAGAGACAACACGGAGCAGGCAGGTGGAGACTGAAGTGTAAGCTGTATTTATTGATAAAGAGCCGACTGGAAATGTGGTTTAGCTGTGCAGCCGTCACGAGTGCCCTCGTGGCAGGCGCTGGGTCACAGCACAGTGAACTCATTCTTACTGTGTTCCAACACACTCTTCGCAGAGGCAGATGCCAGAAGCAGGAGGAGGAAGACCGTGCCTGGACTCTGAAAGGACAGCTCCTCCTAGCTCCCCAGTCAGGTAAGGGGTTCTCTGCTCTCCCGTTAAACAGGAAGTGAGACTCTGGCTTCCTTCTCAGTGGGAATCCTTCAAAACAGAAACCAGAAGGAGGACTTCATCCCCACACCCTCCGCCTCAACACACCCTTTCTTCCGCACTGCAGCCCACAGGCCTATTCATTCGTTAGGGCACACACAGTAGGGGCGTTTCCTTCCTATTCTGGCGGCTGGACTAGCAAGATCCAGGAATACCTGTTTGTGTTCTCTGGAGGAGTCCTTTGACTTACAGATGGCCGCCTTCCTGCTGTGTCCTCTCGAGGACCTTTCTGTGAGTGTGCATCCTGCTGTCTCCAGGCATACCAGTCATGTGGTATTAGGCCCACCCTAATTGCTCCACTTTAATTTAATTACTCCTGAAAGCTCCTGCCTCCAACTGCAGTTGCCTTCTGAAGTACTGCGGGCTGAAGCTTTGTCATATGAACTTGAAGGGGACACATTCAGGACTTACCCAAGGGGTTCACCCACTCCTTTCTGCTCAGCTGTACACAGTTCGCTTACCTGGCAGAACCTGGGCTACTCACCTGGCCTCACTTCTCACCTGGCCTCACCTCTCACCTGGGTACAGTTCAGGGTCCAACACCAAGGTTCATCCATTACTTTCTCCTTCTCAACTTCCTTAGTCTACTTACCTGGCTCCCCCGTGCACTTGAACACCCATAACTAAGATCATGACCTGGTTTCCTGTGGGAGGTAGGGATGTCTAAGGAGAAATACGTGTAAGTCTGAGAAGGTATGCCCAAGAACGAAGACAACAGCAGGACGGTGAGCTCCTCATAGCAACCCAACACCAGGCAGACAGCCTTTGCCCAGAGGAAAAGGTGGGCTACAAGTACAAGCAAAGGAGCAGCCTTATGGGCCTTCATTTAACCGGAGGCACAAGCCAATGGTCCTAGGGTTGGAAACCAGCAGTCTTCCTGTGCTCAAGGGACATGGGGTGGCCCAGGTACAGTGAGCAGTGCATTGTCATGGGGTCCCTTGAGCTTTAGGTTGACCGCAGAGGGAAGGCAAGGCAAGAAGCAGCATGGCCATGTGAGGGCCAGGACCTGGAGTCGGAAGATGGAGGCAGAGCATGACCTGTCCCTCTTGTGACATGCAGTGGGGAATTTGAGAAAATCTGAAGGGCATCTGAAGCATGCCCAGGAGTCCCACAGAGATGCAAGAGGGCGTCCTGAGCAGAGATGGGGGTCTTCATTTTGCAACTGTCCCACCCATGTGGCCTGGATGGGTAACTGAAGTGCTCCTCAGCCCAGTCTTCCTCCCTGCTTCCTCCGGCCCCTCGGAGCTGGCCACCCCCAGGACCCGCTACCTGGAATGACCAGAGCGCACCTGGCTGTGTCCTGCTTCTGTGCAGGGGACACAGGGGACACGGGACAATCTGTGCTTGTGCTGTGTGTCCTGTGGCCCTGCCCTGATTATTACACCGAATTCACTCTGTCCAGACGTCGCGTGGTGAGGAGGCCGTTCTGAGCTCCCAAATTAACCTTTCCTTCCCTTGCAGTAAGTAAAAATGTAAAAGAAACTTTGAAGAATATACAGATGTACAGACGCTCCTTGTCTTAGGACAGGGTGATGGCTCCCGAAGCCCACTGTGAAATTAAAGATTCTACAGGCTGAGAATGAGTTTAACGTAATGAACACCCTGTGTGTCACAGCTTGGCAGCACAGGACAGAGCACCGCTGTTTCCCCACGGTCACATGGCGACTCTGAGCTGTGACTCACCCCACCCGCTTCAGAAGAATCTCTCACCACAGGCTGGGAGCCCGGAGGAAGGGCAGAATCCCATGCGTCACCTACTCAACACACACTGCATTTGCATTACTGTAAAGTCAAAAAAGTGTACACCAGGGCCGGGAATTTAGCTCAGTAGTTCTGTCATTTGCCTCAAAAGCACAAGGACCCAAGTTCAATCCCCAGTACCAAAAAGAAAAAAAAAAAAAGTGTAAGCCAAACCACGGAGGTTGAGGACTATCTGCATGCACAATGTGTGTGTGACGGAAGTTCCTCTTTACGTGTGTATATGTAAGCGTGTGTATGTGTGATACGGATGGAAATTCTGTTTTACATGTGTGCGTGTATATTTGTGTGTGTGTGTGTGGTGTGTGTACACATCCATTTATGTTGGCAAACCTTTGGCATTTGAACAGATCTATGTTGGGAGAAGAACAGAACAAGAAGGCCTCCTCACGTTCCCATCAACTGTATGGCTCGGGTGACCTCCTAAGGGCACGACCAGGGGGCACCCGGCCAGTGTGACCACTTCCAAGCAGGAAGAGAGGTGACAGGTGGAGAGCCTCCCCGCAGCGTCCTTTACTGGCCTCTAGAGGGGTGCTCAGCAGCTGGGGGGCTGCCCTCCCACGCAGAGGTCACCCCACTGAGCTCCATTCCTGTCCCCCACTCCCTGAGGGAACTGATTTATCTGACAAAGGAAGGTGGGAAAGCGACCCGCCAATGCTGTGCCCGGGAGGCTGGCACAAACTAAGCACCAGGGAGCCGTGGAAGGTGTGCCTGATTTTGGGGTCCAGCTGGGGTGCATGCGAAACTCCCACACTTCATGCCGGGCTCAGTGATGCCACCAGAAACAAAAATACCCAGGCCTCGAGGATCGAGGTCGAGGCCAGGCCCCCTGGCCATGGCCACCGATAACATGGGAGTAAGGAGGACTGAGACAAACAGGGCCCCTTGCCACCCCGAGGGCTGAAAGAAGCTCGGCCGCCAGCTGCGTCTCCGGTCCCTGAACCGACCCATAGTGTGGTCCAGGCAAGTCCCACGGGCTGGCACCTCCCGGACTCTGGGGCCCAGGGAGTAGTGCATGTCCAGGAAGGGCATCAGTACTGCTCGGCCCTGAACAGTAAGCAATCGAGACTCAATTTTTTATTTCTTAAGCACATATGACTTTTAAGTAATAAAGGTGGAGGCTTTGGCAAACTTTTTGTAAAGGGCCAGATAAACATCTGGGGCTGTGCAGTCCATGAACTGTGCTGCAGTAGCACGGAGAGTCGTGGTACATACTGAGCATCACACACAGCATCTTCTAATAATGCTTTATCCATAAACAGTGGAATTTCATAAAATTTTCCTAGGTCATGAAACACTGTTTTTCTTCTGATGTTTTCAATGATTTGGAACTGTCAGGAGCCACAGGCAGCTACACTAGGACAAGCTACACACTGGCAGGTGCCGGGTTGCCTTGGGCCCTGGCCACACGGCTGACCCCAGCTTCAGTCCTGTCCTGCCCAAGTTCCTGGCTGATTCACCCTCTTGCTTTCCAATTTCTCCCTCCTATGTGAGGGCTGGGATCTTTGTTGATCTTATGTTCTTTTTATCGAAGGTTAGTTGTTAGATTTTTGTTGACATTTTCTAAGGTGGAAAATAATTTCTCACCCTCCCACACTGCCCCTTAGCTGAAAGTCAGGATGTTAAGTTAGTCTCAGGGATGCCAATTAGAAGCCAGAACCGTCTGTCTGCCGTGCACAAGTGCAGACATTTTTGGCAGGACTCTACTGCTCAATCCTTCAGCCTTGGACTTGGGTTGGTTTCCACTTTGTGTTTCCCTCGTTATTCTCTCCTGTAACTCTGAGGTGTGAAATCCAGTCCTGTGTCAGTCCAGGTGGAGAAACTGGTAATAAAATAAAGACTTCAGAAAATTACCCTTCAGTTCCTCACTACGTGGAAGTGCTGGGTAAGTGCCGAAATAGTCCTCCTGGTTTCCAAATGTCCGACACTGAAGCATCCTGTAGAAATTGTGATGCAGCAGCCTTCTAGCATGAAAGGGCTACTAAGGTAAAATGGCAAAGTTCAAGTCTGACCCTGGTAAACATTATGAAGAGGGTGGTTCCTTCCTGACCACTTTCATCCTTTCTTAGGGTCCTTTATGCCCACTCAGTATCTGCTTACTGCCCTGCACCCTCAGGCACCCACAGAACTCAAAATGCCCCTCACCATCCACTTAGGTCGAGGTCAGAAGTAGAATGACTGTGTTAGTTACTCTTCTCGTTGCTGAGACAATATCCCTGACACCCAAAGGTAAAGGAGGAGAGGTTTATTTAACCCACAGTGTGCAGAGGTTTCAGCCCATAATCAGCTGGCTCCCAGGCAGGGGGCGTCACAGTGGAGAAACAGTTCATGGTGGGCAGAAGTACCCAAGTAAGCAAGGGCCAACCACAGCTCTCTCTGACCCTTCTATCTTCTCCAGGCTATTTAGGACAGGCAGCGCTCACACCCGTAATCCCAGTGCCCTTGCTCCTAGCATTGCACCCTGAATCAATCCCAGTGTCACACACTCTAGATCCAGCCACCTCCGAAAAAGCCCCACCTCTGACTGCACAGGGCTTTGGGGGGCATCTAGACACAGCCGAAAAAAATCACCTTCACTATTTCCAACCTAGTGGATGGGAACTCTGTCCTTCTTAACACACAGGAACTGATAGTATTTTGGCAGAACCACTCTGAAATCCATTCTCTCTTTTGTCCTCAGTAATAGAACCCTGAATTGTTACCCAGGTAAATGACTGTCTGGATGAAAGAGTGATTTTCCCAACTTCCTCACCATGATTTTCCATTTTCCATTGCTGTGAGTAAATGACTAGGTTTTGGATGCTGATATGCAAAGGGAGCGACAGTGAGCAGCCTTTAAGAAGCCTCCTTGGGTATCTAGCATCCAGCCACTCTTGTCCATGTTTTTACCCCTTAGGCTGCCACGGCTGTTGCAGCCAGACTTCCTTGGGCCTCAGACAGGGGTGGCAGGTGTGCAGCCAGAGGGGTGCTGGGTCCCGATTACATGCAGTCACCACGTGAGCTCTGCACTGTCTCTGGATTTCTTTTACATGGCCAAAAACCCTTTCTCAAACTTAGCAATTATTTTATCAGATTCCTATTATACAGCTCCCTCTAACTTTTAGCTGACACAGTAATCAAGTTAGCCAAACTCATGCCAGGAGAAATATTGTCTGGCTTTTTGAGGCAGTTCATCTCATCTAACCATCAGGAACCAGAGCTTAGTTAATGCCTTCAAGACTGAGATAGCAGTTCTCTGGCTCTCAGTTGCCAGTCCCAGATCAGTTCTCAACTCCACTCCAAACTGTGGTTTTCCATCTTACCTAGAGAAGGAGGTGGGAGGAGGGCAGGGCTACAACCCACAGGCTCCTCCTCCTCCCTGCTGCCCTGCCTCCCAGCTGTGTGTCTTGGGGTAAGTTAACCCCTGTGTGTCTCAGTTCCTTATTACTGACATGGTAATATGTACAGTAACCACCTCCAGGATTATTTTATGTATTAAAGAGTCAATGTATCATGCTTGAAACATATTAAAGAGTTAATGCATAAAACATATGAAACAGTTAATGTGTATTAGAGAGTTAATGTGTAAAACGTATTTAAAAGTTAATGTACAATGCTTAAAACATTGTTTAGCACAAAGGAAGGCTATCTAAGTGTGTGCTATTATTATTGAGATTATTGTTAGTGCCTTTGATGCTTTGGAGAGAATATTGACACCACTTCCTAGTATCGGTTATTCTTATTTATTTAACTTCCTTATTATTTACTTGAACCTTATTTGAATTATAAAAGAAATAATATTCATTTAAAAAATATTCAAGTTGTATATAAGTGATAAAGTAAAAATTTAAAACTCTTTCCCACACCAGTATTCCCACTCTAAGTCTCACTATTATTAGCAACTATTATTATTATATATGTACGTTTTAGACCTTTGCATCCCTGCAGAAGCATACAGAGCATGAAGACACACACAGATGCGCAAATGCATGTATGCATTTGTTGTTTTATACAAAAAGCTCATACTATATCTGCTATTCAACCATTCACTCTTTTGCTAAGGATAGTTTGTACATCTTTAAAAATGTTTGCCTGATATTCCCTATTCATGGGCATCAAAATTCTTCCAGTTTTTTGCTATTGTAAGAAAAATGTTGCAATGTACTTTCTTGCCTGATATCTTGTGCGTTTGTGTGACTCCACCTATCTGAAAAACTCCCCAAAACACAACCACTGGGCCAAAGTGTACATGCATCACGGATGATTCCGAAAAGCTCTATAGAAAGGATGTTTTCACTTGTGGTCCACTGACAGGGAAGGAGTGCTGTCTCTACACTATCTTAAAGATTGGTGTTACCAAACTTCACCAAGATTTAAAAAGTGCTTTATTGTTTGAATTTTTGTGGGAGTGAGGCTGAGAACCATTTTGGGAATTTATCATCCCCTTTATTTCTTTTCTGAGTGGAATGTCTTTGGTTTATACCCTTCCTCATTTGAATCCTGCTGTGTCCTCGAGGACACTAGGTTTTTGTACCCTGCCTGCTTTGCACGGGGTCTCCGGCTGCAGTTCAGTCCCCACTAATTCTGATGCCAGCCGTCAGGTGACAGCTTGGCCTGAGTGTCCAGTTCCAAATGCCACACTCTAAGGAGAAGGAAGAGGAGGAGAAGCTCGGTGGGCGGATTCCAACACACTCATCCAGGACCTTCGGGTGATGGAATGAAAGAAAGCTGGCTTAGTCATGGCCCTACAGGAGGCCGGGTGTCGGTCCTGGGTCCCCGCCAGAGGTCCATTCTCTCCAAAAGCACAGTGCTTACCCTTTGGTCAGAACTGTGCCAAAGCCCAAGTCCTACCATCCAGCCGTCATCCATGGTCAGAGCCGAGTCCCTCTGGTGACTGGGAGTGGCTCAGAGGGGCCAGGTCTCCAGGTGATGCAGTTTTCGCCTGGGGCCAAGTGTGGCTGTATCTTCTGCAGTCAGCGTCACAGACTGACACCGGCACTGGCTCCCTGAACCAGACAAGAGCGGCTGGACGCTAGATACCCAAGGAGGCTTCTTAAAGGCTGCTCATTGTCACTCCCTTTGCATATCAGCATCCAAAACCTAGAAGTAAGACAGGAAGTGGGGTCCATGAAGCCTTGCTCTGACTCCAACCCTACCACTTCGAGAGCCAGACTTGGGGCTTAAACTCTGCTCTTCCATTTCTTCATGTGCAAAATTGAGAAAAGACTTGTCCTCCTCCTTCTCAGTTATTTTGGAAACCAAATGAGATAATATATTATGAAGTTTTTGGTAAACTGTAAAGGGCTATTTGGTTGCCATGACCATAGATTATTGCTGCTGTTAGTAGTGATGGTCATACCAGTAGCAGTAGCAGCAGCAGCAGGAGTTGTTCAGTCCTTCTCTTTAGCAACAGCTTTCAAAGGCAGAAGCTCCATAGAGAATCTCACTGTCTGCACCTTTAGAGGGAAAAGACTGTGCCTCACGTGTCTATTACCCAGGGCCTGGCTGAGTAAATGCTTAATTTCCTGAGTAAATACTCAATATTTGTTGAATGACTAATGGAATGTATGAGTGAATCAATGAAAAAATAAACTGTATGTTTCTTTGTTCTCTCTATGACTTTCTTGGGACATCTCTAAGACACGTTTATAGCACAATAACTAAAGTTTCTCCTTAGACTTCATCTATGTGATGGGAATGTAAACCTCTATCTCTCCATAAGAGGAGTAGTGAAAATTCTTGGCCAATTTTTAAATAGCCATATACAAAATAGCGGATCAGCTCCAGGTACAAACTGTCATGCAAGGCAGTATTCTTGGTTAATGGGTGGACTTTCAAAGCTGTAACATCTGGTTTCAAATCCTGGTTTTAAATCCTCCCCCTGCTGGAGTTTTCTAATATTAAAAATGGATACAGATGGGCGTGGTGGTACCCACCTATAATCCCAGTACTCAGGAGGCTGAGGCAGGAGGGTTGTCATGAGTTTGAGACCAGCCTGAGATACATAGTAAATTCAAGGCCAGCCTGAATGAGATCCCGGTCTCAAACCACACACAGACACACACACACACACACACACACACACACAAAATGGGTACCGCCATCATTCTTACTTCATGATGCCATTGCAAGAATTAAGGAAGTCCATCCTCTAAAAACTCTACCTGGAATGCAATAGGCCCTACATCCACATAGCCAATTATAAGGGAATTGTAGATTTCGTGTTGATGAGCATCTGATTAAAAAAAAAATAGAAAACCGATTTTATGGTAAAATTTATTGATTTTTTTCAAACTACACCAATGAGGTAAAAACTGTGGGTCATGATTTTGGTTGATCAAAATTTGAATTACTTTTTCAAGAACTTGTGCAAAGCCCTGAGTTGGGAAACAAGCATGCATGACACCCCTAAGAGGACCTGAAGCTCCTCCACACTCCCTATGCAAAGGGATTGTTCGCCTGACCAGGGGCCCCAAGTTCTCCTCCCACAGATATTGAAAAACCTTGCTTTTCATGCAACCCAAGGAATACCTGCACTCAGGAAGCCAGAGCACCTGGCTAAAGCAACAAATTCCCCTTTGGAGCAGAGACACAGCCATAAACCCAGCTCCAATAACATAGCACACTATCCTATGGCTCTCCAGCCAAGTAAGACATCTGGCCTCTGAGAGGAGCTTGCGTGATGCAGTGCTCATCATCCGTCCACCACACTCATGTTTCTCCAGCCCATCTGTACCCTTCTCACCAAACCCCATCTGCGCCAATCCATGCCCACCATTTCCTCCCAGTTCCAACTCCACAGCTCACCTCTCTAATCCTGCCCTTCCTGGAAGTCCAACTTCCTCACTTCCTGGGCACTTCCGTGTCAGTCCCCACCACAACAGGGCCCTGTGTGAGTTCAGTGAGTCAGAAAGGTGCAGTGAGACTCTCCAGGACTTTGACATCTGTCAGATGGGCATTGAATCCCAGCTTGGTCATTAGCTCACTACGACCTTGAGCAAGTTAGTCAATATTTTCCTCTGTCATCTGGTGAATAATCACATTGCCTGGGAGAGTTGCTGCAAGGAGTGAATCCGATGAGTAAAGCGCTTAGTTCTGTGTTTGACACATGCTATGAGACCTATTATTCTTAGTCTACCTCTAGGTTTCTGAGACTTTTACATAATTCTTTCCTTTTAAAATCCAAATCGCCCAACCCTTGAGAGCAAACACTGAGCCCTGTGTGTTTATTTTGTTTTGTTTTGGTTTTTTATCCCATAAAAGTGTCTAGCACAGGCTATTTACACATTAGTCAATAATTATTTCGGAAATTATTGGAATGTTTACACAATTCTGAGGCCAGTGGCAAGGAGGACATGTGAACCAGGTTTCAAAGTTGGTGGCCTCAACATAATTTCACAGTGCACAAAGCAGTGATTCTTCAGATTCTGAAGGAATAAACACTGAAGTTTGACCCAGAAAACCTGAATTCTAGCAACCGCGCTAACGCTTATATGCCCATGTGGGTATACCATGCCTGCCAACCCTTGACGTATCTTTCCAGAACCTTCTGAGGAGTGGTGTCCATGATCCTATTACTTTTTGAGATGTGAAAAATCTGAGGATGCTTGGATAACTTAGGCTTTGTGTAATAACCTAGGAAAGGCAGAAAGAGGCAACCTATTTCTCCCAGAAACTGCTCCATCCCAGAGCACTGTGAGGACCAGAAGTCTTGAAGGGTCTGCACATCTCCTCCTGCCTGGGTGACGGAGAGAGGGCTGAGGGTCAGAACCCACTTCCCAAGGCTGCCCAGAACTGGATGCTCCTGCCCCTGAAACTCTACCTGGGGACTGGTAGAGTGGGTTGACCAGGGCCCCTGTTTCCCAGGGGGTTTTTATGGAGCAAAGCCATGGGGTGAGGCAGGTTCAAAGCGGGACAAAGCTATAAGACCCAATGGGAATGACAAGGTGGGCATAAGGTGGGGCAAAACCATGACCAACCAATAAGATTACAAGTATTGTCACCCAGGTAATATTGATTAAATGGGTATCAAATGGGAAAACAAGTCACATACAAGGAATTTCCCATTTAGAATATCACTGCTATTCATCTCTAGGGGAAGCAGTGCTTCTTTCCTTTTTATAATACTAACCAGTGAATATGCCTCAATTGTTCTCCAGGTTGCCTCCTCTCCATGTTGGCTCCTTGAGGGTGGCCCTGTCTATTTTTTTTCTTTTTTTTGGTACCGGGGATTGAACTCAGGATCTTGCACTTGTGAGGCAGGCGCAGAGCCACTGAGCTAAATCCCCAGCCCAGCTGGCCCTGTCTAACTGCCTACAAGATATCTAATTAATACCTATCTACAATAACATCTTATCTTTTTAATTTCCCCTTTTCCCTTCCTCCATCCCTGTATGCCCAACAAACTTAATTGATAGCGATTGAATTATATCATCAAAATATGTGTATATTTAAATCTCTTCAATTGGCATATGAAAAGTCCTCACAGTTTCTTGAGAACTCAATCAATATTTTGCATTTTATTGGGTTTTTATGTCTCTAGTTTTCGTTAACGTAGAGCAATTCCACTCAGCTTTTTGGCTTCCATGACTTGATATTTTTGAGGCGCCCAAGGCCCCCTATTTCCAGAGAGTCTCACAATCTGAATCTGCCACTTTGCCCAGGTTTATGTGGCAAATTAGATCAAGCATCCATGCAGTGCTCTGCACTTTTACTGGAAAATGTTCTGGAGACAATATGTACCACATAGAAATTTTGAACTTGGCCAGTAGTTTTGTTAGTATTGGTGTTGGAATAATAATTGTGAAACAATTTCCTTCTATATTGAAGACACAGCAAAATGAATGACTTTGTACACCTTTTAGAAACATTGAAGTATTGTGAGACACAAACATGAATAAGGAAAAGCAAGGGAGTACTTCATGGTGTTGGATTTGAATGGGACATAGGAGTGTGAGCTCTCTTCTTTGTAGCAAAAAGGGCACTTAGCCTCCAGATCCTGGTTTCTAAGTGATAACCCTCACTACAAGGCTGCAGGGCTTCTTCAAGGAGTGGCTGACCCTTAGGACAGGCAGATAAAATGCAAGTTGGTCCTAGGGTAGCTGTTGTAAAGGTTTAACAAAAGCTAATTATTATTTCATTGCCTTCTGCTCAGTTAAGTTAATCATCATCAACTATTCAGTCTTTCTTTACACCCTCTCGTATTTCCACACAAACACTAATTCTTAGCTACCCTACCTGGCCCACTGAACAATCTCATTTTCCTACCTTCAGCTCACCATGGATTTGTCTTCCCACTGCATGTGAGAAATCATGCTAAAGCACTTCTGCCTCTTCCTACTAGCCCATTCCTCATTCAGTCTCCTGTGTTTGTTTACATCATCTTCTCCCCTGATTAGGAGAAATGAAAGGCTTCCCAGCACTTCTGTGATAAATTCAACATCTGAGATCTCAATTTATCTATAGTGGAGAGCTATCACTTGGTCTATCCCTGCCTTCTCCCGGAGTCTGTTCTGGTAAACACATCCCTCTATTCTGATGAATTGTCTGTCATCCCCCTTGACCCCTGGGGCTTTAATGGGCACTGTGGATTACGGTATCTGTCTATAGCTACCGGGGTGAACGAAGGAAGCCGGCTCAACCCCTGGGGTTCTTTCTTCCTTTGGATTTCTGTTTGTCTAATTGAGACGAGGAGAAGTCTTTTCCTCCCTCAGAGCCACACTGGGCACTTGGAGCAGCCAGCCGCCATGGTTTTGCCTTGATCAGCATGAAAGAATGCAGCATGTGAAGTAACAGTTATGCCTGAGGCTGGCTTTCTTCTTTATCTTCTAGCAGATCGGCTATGTGAACCCTTCCCTTTAACAGCACCAGTGGGACCGTCATTAGGAGGCAAGCATTGGTTTGGTCACAGTGCCTTTTCATCAGATCCCTGTCTTACCTCTTTCCCAAGCACATCCAAGCTGGTCCACCCCCTGATCAATGAAGAAAACCTTTACACCCTTTCCTTCCTGCCTTTGACGGAGATGGTCTCCCTGCCAGAAATGCCTCTCTCATTGCTAGGGGCTCTGAAGCCTGTGTGTCCTTTAACACAAAGTTCAAAACCTTTTTCCTCTGTGGAGTTCAGTTTGCCTTCCACAGATAGCAGGAACTGCTCCTTTATCTGAATATCTGAACTTTAGGACCGAAAGTCAGGAAGTACTGAAATCATCTTCCAAGATGTCACAATCAGATTATTGATTCTTGCTGTATCTTTTCTCCTACCAAATCAGAATCGAACTTTGTGCGTAATGGAGCCATCTCAAGGAATCTATCACTTCATAGGTGAAACACTGAGGCCTAGAAGTGAACGGATGTTTCCAAATCAGAATACATTAAAAGGTCTTTAAATATATTCATGTCTGGTTGAAAATAGTGAAGCATATATTGGATAGGAAAAACATGATCTGGGAGTTTAAGTCATCTAAAAAAGCTCTGTATTGCTAGAGTTACAGAGGAAAAGGTCGAAGATAGTTGAGCAAAGTGCTAGTTTGTTAAACGATGAAAAATTAACAGATATAATCATTCCATGAACTGGAAGTATTATTAGGCAGCAAAAGTGTTAGTGTAATCTTTGAGTGACCAAGAACAGAAATTGAAACCCTTGCCAGAAAAGGCAGTGGGGTACCAATGTGGTATCTGGGGACTCTCAAAGTTTCTGTTAGAGCTACGGGTGTAGCAGTCCCCCCTGTCCTGGGAGGGATGTGATCCAGGTTTCTCAGTGAATTTCTGAAACCTTGAAGGGTACTGACCCCTATGTCTATTGTGTTTTTTCCTGTATGCACATACCTGTGGTACAATTTTATTTATGAATCAAGCACAATAAGTTAACAATGGCCAGGCATGATGGTGCATGTCTCTCAGCACTTTGGGAGGCTTAGTCAGAAGGGCTGCAAGTTTGAGCCCAGCTTCAGCAACCTAGTGATTTAGAGATACCCTATGTCAAAATACGAAGTAATAAAACAAAGAAAGCCTGGGGATGTAGGTCAGTGCAAAACCTCGAGTTCAATCCCTGATACCACACACACACACACACACACACGTTACCAACAACTAATAGTAAAGTAGAACAATTATAAAAATATACTCTAGTAAGAGACATATGACTGTGGTATCTCTTTCACCCACCAAGGAGAGACAGAATGTATAGGCAGTGCACCGTGGATAAAGGACCACTCCTGCCCCGTGTGGGAAAAAACAGGATGGGGCAGAATTGTATCACACTGCTGAGAATTTATGAACTGTTTATTTCTGGAATTTTCCATGAATATTTTCCAATTGTGGTTGAGCGCAGGTAACTGAAACCGCGGACAGCAAAGCTGCAGGGAAGGGAGGACTCCTGTAGAAGAGAGAGATGCAGAGCCAATCTAAGACAAAGGAGAATTTGCCAAGAGCCCCATCGATGGGCTGAGAGTGAGGACAGAGAGTGGATAGGGAGGACAGCTAAGAGCAAATTGCAAGGTTACTAGCAGGCTGTGGGGCAGGCAGGGTCAAGAAGGAAGCTGGCTGTTTCTCACGGTGTGGGAGAGAGGTACTCAGAAATAGCTTCATAAAGGAGGTGAGGGTCATGGAGAAAGTTAGACATCTTCTTAGAGCCCTGACAGCAAAGGTTCTTCTGAAATTTAGTAACCAACTCATTTTGGAATCTGAAGACAAATTTAGTAAGGTCTTGAAAGTTATTCTAGATTCCATATTATTTTGAAGAAGAAATGTTGACTTATTTCTCTGCAACTCCTCAGGTGTGGGATGCCTACTCTGGCCAGCATGCTCAAGTTCCTGGTCTGTGTTGGAATATTGTGTCTCCCAGGATTTCACAGACCCATTATGTTCAGCATGTCTTTAGACCTATCATTCTATGATTCAAAAACAGGATAAATTGCATAACCTCATGGGAAAAGTGACTTAAATTTATATCACATGGTATAAAGCTTATTTCAATAGCAAGTTGTATTAGCCAACTGTCATTGTGATGAAATACCAGAAAGCAGTTTAAGGAGGATACATGTATTTTGTCTCCAGGTTGCAGAGGATTCAGTCCACAGTTGCTGGCTCCATTGATTCTAGGCCTGTGGCGAGTCAGAAACAACACGGGACGACATGGTAGAGGAAAGCTGCTCACCTCATGGTGGCCAGGAGGCAGAGACAGAGGGAAAACGCCCCAGCGGAAGGGGTGGGAACAAGGTACACCCTTCAAAGGCAGTGCCCAGCGACCTACTTCCTCCCATTGAGCCCCGCCTCCTAATACTCCACGCAGCCAGTGAGCTATCAGTGGATTAATCCACTTGAGGTCCTGGTGATCCAGTCACCTCTCTGAGCCCCATCTCCCAACATGGCTGCCTTGGGGACCCAGCCTTCAATAGTTGAGTGTTTGGGGACCACTTCATTTTAAACCCTAACAAAGTTGTTATGGAAGGAAAGCACAGGAAGAACCCAGTCAGAGAAGATCAACAACAGATTCCTGTCAGGTGGCCGCAGAAAGCCCCCGCAGGGAGCCAGAAGATTGCTCTCGGCTGATCCACGGCTCTTCTGAGGATCTAGGTGACAGATTATTAGTTTACCAAGGACCCACCCGTATGCAATGGAGGGTGTTTCCTAGCACTCTAAAAAGGACAGCGTATCTGTTAGGCACCTGGGGCACCCAGAGAAGAGAGACTGCTCAGCCTCCCACCACCTCCCTCGTGGTCGACCTGGAATCTGGACTCTGGCTGCTTCCAGTCACATTCGCACTCAGCCCCCCGTACCCCGGGTACCCAAGAGCACCCGCTTCCTCTTCCTCACTGTCCTCCTGTTTTGCATGGGGAAGACGACCCTCCCACAGGTCCTCGAGTCTGTCTGTAGGAAGCGGTGTCCAAAGGCAGGAATCACATTTTCCAAACCCAAGTCCTGAGGTGTGTGTCCTATTGAGGGAGACTACTCGGAAGGCGAAAGAGCCAGTACTGCAAATCGAGATGGCTCCTCAGTCTCACACTGCTGGTCCGGAGGCTCCGAGAAGACGGGCGGATGTGGCCCAGCCTCCCTCCGCTCTCCTCTCTTGCTTCTCTCTTCCTGCTGGAGGCTGCCCCAGCCACAGGGGCCGATTTTCCACCCCTGGAACCCGACAGGTACAGCGCTTCCTTTCCCCGCACCTCCTCCCTAGATCCAGGCAGGCTGTCCTGTCCTCTCCCATCACCAGGCCTATGTCCAGATGTCGCCTCTCACTTCTGTACGTTTAGAGTCACCTGCAGGACCCCTGCTCCGGCCCCCCAATCCTGACACTGTGTTTCATTGTCTTGTAGCATGTTCTTCCGTGCAGAAGTCGTGCTTGGGGTCTGTCCCACAGCCCACCGCCTGGGACAGCGCGCTCCACAGACTGGCTAAGCAGGAGCACTGTTCCTCCAGCCACAGGCTGTTCTCTGTTGTGTGTCGCAGGCTCCTGGAGCAGAGCACAGTGAAACTCGCTCTTTGAGTCCAGTCCAGTTCTGTGGATGAGGAGGAACCACGGGATGGGGCGAGGGGACCAGCAAGGAGCAGGGTGTGTCACGCGCATGGCCACCTCCCCTGGTGAGTACTCACTGCACACTGCAATAGGTACTAATCAAAAAATAAAGGGAGTGAGCACAGGACCTTAAGAGTTAGTTTAAAGTAAGCGAAATCCCTGACATCACTTCTGGTGTAGCAGACTTGGATCTTCAGAGACCTTACGGTGCTTGTAGCCGATTTATTTTTGTCAGCTCATGTTTGTGATACTGGTGGACGCGTCACCGTGGGGAGCTGGTGCGGGTACCCCAAATCTTGGTCCTTTTTGTCTCCCCTTCCCCCGCCCCTCCTTCCCCTCACCTTCTGTCCCTAGATTCCCCTTCCCATCTGCAAAGACCTTATGTTTTTATATCCCTGCATTCATAATGGAGATTTCAAGTGGCTTTTGATATGATGGTTTAAATTTATGATCTTAAATATATATTTTTAATATTCTTTGAAGTACGTAGTATTCACGTAAATTGCATTTCTTTCTGCCTTTATTGGATGACTTTCAATGCCCACTAAGATTACATGAAGATTTTGATAATCTGTCAAATCAAAAGAAAACTCTCAAAGTTGCCACTGAAAACTGGGAATTGTAATTAAAAACCCAATAAGTATGCACAGTTAATCATGTTAACAAAAAAAATTTAAAATATTTGAGTAGATGGAAATGCTAACTACCCTGGTTTGATCATTATACATTGTGAATTCATCGTACCCACCAGAGTTTGATCACACTGTATCCCATATATATTTATAATTAAAATTATAATAAATAGAAACAAAACGAAACAAAAAGTCTAAGCCCACCCAAATATCTGTAAGAATACACACATCCTACAGAAAGGTCCTGGTTTGGGTTGGGTGGGAAACGGAAGTCAACTTCAGGACACAAAGTGGAAACAGAATGGGGCGGGTGGATCTGGGGACAGGGCTGCCCGCGTCCTGTCTGGATGCAGTGCTGCAGCGGGACTCAGAGTCGGGCCTTGAACTTCAGAAGCCACATCCAGAAAGTGTGTGACATTTCGTGTGATCAGGAGTTCTGGCCTTGAGCCCCAAATGCGGCCTTGGGCCTTGAGCTCAAAAGTCACCATGGATACAGTGAAGAAGCCTGAAGTCCCTTTTATTCCTTCCTGGGGACCCTGCTTAAAGGGAGCCTGTGTGGGTCTGGGGCAGCTCAGATATGCAGTCTCCCCCAAAGGCTCCAGTCTCAAAGGCCTGGTCTCCAGTTTTGTGGGGCTTTGTGGGAGGCCTGCAGGCCCCGGGTCACTGCCCAGCCCCTTCCCCTTTCTCTCTCCTGCTTCTGGGCCATGAGGTCAACTCCACCACATGCTTCCTCCACGGTGTGTGCCCAATACAAGGCCAATCTGTTATGGACCAGAAGTTCTAAAGCCAGGGGCCCAAATCCACTTTTCCACTTTCTAAGTTGATTATCTCAGGTGTTTGCTGTAGAGATGGAAAGCTAACCCAGGGTCCACAGGGGGACGGGAAATACCTGTCACTGTGGTGTGATAAAGCTCCAGGGTTCCCACCAAGAACTAAGAGATGAAGGCCACAAGGCTCACCTCCCAGAGTCAGTGTCAACAGTCAGAGGGCTTCCAAGCTCACAAGAGAGCAAGCAGCCACTAGGTTCACAGTGACAGCCTTGCTAAAGGACGTGGTGTCAAGCGGGCTTGGGGTTCGCCTGTCTTGGACAGTGAGGCCTAAGGAGAAGGGCTGGCCCTGTTTCCCACCCAGCGGAAAGGCGTCTTGGGGTACACACGCACACAGGGGGACAAACTGGATTTTCAAAGGCAGAGGACCATGGTTAAGAGTCCAGACTCTTGATACCTGGTTTCGAATCCCGACTCTGTCGCTGGCCAATTACACGACCCAAGTGGGTTACTAAGCCTCCACCTTTGCTCCTTCACCCAGGGCGCTGGAATGGTGATAACGACCAGCGCCCCGAGGACTGGGGGTGCAGGAGTGTGTGCTGTGAACAGGCCGTAATTACAGTGCCACGGGGGACCCGGCCCGCGAGTGCCTGGGGCCTGCCGAGCCTCAGAACTCGCCTCCCTTCGCGCTGGTGCAACCTCCGCCCTCCATGACTGTTCGCTCACGCAGGAAGAATGCGCTTAGCACAGAGGTTCTGAGAAAGCCCCTCCTGCAACTGCTCGGCAAATCCATAAATTACCTGCAGGCGGCTGGCCTCCCACGTGACTGGCCGCGGAAGCCTGAGGCCGGCACGCTGCTGGGGGAGAATTTCAGGTCCCTGGTTTTGATTTCTGACTCTCGCACTGGCATTCTGGTGCCGCTCTGGGCTTGGGCGCACGCCCAGGCTCCGGTTTCACCCGAGCCAGAGTCCTCGGTGGCCAAGCAGTGGCCGGGCCTAGCCGGCTTTCCTTCCCAGCTCCCTGGCGGACTCCGCACGCGCCAGGACCCCGGAGCCCCGGGGCTGCTCTCCCTGCCGTGGGCGCCTTGGCATGAAAGAATAGGCGCTTTTAGAAAACTGGTGGGTTAAAAAAAATGCCACCAAGCGGGCAGCCGAATAGGGCTCTGGAGAGAAAATGTGGTTTTCAGCGCCTCCGGGCGCGGCCTGAGAACTCTGAGTCCCGCACCCCTGAGGGAGAGTGGGGCCTGGCTGGGAGGCGGGGGATCTCACAGGACCACCCATCGGAGGGAAGATTCCCGCCTCCAGCAAGGGCTTCCCCTCCCGACAGACGCCTCAGCAGGTTCAGTTCAGCCTCAGGAATTAGCAGAGTCGGGCTGTTTTCAGGGAGCCAGGAAAGAACAGTGGACGGGAGGTCGAGGAGAAGCTCCAGTCGCCGCGACAGGGCCCGAGAGCTGTTGAGGTCGTCGAGGGCAGGGGGCCTCTGGGATGTCCAGCTGCCTTGGGGTGCGGTCGCCCAGGGAAGGCACCCAAGAGAGACAGTATTGTTCCCTGGGGAAAGTGCAGCTTGGGACGAAAATGGGCAGCGCGGCAGGCGCTTTGAGATGCAGCCCAGCCCGCCCTGGCTTCCTACACGGAGGGCTTCCTGTCTGGAATCTGGGGTCCCCGGAGAGCACCCGGGGGGTCCGAGAGAGGCAGTGACCTGTTGAAATCCCGGGGCCCAGAAACCTGTCCCGAGCCGGCGGGAAGGAAAGATGTGCGTCTCGGAGCAGCAGATTTAGGGCGCTCGGGGTCTGCATCAGCACTTGGGGCTCACTGCTGGGGACCCTGGGCCTCCTGTCCCTCTGGGGTCCGGGACAGCCCAGGACCTTGGTCAGCAGCAGGATCTCCCCGGGGATGAGGCCGAGGGGGCGGCAGCGGGAGGACGGGCGAGGGCGTCGGGGCGGGACACACACCTGCGGCTGAGGCGGGGGGAGCCCCGCGCCAGGGACCCGCCTGCGCCCCACCGGTGCCCGATTCCCGCCCCGCCCCGCGCCACCGCCTCCCCCCCTCGATCCTCCGCGCTCCGCCGCTCCCCGGCCGGGGTTTTGCAATGTAGCAGCTGCCTCCTTTTTTTTTTTTTGTCCCCTCCCCTGAGCCGGTCTCGCCTTCTGGCAGGTGGCTCCTCCCCGCCCAGATCCGGCGAGGGGACCGCGCGGCTGCAGCCCGGGCGCGCCGGAGCGTCTGAGGTCCCGCGGCGCTCGGTCTCCGCGGGGCGCGCTCCTCCCCGCCCGCCGCGGCCCTGGCCCGCCCGCCCGGCCGCCCGGGAGCAATCGCGCGGCGCCCTCAGCATGCCGGAAACATGGCGCTAGCGGCGGCGGGCGGCGGGGGCGGCCGGGCGCGGCGCAGCGGGCTGCTGGAAGTTTCGGTGCGCGACCGCTGGCACAAAGTTCTGGTGAACTTGGGCGAGGACGCGCTGGTGCTGAGCGGCGAGGCGGGCGCGGCGGCGCACAACGGGCCGGGGGCGGCGGCGCAGGGCACGCGGGGCGCGGGCGCGGGCCCCCCCGAGTGCCCGGCCGGGGTGCGCCCCGCCGGCCCCGCCGCGCCCGAGCCCGTGTGCAGCCAGAAGCGCGGCGTGAAGGTGCTGAAGCAGGAGCTGGGCGGTCTGGGCATCAGCATCAAGGGCGGCCGCGAGAACCGCATGCCCATCCTCATCAGCAAGATCTTCAAGGGGCTGGCGGCCGACCAGACCCAGGCCCTGTACGTGGGCGACGCCATCCTGTCGGTGAACGGCGCCGACCTGCGGGACGCCACGCACGACGAGGCGGTGCAGGCGCTGAAGCGCGCGGGTCGCGAGGTGCTGCTGGAAGGTGAGCCCGAGGCGCGGGGCGCGGGGCGCGGGGCGCGGGGCCCGACTCGGGCTGGGAACGGCCCGCCCTGCGGGCGAGGGGGCCCTGGAGAGTCGTGCCCGGCCCTGCGTGGGACGTGGATAGAAACACGTTCTGTGCCGGCGGGGTCCTAACCGGTTAAGCCTGTGCCTTGCCTTCCTTTCCTGTGCTGCGCTCAGCTTCAGTTGCCTCCCAGCCTCCCCACCGCACACGGAGCTGTCTGGGTCTTGCGTGGGGTCAGCAGCCGTTCTGCGTGTGGGCCCAGCGCCAGCCGCAAGGTGCGCGCGCTCAGGCCCCAGCTGTGGAAACGCCACGCAGCTGAGACCTTGCGCTGCATTGATGGATTAAGCCCAGCGCTAAGGGGCAAGACCATTTCCTGCTCACCTAGTTGTGGAGCTGGCACGAGACCCTGAGAACGGTGACAGTTGGGAAACCAACTTTGCTAGTTGCGCGACAGCTCCTGCAGCTCCCTGGTGTGTGGCGTGTGGTGGCCCAGCTCCTGGCCTCCCACACAAAGAGCGTTCTGTTGTTGCTCCGTATTTGTCCAGAGGATTTGCCATGGCTTCATATTTAATTACCACCCTGGACCCGGAGGTGGGAGGCTGCTGGCTTTGGCTTGATGATTAACATAAGGAATTGAACGCGGTTTTCCTGAGCTCAGTGTGTGTTCGCTTAGGTGACCGAGCAGGTGGGACGGGGCGACTTGGCTTGGACCATAAACTGCTGGGCACCTGCGCTGCCTGCAGTGGCTCCGGAGATACCAGGCTGTCGGGAACAAGAGGCCAGTCAGGGTTTTATTGTCCTGCCCTTCTCTTCTTCCTCGCCTTGGTTCCAGTTTGGCGAATAATGACCTGCCCAAGAGGCGAAAAAATATCTCTCACCCCAAACAGGAAGGAGAGCTGACTCCCGTAGCAAAAGTAAACTTGGAAGAGAAGCCGTTACACGACTTTCCTGAGACAGTGACTGAAAGGTGAACTTTGTAAAACCCTCCACCCCACATTCCTAGAACCCCATGTTCTGTGGCGTAGGCGGGACGCTGGGGAAAGGCCCTGGGCACCTAAACCTGACTCTCCGTGGCTCAGTCTTATCCCCAGCCTGAGTTTTTAGAAATTGGCTGCTAATGAAAGATACAAGTGCCGGCACTGCTCAGAGCACCGTGTCTCTTGCCGGGCGTTGTGGTGCACACCTGCAGTCTCGGCACTCGGGAGGCTGAGGCAGGAGGATCTCGGTGAGTGCAAGGCCAGCCTGGGCTACAGTGAAATTGTCTCAAAACCCCCCAAAACAAAACAAACCCAAACGCAGTCTTTTATTCTGAGCCAAAGTGTTGCCCCTTGATGGCCCTCTGTGTGATGGTAGCCCTCAAGAACCATGAAGCCCAATAGCACTCCCAAGTCACTCCCTCCCTGCCCTGTCTTGGCCTCCTGGGGGATTCCCAGCTGAAGGGACTTCTCTAGAACCACCTCCCGTGCCTTCTGAACGCAGAGCTGCTTCCTCCTGAAATGCAGTGTTGGTTCCTGAATTTGGGCAAAAGAGACGCTTGGAGAATGTGATCTGGTTGGACTAGAGCTAGAAAGATGTTTTGAAGGTATACTTTGATGGCGAACACACAGTTATTACTTAAATTCATTTTTGTGCTTGTTTGGGGGGTTGCATGGTTAGTGGCGTACCCCAAATATCGCCCATGTGCACCCCATTTCTGGGCATGCGCCGCCTAGTGGAGAGTTACTGCCTCTGCAAGGTGAAACTGAATAGCACGTTTCAATGGCACCTTCTAGTCCTAGATTCTGCCAGACTTACACCCTCCTTCCGTCTCGGTGCCTGCATCTGCAAAGCAGGGATGAGGAAACCGCTGGGCCCGCTCACCTCCTGGTGCTGCCCTATGGAGGAGCACACTGGGGGGGGGGATCCATTCAATAAGTGCCTGCTATATTTTTACTGTTTAATGAAATAAAAATGAACGTGCCTCTTCCACAGGCTCTGTCCATTCTTCCTCCTTTGCTGGAGTTTATATTTCTTAGTTGGATTTTTTGGTATTAAATCTGTAATGCCGCAGCGTGTGGTGGCACACACCTGTGATCCCAGCACTTGGGAATCTGAGGCAGAAGGGTGGCTGAGAGTCCAAGGCCAGTGAGAGCCCCCATCCCCCACCCCATCCCTTCTGTAACATTGGGAGAGACCATTCCTCTGGGAGTCACCGGCATAAAGTAGAATCTGAGGAGAGAATCAGGACCACACCTACCATTTCTCGAGCACTTACAATACATGCCAGGCCTTCCTGGGACTTACTCCTGTTGAAGTTAGGACTCCTATGAGCCGGTTCTCTTGGGGCTGTTCACTTCACTGATGAGGAAGCTGAGCTTGGACACGAGGTCCCCGGCCTGGGGTAATAGTGACACAGCTGGGGCCTCCCATAGAGCTGACCTCTGACCTCAGCCACCTTGCGTGTGAGGTATGAGACAGTCGGAGTCACCAGGTCGAGGGGTTCTTCCCACCCCTTCAGGATGCTGGAAACAGCAACTGTGTGGTGTACACAAAAGGAAAGGACGGGCCAGAACCAAGTCTTCAAATCTACGGTGCCAAGCTCCTGGCTGTGGGAGGGAAGGGCTGGGATGGGGCCTGTAATGAGACAGGGTGAGCACCGGCAGCTCGGGACTCGGTTCCTACTCAAACTCAGGCAGTGACTACACCTTGCCTTGTTTAACCAAGTACTCAGTAGAATTAGCAGCAACTGTCACACACTACAGGCTCGGGTGCTGGGCGCCATAACTGCAGGGAGCACTTCTCTCACAGGCAGCAATGTGACTGGTGCTCCAGAGCGGGGTGGGGACATCCTGTCAGCAACCTGGCAGTCCCGGGTGCGGGAGAGAGGCTGCTGTCGGCAGCAGTAAAATAGTGTTTGGAAACACCGCCTTTCTGTAACTTCTGAGGCAGTGATACAGTTGATTCCTCCACAACGTCACCAAGATGGAGTCATGGGGCGTGCAGGCCGGACAGAGGCAGAGCAGGGCCTTGGCCCAAAAGGCTCCTAGGGAACTGGCCGGAACGCGTAGCTATGCAAAGGAGGAACTCAGGGGCAGCTCTTCTCAGGAGCCGGGCTGGGTGTCTCCTTTCTCCCTCTGCCCCCAGGATCTCTGGAGGCCACAGTTACCCTGAAGGTCACTTTGCATCAGGGAGGGGGAGCAGGGATTTTTCTGGCAGGATTGGAAGAGAATTTGAATTTTAAAGAGGCTCACCTTATTTAGGGTACTCAGTTTCTTAAACTGTGACCAGGAACCTTGCAATGAGAGCCTCACAGTCTGGGTTCTTACCTGTTAACAGTTTCATTTTTTAAAGAGATGCTGTATTTCTTAGGACTCTTAGGACTCTTGAAAACCTGAGGAGGTGGGTAAATCTGTCTCTAAACACGATCCTAGGCCGGGTCCTGTGAATGCAGATCTAATGCACTCGCCAGTGGCGAATTGGTAAATACCCTTCCTGTTACCATGACGTGGGTGTCATGCAGAGTAATCTTATCTCTGATTTAGCTTTAAAAATCAATATAATGCTATGACGTTGCTGTGAGAGGAAATAAAGAAATGAGTTGAAGGGCTGGGGATTTAGCTCAGTGGTTTCGCTGCCTGCTGCTCAAGCGCAAGGACCTGAGTTCGATCCCTGGTACCAAAAAAAAGAAATGAGTTGAAAGAATTTTAATAGCTGAACCCTGTGGGATCCACCAAGGTTTCCCGTGTGTGAGGTGTCCTGGCTCTGCGGGGTCCCCGACTCCCCCCAGATGTCATGGATGGGGCACCTGCCGCCCCCCTGATCCCTCAGATCCTCCGTCGATCTCTCTCCGGGATTGACTCGGATCCTCAGGGTGGCTGACACCTTGGCATCGCTGCTCTGCACAGGACAAATAGAGGCCTGAGGGCTTCAGTCTTTGTCAGAGACGCAGCGAGGCAGCGCAGAGCCTCGGGTTCACGCCCAGGTCTCACAGCTCTGGGGCCCCCAGATGAGTCTTCGGAGAGAAGCAGATCGGAATGATGGCTCATTTCAGTTTGTAGGTTAGGAAAAGGATTCTCTGAGACATGAGTGCATTGTCCTACTAGGTCTTTTCCTTTGTCGTGGGTATATTAGTTTCTGTTGCTTCTATCACAGTTACCAGAAACCCCCATACACAAGCAATACAAATGCTCTGTTACCTTTTTTGTTTCAGTCTAGGGGATCAAAAACCCCAGGCCATGCAAGTTAAAGGAAGTGCTTTACTGCTGAGCCCCATGCTCAGCCTTTATTTTTTCCCACAATTTTGTTTTGAGACATTCTTGCTAAATTGCCCATGTTGGCCTTGAACTGGTCATCCTCCTGCCTCAGCCTGCTGAGTATCTGTAATTACAGGCTTGTGCCACTGTACCTAGGTTATCTTACAGTTTTGTTTCTAAATCAGAAATCCGACACAGATCTCACTAAGCTAAAAAAATCAAGTCAGATTGGCTGCATTCCTTTCTTGAGGCCACAGGGGAGAATCTGCCTCCTTCCCTAACTGGAATCTTACAGTGACCACCACAGGCCTAGGCCTCTAATGGCGTGTCCACCCCTCCTTCTGTCCGATCACTGGCTCACTTCCTTTTGCATCCCCCTTCCATCTTAAGGACTCCTTTGATTACACCGGCCACACCCAGATCACCTGGGATGACCCCCTATTTCCAGAGCAGCTGATTAGTAACCTTAATTGCTTCTGCAATTTCAGCTCCCCTTTGCCATTGACTGTAACTTATCCTTGGGATCCAGAAGTCAGGACACGGGGTATTTGGGAAAGGACATCGTGGTGCTCAGCAAATCCAGTTTTCGGGTGTTGCGATGGTGAGAGAGCACCCGGTTTCCGCCCGAGAACGCACTGTAACTCCTCTGGAAACAAAGTGCTGTCTTGCTCCTAGCAAGAGTTTCTCATTCTGCACATTCTCATGCCTGACAAGCGTGGTATTTTCATGTGCCACACCCCAGCAGGACTTTGTCCTCCAGAGAAACTAAGGGCCGAGGGAGAGAGGCTCCCCGGGGGCACTGAGATACTGTGGGGAGTCAGGCCAGAGGCGCACACCTGTAACCCCCACGCCCTGAGAGGCCAAGGCAGGAGAATTCAAAGTTCCAGTGCTGGGGCCGGGGATTTAGCTCAGTGGTTCCGCCACCTGCTTCACAAGTGCAAGGACCCGAGTTCGATCCCCGGCACCAAAAAAAAACAAAACAAGAAAGTTCCAGTGCAGCCTAGGCAACGCAGCAACTTAGTGAGACCTTGTCTCAAAATAGCTTTTTTGAAATTGTGAAGGTCCTGAGTTCAATCTCTAATTCTGCAAAAAAGAAAAAAGATTCTGGATTCTGTCCATCCTTGGACCAGTCTATGCTTATGTGCCTCAGAGCAGCCCAGAAATGAGCTTGGGTATCAACTGCAGCTCAGTGAGCCTGTGAGGGCAGAAGGTGACCTTCAGATCTTACTGATGGGGAAGAGTCTCTCTCTCACACACACACACACACACACACACACACACACACACACGAAAACTGAAGAGGGCCAAAGCTTTGCGTGGCTTCTTCCAGTTAGATGTTTTGGACAGGGAAATGTCATGCTCAGGGTCTTAGCTGGCATGCTTCTTACAGGAGTTTGGCAAGGCCCTAGCAAGCGACAGCTTCTTTGGTTGGCCAGTGTCCTGGTGTTTAGCCCTGAATCACATCTGGGGCAGTGTTTCAGGCAAGGCACAGATCTATGACGTAGCTTTGCTCCTGTTATGACCAGATCGTCAGCCAACCCTCTGTGGATGGTGGCACTGGTTTTTCTGACCTCCCTCGGGTCACAGGAAGAAACGGAAGTGACTTCCCTGAGGTTACCGTGTACAGAATGGAGCCGGATGTCCCGCTGGGTAGCAGTTCCTGAGTGCATCCTGCTGTGAATTACACACACTCAAGTCACAGTGCATTGGCCAGAAGGAAGTCAAAGAGCTATAAGGCAGGACTCCGGCTTCGGGGACCCCAAATTGAGGAGGGAGAGCCCCAGAGGCTGTGATGGACTTGAGATTAGTTCATGAGATCGGTGATAACAATCAGTGTGATCCCCACAGACACCAAAGCACCTAGGGGCCACTAGGCTATTAAAGCGTGATAGACAGGACACAGTGGAAGGACAAATGGACGAACGGACAGAGGATGGGAAGGGAAGGAGGGAGACAAGCAAAGGAGGAGGGAGGGAGAAAAGAAGGAAGGCAGAGAGGCAGGGAGGGAAGGGGAAAGAATTAGTTACACTGGAGCAATGATCATTTGGCGCAGTGTGAGGAGCAGGCTCTTTGTAGTGAAGAAGAACTGAGAAGCAGCTTTCCCCTTGTGACGGGCGCTTTCTTCACATAAACCAGTGCTTCCGAACGACAGTGGAAGAGAGAGGAGCCAGACATGACTTTAGAAGTTACAGGGCAATGTAATTATCTTTTTAATGTTATATTTATAACCACTTTTCGTCCTCCCTCCTGGTCCGTGGCCCAGGGCCCTACAAGTCTGAATGTGTAGGAATACTTTCTGCTCGTGGAGATGAAAACCGTCTGCTTGGATATTTTAATTGTTTCTTTTTTAAGCTTCTGCATGCGCTTGAAGGTTCAGACCTCCTTCCTGCTCCAAGCCCTGCGATTCCCGCTTTGTGCTGTGGTGGGGACGCTCGTGGTGTTCAGCAGTGCGTTTGAGCAGTCGCCCCATGGAGTGTGTATTAAAAATAACTCGCTGCACACCGCTCCTAATTTTAAAAGGCATGTAGCCCAAGCTACCAGTGGTCTGGAGGTTCTTCTCCAAGCATTCTGTCTTAAATGATGCGTTTCAAAGCAGTTAATGTTAAAGAAAAGCCAGAAGTTCCCCTGCATTTCCACCAAGTGTTTTATGCACCAAACCCCATTACCCACTTCACTGGCCCCGATTTGTCTTAATGCTCGCCTGTGGTGAAGGCCTGCAGCGTGCGACGCGAGGGGAAGCGTGCATTGCCCACCACGAGCCAGGGTCCTGCCAGACCTCAAGTTCGGAGTGGGCTGGGCAGGCGGGAGGTTGGGGTTCAGAGGGATTAAAGTGGTGACCTGTTCTTCAGCTCGGCCCTTTGGGACACGACTGTGCCTGGGATGTGAAGCATGTTGAGCATGTTGACAAGTGTGCTGAGATTTATCTAAAACTTGACTGGTTGCCGAGCACTGCTGCGCTTGATAAATTCATGTTATTGGCATTGAGGTTCAGACCACCATGGCTTCTTCCAATCACAGTTGGTTTTTTTCTCAATACGAAGCAGTGAAAACAGTGCTTTGGCTTAGAGGGTGGGGCTTAGGGTCACTCTGTCTGGGCTTCTATTCTTACTCTGCTTCTCCAGCTGTGTTAGCGTGTGCAAGTTACTGACCTACAGGTCTCAGGGTCTTCATCAGTAAAGTGGATTTCCTCCTCTTGGGGGTGTTGGGGAAATAAAGCGGCTGTGCATGGAAAGCTCATTGTCCGGAGCGTATGAGGACGAAGCAGTCCCCGACTGTATGATGTGTCACTTCGCATGCTTAGCCAAGGGTCGTTGTCAAGCAGAGGGCTCGGTTGCATACATTAAAGGGTTTAATTATGTGTTTGGGGGGCACACAGGGCAATTTGGGGTTTGCCAGCATGCCCAGGAGAGCTGGTTTGGTTGGAAGGGGTCAGAGTTATGGTCCCATGCGGCTGTGCTTCAGTGACGATTTTTAGTAACCTCACCTGTTCCCCATCAGCCAGACCACAGTGTAGGCCTTTGTGGTGGGGAAGGGAACTCTGCTAAGACGCTGAGCGCGCAGGAACAGGCGAAGAGTGTGTCGTAGAGGGCAAGTCAGCCAGCAAAGAGCCACTGCACACAGCAAAGTCCAGACTTTGGGAAATTGTATGAATGTGAAGCTGTGATCAGCTAAAAGAAACCAAAATGTTCCTTTTATTAAAAATGCAAATTTAGGGCCAGGGATTTAGCTCAGTGGCACCATGCCCACCTCACAAGCGCAAGGTCCTGAATTTGATCCCCGGCACCAAAAAAAGACACCGCAAAACTGGATGTATAACATTGGTTTAATAGCAGTTATATAAATGCATTTATGCAAATCTACATTAAAAACAATTATATAAATTTTCGTGGGTTTTTTTTGGTACCAGGGATCACACTCAGGACCTTGTGCTTTCGAGGCAAGTGGCGGAAATACTGAGTTAAATCCCCAGCCCTACATCCAGGTTTTTGTTCTGTTATCTAACACTGTAGATGACGGAATCCAAGTGTCATCCAGTGGAAGATACACCCTAGATGTTTATGTACCTTTATGAGAGAAAAAATTATCTTGGGAGAGGAGTCCAATAGAATGGCTACTTAAACTAGGACACCAAAAAGCTAGCCTTTTAATGGAAAGAAAATGCACAATAAATACATTATATAGGAAAGGAATTTAAATTGCATACTGGTGGAGGGAAGAAAAAAGTATCTCCCTTGAGATTTCTGAACAGCAAATTGGTTCTAACAAATATTTAGGTTTGAATTTACAACGTTACTGTGCGCTTGAAAAAATGTTTAGGCAGACAGTTTGAAGTGGTCTCAGGTTGGGAGGGCCCTGGATACCTATCTATTTTCTGGAAGGACTCAGCTTCCAGCCAGTCCTTCCATGATTTCAGGGCATCAGCAGTTTTAAGGAATGTTCTCAAAATTGGAGGTGATATAATATAAAAATGATGCAGTGTGCATTGGTTGAATATGACGTAGAGTAAATGCACAACTTTATTAAAATAATAAATTTTTAAAAGATGTTTGAAGATGGGCCAAGTGTGGTACTGCACACCTCTAATCCTAGCAATCAGGAGGCTGAGGCAGGAGGATCACCATGAGTTCAAGGCAAGCGTGGGCTGCATAGTGAGTTCAAAGCCAGGCTGAACTACATAGCAAGACC
Source organism: Heterocephalus glaber (assembly GCF_053883595.1). Taxonomy (NCBI): domain Eukaryota; kingdom Metazoa; phylum Chordata; class Mammalia; order Rodentia; family Bathyergidae; genus Heterocephalus; species Heterocephalus glaber. The sequence goes on along the minus strand of NW_028258346.1, from coordinate 18,160,595 downwards.
CTATGTCAAAAAAAAAAAAAAAAAAAATTTAAGATGGGACCTTTTGGGTAGATTGAAGCAAAAACTTGATATTGGAATAAGTTGAAACTCTTGTCTTTCTAAAATAAAACAGTTCAGAAGGGAGTTGAGTACAAAGTGACAAATTATATTTACAGTAGCAAATACATTTTATAAAATACAGTGATACAAAATTATATAGGAGTAAATGCTGTCACAGAACTTACCAAATGGCCAGAATAAAAGGTACTGAGGACATCTGAAGTTGAGAAGGTTGCACAGGAAAGGTGACTGAATGTAGTGGACTTACATAAACAAAGTGAGACATAAAGGGGAAGTAATTATTTGGATATCTGGAGCCTTGCATTTCAAATACTTTCATCTGAAACATTCTTTCATCTATGAAAATCAAGGTTAATGATTTTTCTTTTTTTGCTTGCAACATTCCTGTATTTTTCCTCTGTTCTTTATTTCAGTTTTTAGAATTTTTCTAAATTAAAATAATATATGTGTATACCATTCCTTTATCCTCTCCTACCTAGACTATCAGAATTATACAGTATTTCTTGGAGTATAAAACTTTGCATATTAAGATAACATCTTAAGAACATTTTAATATAAGAATATACCTTTTAATATTTGAAGTGATACAGTCATACTGGTATTTCTTGATAGATCAGTTCTAGCAGTGACTGGCCAAATTAGTCTGTGTTTATAAAATTATAATTGTGCCAGTATCACTGCATTTTCTAGCCCAGTTACACTGTATATTTAGGTTTCTTGGAGTCAGTAACTGCTTCACTCTTTTGCATTTGCTTGGTTTTTTTATATCTGTATGATTTTTCTTCCTTGAAATCTAACAATAGATTTATTACATTCTTTACCTTTATTCCAAACGCCCACGTGTCTCCAACAATCCGCCCTTTCTGTGTACTTTTTCCTGGTGTTCTCTTCTGGACAGGCTTTGGGTGGCCTGGTCACAGCCCTCTTCCTTGGACAGTCCTCAGCTTCCCTCTTCTCCTGGGTCCACTTTCCTGAGAAGGACATTTGGGAGGTAAATGTCTCAAAATGTTTCTGATCTGTTCTCTCACTGGATTAGTATTTGGGGTATGGCATTCTACTGTAGGTGTCATTTTTCTTTTATCAGTTTCCAAATTTGCTGGTAAAAAGAAAAAAAAATGTGACATTTTCATCCCTGTGCTCTTAGGTGTGACCTATTTCTTCTTTCTAGAAACTTTTTTTCATTAAAAAAAAATAATTTTATTGGTACAATTTAGGTATACATAAGGATCACATTCATCATAGGGAATTTGTACCTGTACAGGATATATCTTGATTCTTCCTTTTCCATTCCTCTCCCCTCCCTTCGATCCCTCTTCCCCTCCTTATTTACAAAAGCTTTGTTTCCATTTTTTCCTTCTATTCTCATTTTCCCTTTTCCCTTCTTTCCTTCCTTCCTTCTCCCTTCCCTTTCCTAGTTCTCCTTCCCATTTGAACATTTTCTTCCCATTTCACACTATCTATTACACATTTTGGTCCTTATTTACACTTTTGGTTTCTCACACCAGAGAATGCAATATTTGAGCATGTGTGTTTGATTTATTTCACTCAAGAGTATGGTTGCCAGGTCCATTTATTTAGCTATAAATGTCTCAAGCTCATCCTTCTTTATGGCAGAGTAGTACTCCATTGTATAAAAAAACACATCTTCTTTATCCATTTTTCAGTTGATGGGCATTTGGGCTGTCTCCAAGATTTAGCTATCACAAATTGTGCTGCTATAAATATGGGTGTGCGTATATTGCTCTGGTATGATGCTTTTAAAAATTCTTTTGGGAAGATACCAAGAAAGAGGATAGCTGGATCAAATGAAACCTCAAGCTTTAGTTTTTTGAGGAATCTCCACAGTGATTTCCTCAGTGGTCGCACCAGTCTACACTCCCACCAACACCAGAGAAGGGTTCCTTTCCCCCATAGCCCTACCACCATTTGTTGATGGTTGATTTCTTGATAATGGCCATTCTTTCTGGAGTGAGCTGTAATCTTAATGTTGTTTTTATTTGCATTTATCGAATGATCAGTGATGTTTAACATTTTTTCATATATTTATTTGCTGTTTCTACTTCTTCATCTGAGAAGTGTGTATTCATCTCAGATGCCCAGTTTTGGATTGGGTCTTTAAATTTGGGAGGGGTCTGATTTTTTTTGAGTTCTTTATATATCTAAATACTAGTCCTTTGTCTGAGGAACAGCTGGTAAAAATTTCTGACACTTCTAATAACTTCTTGTCACTGGTATTCTAAGCCGTACATAGTGATTTACTTTAGTGTGAGTCTTGTGCTAGGCCTTTGGTGAACAGCTGGCTAAAGTGGTGTGCAGAGCTGTCACAGGGCGCACAAGGTGCCCCAATAAACTCGTAAGGGTGCTGTGAAATATTTCACAACTTCCCAGAAAGAATGGCAGTATCTGTTGGACACCAGCCAAACACTTTCTTGAGGTTCCCAGTGTTGTGGTTTACGTTTAGGGCCCCCCAAAGCCTCCTGGGTTCAGAGGTGGGCCTTTTGGAAGGTTACTGGATCATGGGGCTCTGTAGCCAGCTTGATGTTGGAGGTGGGGCCTGGTTGGAGGTGGGACGCTGGGGCAGGACTTGGGAGGACTTCTCTTGTCTGGCTTCTGGACGGCCATGATGTGAGCAGCTCTCCTCCCTCAGTCCCTCCCGCCAAGCCGTCTTCCCTCCCAGCCAACCTGGCATGAATTGAGACCTCTGAGACCATGAGGTAAAACAGACCTCTGCCTTTCAGTTGCAGGTGTCAGGTATTGTGTCTCAGCACCTGGAATTAGTTCTTTCTATCCTTTCAATAATGTGACATCTTTGCAGGGCTTGTTTTTCCTGTAGTAGCTGTGATGTTTTAAAAAGTCATATAAAAATTAGTTATGATTAGGAAAATAAGGGTGGCAGAATCCAATATAATTCCAAGGATTGAAAACTGTGCAATGTTCAGCGGATGCTGGGTTTTTAGGATATAAATGTTTACCATGTTGTTTGGGCCCAATTGCTTAATAAACAGAATTGTTAGGTTTATTTTTTCTTGAGGGAAGCTTACTGTTGTGAAACAGTAACTCGTACCCAAGGGCACTGTTTACCAAGAAAGCTGAGAGCTCCTGTCTGAACATTCTTAAGTTCTGGAACATTTTCTTGCTTCTCTGATAATCCCTCTCCATTTTTTTTCCAGTACCTGGAATTGAACTCAGGACCTTGCGCTTGCCAGGCAGGCTCAGCGCCAGTGAGCTATATCTCCGGCCCTCCCCATTTTCTTTCTTCTGTGTGGAAATCTTGTTAGTTGGACATTGGAGTCTCTTATTGACCCACTGATGAACTGATTTTTATTATTTTCTTACTGTTATTTCTATAGTTGCTGTTCTTCTTTTTTTTTTTTAATCTCGGTCCTTTTTTCTCTGGGGAATTACTGTATTTTTATCTAGAACTCTTGTATTGATTTTTTTTTTCATTTCATCTGCCATCCATTTCTCTAAATTCCAAAGCTATCCTCCTTGTTCTCTGATGGCTCCTTTTTAATATCCCATCGTCTGGTTGCTTTGCAGATGCAGTCGCCTTGCTGGTCTCTCTGAGCAGGTTAATAACAGCTTTGTGAAGATGTTCTTGTATTCCCCGGTATTGATGTAGGTGTCTCCAAGTGTCTCCAAGCTCTTCTCTCTCATTTCTGAATGTGTTATGCCTCTGAGATGTCCCTGTGCACCTGGGAGCCAGAACCTGAGATGAGGACCCACGTGTAAGAAGTTTATTTGAGATTTAGTGCCAGAGACAGTGGGAGTGGGGACACAAGACAGCAGAGGGAATGAGCCCACGAAGGCCCCCCCGGAGCTCAGCATACCCAGCTGGGCTGCAGGGGCGGGAAACTTACCCCCTCCACCTGGGTTTTCATGAAGGGCTGCTTCCAGGCCTCCCTTCCGGCTGGCAACTGCGAGGGTCGTGGGCTCGCACAACCAGCTGGGCACAGGATGGCAGGGTCCCAGCCAGAGCTGGAAGCAGAGGAGGAAAACACGAACTTTAGGCTTCCTTGTAATCACATTTCCTCGTTTACAAGTGTGCAGGGGAAGCTGTGGTGGGAGACGCGTTGCACACAGTCCTAACGCGTTTTCATCTCAAGCGTTTGTGAGAAGCTGTTTCAGTCCAGGACTGGGGCCCTGGGGAGGCTTGCAAGGTAATACTTGGGGCCACCTCTACCAGCTGCTTCATTTCTTTGGATCTGTGGCCTGCAGAGGATCCTCATGTCCACTTGGCACCTGACTGTGTGGTTTCTGTGAGTAGATGAGTGTCAGCTGGAATAACTGAACTGAAAGGCAGTGTTGTGTACATGTGGCTTCCTCAGCCTCAGCTCTGTTGGCATTCGGGAACAGACAACTCTTCGCTGTGGGAGGGCTGTCCTTTGTGTTACGGAGTGCTTAGCAGCGTCCTGGCTTCTAGCTGCCAGAACCCTTCGCCTCTGGTTGTGAGAACACAGATGTCTCCAGACTTGGCTAAATATTCCACAGAGGTAGAAGCAGCCCAGTTGGGAGGCGCTGGTGTACAGCCAGTAACACTGGTCCCAAAGTTACACGCCTTGGAAACACATTGGGAAGATGTAAAAACCCTCTCAACAGACCCTTCGCCAAGAGGGTTTGCTTTTAGTTGGTTTGGGGTCCATGCTGAGCAGGAGGAGGTTTGCAGCCCTCGGGTTGATTTCTGTGTGTTGTCAGGACAGGTAGGTGGTGAAACACTGGGTGTGCAATAGTCAGGCGTGCTGGGGCCTGCAGTGAACAACGTGACCAGGGCCGATCTGAAATGGCCAGCGTCAGCTCCTTGTGGCCATGTGTCGCTTGGAAATCACCTTTCACTTCTGCCTGACTCTCCAGCTCTTGGGGATGGACTTTACTTTGTTTGTGTTTTGATGCACATGGAAGACATGAACAGCATCCCACTCTTGGGCAAGGTCCGAGCCTGTTATGTCCGCAAGGAGCCTGTTGAGTTACTGAGATAGACAAAGACAGGCTCAGAGCAGTGTGGACAGATTAGCTGTGACCGTGTGTGGCTGGCTTACCTGTCCAGGGCACTGTTTTCTCGTGGATGACATGGGGATAGCATGGCACCTTCTCTGCAATGCCAATGTGTTAATCCTGAGCTTGGCCCCAGGCCTGCTGGGCAATATGATCATCTCCCCGAATTCTCCCTGCTCCTGTGTTCCTGAGCCACGCCGTCGGGGCTTAATCTGCCTTAAAGCTTCAGTGAACTCAACAGAATCAACCCATTGGCAGTTGTCTGTTGCTTATTAACAATGGCCTTATCATAGCAGGACTGTGGCAGAAGTCAGAAGCAAATGGATTTGGTTAGTGAGATTTGCGGATTGTCAAGTAATGTGTATGGCTGAGGGTTAACAAGAATGATGTCAGACCACAGGCCTTTGATCTAGGGAAAGAGGGCCTGAGTCGCAGATGTGAGCTCTCCTGATCCTTCTTTCTTTTTCTGTTTGTTTGTTTGAGACAGGGTCTGGCTGTGTGATTCAGGCTGGCCTTGAACTCACTGTGTAGCCCAGGCTGGCCTTGAACTTGAGGCATCCTCCTGCCTCAGCCTCCCAACTACTGGGATTATAGGAGTGTAGCACCATGCCTGCCTCTGATCCTTTTTTCTAAACTGGAAAAATAGAATTTAAATGGACCTCCTGGTTTTCAGATATTTTAAACACTTAAAAATTTTAAAATGGTAACTCTTATTTCAAATCAGAAGTGTCCCAGATTCATTTTTTCATTTTGCCAGAAAATGTGCTCCCCACAAGTTTATCTTTGTCTCAGGTATGAAATGATGAAAGACTGTATTTCTTATCTAGTGTGCTTATTAATTCCTGTTTATTGGGGAAAATGAATAGAACTTTAGGTAGCTGTTCCAGGCCCTGAGTTAAGTTGTGCATCCTTTGAATTCTTATAAGGCCTGGAAAAACTATCTGAAAGAAGGAACTTTTTAAAGAAGGAATCTCAGGAAATGGTTTGGAAAATTCTATCCCCAGCTAGTTTTTTTTTTTAGGACGTATACTTCTTTATATATTTGCATGCATAGAATGTAAAATATATGTAGTATATGTGTTTACATAGTATATGTATATACAATATATAAAGTATATTTTGGAAAGATGGAAAGTTGTTGGATACAGTTGTAAAGACAGCATAATAGAAAATGTACCAAATACTACATATGTTGCAGTGCTGCTAAATGAATATTCCAAGTAGTGAATGCTGGTCATATACACAAGGGGAACTTCTGAAAGTCAGGACAGGAAGGAATGTTCTCTCACAGAGCCAGAGCCAGAGCCAGAGCCCAAAGTGGGTGCAGAATACACAGTTCTTCTGTCACTGTGTAAAAACTGCATGCTGGCTCCCAACGCAGCTTTACTGTGGGTGTCCTCGTGAGCCCTGTCCCCCAGGAGGGAACTGTTAGGAGTCTCGCATGCACTTCCCAGGTTCCACATCCATACCTGTTTTCATGGACTGTCAGTCTGCCTCTCCAGTCTCTGTACAGTTACATATTTCCTTCTACTATAGGTTGAATGTGCCCCCCCACCCCCTTAATATTCAATGTGAATTCTTGACCTCAGCATGTGACCTTGCTGGGAAACAGAGTTGCTGAGGCTGTAATTAGTAAGATGAGGTCATGCTGACATAGGGTGGCCCCCAATCCAATAGGACCCATGTTCCTGTTAAAAGGAGACACAGATGCGCGCGCACACACACACACACACACACACACAGGGACACGGCCATGGGAACTGAAGGCAGAGGTCAGGGTGATACAGTGATGAGCTGAGGAAGGCCACAGATTGCCAGCTAACCCCAGAAACACAGAGACAAGCTCGAATGAGGTTCTCCCTTATAACCCTCCAAAGAAAGGCACTGGCTTTGGGCTTGCAGCCTCCAGAACCATGAGACAGTGAAAGCCCCTGGTTTCAGCCATCCAATTTGTAGCACTTTGTTATAGCAGCCCAAGGAAACTAATGCACCCAGAATGGGAGGTGTTAGCATGAGCTTTGTCCGAGTTTGACAAGCAGAGTATAGAGAGAGTGAATTATAACTGAGCAGCAGCACACTCTTTCTCATTGCCTTGTGTCTAATGAGACCACTTGTCTTTACTAAGTGTCCATATCTCCTCTGGTTGTGTGGTGGGTGCAGAGAGAGCTGGACAGTTGCAAAGGTTGTTCAGTTTGATTTGTGTTCACAAGGTAGGTGCGGACTAGGTTTCTGTTGCCATGGGTACAGCACCACTAAATTTGCTGTGGTAAATGCCAGCTTTGCCATGAATGCTGTCACCTGGGAGCAATTTTTCCAATTTCTGAATGAGTGAACACCTGAAATCTACACAATTGAACTCATTATGGATTTCTCAAAATCTCTGTATGTAGATTTACTGGATATCTTAGCTACTTTTCTCATTGCTGAGGCAAATACCCAACATCTACAAGTTAAACGAGGAAAGGTTTATTTTAGCTCATAGTTTGTGGAGGTTTCAGTCCATAGTTGGCTGACTACCAGGCAGGACAGCATGGCAGAAGGGAAGCAGTCCAAGGCAGAAGGGAAGCAGTCCATGGCAGGGTAGGCAGGAGGCTGCAGCAGCAGCAGCAGCAGGAGCAGCAGCACCATTGAGCCTCCCCTTCCCTTTTATTCCATTTAGGCTACAACCCCATCGGGTGGTGCCACCCACACTCAGGGTGGGCCTTCCCATTATCCACACCCAGAACTAAGCTAAAGTAATCAGTGGACTGATTTAATTATCGCACATTGTTAATCCATATTAACACATGCTAGATCCACTCATCTCCAAAAAGCCCCACCTATGACTGCAGGAGGCTTTGGGGGGACATCTTGATACAAGCCCTCATACTGGAGATAATGGAATCATTTGTTCTAAATATGTTTTTAAGTATAAATATGTCCCAAATATTGCTTGGAACATTCTTTGGCTAAAAATGTTTGTTGTTTATCTGAAAGTCAAGTTTAATTATGTTTTTGTTTCCTAAATCTGACAACCCTACTTACAGGATTTTCACAGTTGTAGCCCAGCTGCCAGTCAGGGCAGCAAACCAGAAAGCATGAGAGATGATCAGAAGGTGGGTGTTTCTGAAATGATTTTGTAAAGATGAAGGTCAACTAGGAAGCCACTCAGAGGTGTGGCTGTGTTCCTTCCAGAAGACTGAAGCTGAAAGTGGAAGTTGTGGTTCCTTTTCTGAAGCCTCCTCAACACCAATCCTTCAGGGAACAGAGCTCGGAGCACAAACTAGGAAATGGGGACAGGGGTTGGAAATAAGTTGACAGGAAGCCTAGACTCAGCCCTGCCTGAATTACTAAGAAAAGCTAATATTACCCACATACCATTGAGAATTGGCAACTGAACTGGATGCTGTTGTGTAGCTAACAAGATTGTCACTAATAAGAGCCCCTCTTTATATAAAAGCCCTTCTTTTTTTCTAGCACATCATAGTGGTACATGTTTTTGTATACTGTAGTCTACATGTGGTGGATATACTATGTATTGTTAGTTGGTTTCTTATCTGGCTACCAGTGATCACAATGCCTAGTACCTGCAGCCCAGTGTGTCCTCAATAAATACTTGTCAAATAAATGAATGTTGAATGAATGAATGACTGAATGTCCTTCTTTAAGCAACTTGAAAGCTAACAGAAGATGCTCTGATGAGTCAATTTGACAGAAGTGCTTCATTCATCCTGTGAGCTTTGTATGCCCAGAGTTTCCTATATGAAGAGCTGACAAAAGTCTGCAGCTGTAAATTAACTTGGGCTGGTGGGGACTGGGAATAGTGGAGGGGAAAGGTTCGTTTTTTCCAAAGATGTCAGCATTCCATGCTAAGTTCTTGCACTGTGTCATGCTTCAGGATATTGTAAGGTCTAAAAGATGTCTTGGAGTCTTTCCAGTTTTCTGCTGACCGATCATAAAGTTCACCCTCTTTATATTGGATTCAGCAGCCCTCCAATTTGATTCAAGAAAAGGAAGAGAAAACTTTATTCCCTCCATCCCCTGTGAAAAGAAAACTTCATTCTCTGGACCTTAACCTATTGTTGTAACTAAACCACCTGCAGAATTCTTTTTCCATCTACAGCATTAAAAAATTATCATGTTTGACCTATATTAAAATAAGTTGAAGCATATATTCATCATTGAGAAAGACACTGTGAGCTAGTCACATGTAGAAAAAGCTCTTTCATGTGGTTCAAATAATAAAGATACAAAGATTTTAAAAACCAACAATTTTGGGGTTTTGGCAGCAGCATTAAAATTCAGATTAATTCTGGTTGTTAATGTGTTCTAGAATCTTGTAAGTAGGATCTTGTTTTCATAATCACCTCAGAAGAACCTGCCTTTGACTAGTTGAAACAATGCAGGGTTTGAAAAGTAAGCTGATTTGGAGTTGCACAAGTCCTTGACCCAGCTGCCCAAATGTTTGTAATTCCAGTGCTCAGAAGCACAGGACCCTGGAAGAGAAAGGGGTTTGAACTGGAAGTCGGTCCCTTGAGTGGAACACCTGGTAGATTGCATCCTGATAGACTGCATTGCAGGACGGCGTTTCTTCGTGGGCAGCCTGTGTCCCCGCTTAGATCTCTACTCGCCTTATCTTTTGAGCAGCGTGATTAGAAGTGGTTCCTGCAATTCCTGTGGAAAAATCCACCAGGAGGTTATCGTATTTAATGTTTCAGAAAACTTGCCTTTGAAGGTGATAACAGGATTTCTAAATCGCTGTGCTGTTGGGCAAGCACAAGTGTGTTGTGTATCATTCGATCGCTTTTTCCCTAGGACATAATGTTGTTCTTTGGAAGTATTTGGCTGCCTTTCCACCTCCCTTTCCTCCTACCTTCTCCTCCCGGTGACAGTGCCTTTCCCAGACTTGCTCCCCACACTGGGCAAGGTATTTGCCCAGAATAACACATCCCATCCTGCTGCGTCTCCAAGCACCGGCTTCTGGTTTCATGTCCTCTCCCGGGACTCTGTGTTGACTGAGCAGCCCCTGAGCACAGAGAGTTTAGCAGGCTTCAGAGATAGGAGTCTGTTGACAAAACTCAGTCCTGAAAGCACCTTCCGCCGACCGGAAGTAGCAGCCCTACAGAGACCTCAGCCTCTGTTCTTCCCTTTCTGCCTTGCAGAGGTGTCAGGGAGTACTGTGGGGTGGCAGACGGTTTGGTCCTAGTGATGAAAAGAGGAAATTGGAATTGTACTTTTAGTCCATGGTGGGCACAGGTGAAGTGTGAGCCTTGAAAGGGTAGTGATGGAAAAGCAGAGGACTTCTTGATGGAAATCAGTGATGAAATGTTCTGTAAAGTCAGCTGCCTGGCTGAAAGATAAAAGCAGAACCATTGGTCTGCCGCCACAGCCCGCATCAGCCTACCTTTCCATCCTCAAGTGTGGACACTTTGCTTCAGCTCAGTTATTCTACCACACTTTTGAACATCTGCCCAGTGTATGACTGCCATAGTCCTTGGCCAGCAACATGCAATTAGTTTATATTTGGAGGAGAATGAATGAATGAATGAATGGACACAGATGTATGAGTTTCTTCTTTCACTGTTACTTTTAGTGCCATTTCCACAGCATTCTGCATCAACGATCTTCCAGTGCAAATTCCAGCCGGGTGGCGGGGGGGATCTTGTGGGTGTGGCCAGGTGTCCCTCCGATGTCCAGGACATCAGACTCCATGGCTAGATGCCCATGAAGCTGGCATTCTGAGTTCATCCACTGAGAAGGGCTCATGGGTCCCTTACAGAACCACAGGTTGGAGTAGCTCACAGAACAGAGTTCAGTGAAAGATCATGGAATCAGGCATTTGGAAGGGGCAGCTGGGGACGAAGAGTTGGCAGCTGGGGACGAAGAGTTGGCCGATGGTTCCTCTTTGCCATTGAAATTGGTCAGAGGTTGAAGAAGCAGCGGGCAGAATTGGAATGGGCTACAAAGAGAGATGAAGTGGTATTTTCAGGGGAAAGCCAGGCCTCCATCAGAACGAAGAGGGAGGGGGGAGGGAAGGGGGATGGGGAGGGAGGAGAAGGAGGAAATATTTGGAAAAATAGATTAAAGATAAGGAGAAAATTTTTCATTAAAAACATAATTATTTTCTTTTATATTTTGGAAATGGAAATTGACATTTTTCTCATTATCTCAATATGATTATGCCCTTAATGCATCTTTAGGTGTAACGTTGCTTTCATTTTAAATAAAGTATCTCATTTCCAAGCAGCAATATTATAAATTTAAACAAAGGAGCCCACTTTTAGGTTGGGATTTACTCATGATTATGGAAAGTTAGTGAGTGAGATGAGGTAGTGAAAACAGAAGAAAAGTGAAATGTATACCTGGAAAACTCAGTTTCACATAACTGATGTAATTGCCTCTCATGAGATATATTTGCTATTCCGTTAGTTTGCTGACAGGATTTATGCTCAAAATTAGGCCAGACGAGTTGCACCAAGTTGAATGAACATGTCTGCGAGAGCTTATTGCATATTGTAGCACTGTTCATTAGGTAGAACTCCACTTCCTGTGCAGAAATGTGTCCTTTTTGGGGAGCCCTAGACTTGAGGAGCTGCCTGGAAATCAGAGTGGAACCTATGGTTCTTGTTTTCTTTCTGAGTGAAAAGCAAAAGGTAAATATCATAGTCGAATGAAAAAGCAAATTGGATTTTAAATTTTTATGTGTGTTTTCCCACTTGAAGGTGGTCAGACGCATTGGGCTACACAGATATAGTTGACAAGGCCTCCTGAAATGTGACATGTCCCTTTTAGGTCATCTCTCTCGTTAGGTGAATGCTTTTTACATTATTGGGTGAGGAGTCTGTTCTAGAACATTTGTTATGTTTATAATGTAACATTTATATCTACATGTATATAACAGCACCACAGATGTGTAGGGATGTGTGTACATATTTGTTCATACTTTAAATTATCATTACTTCCTTGGCTCTGAAATCATCATAGATTCTGTATTTATTTAAAGAAGATAAATTAGCAGTTAGCATTCTCCATTTTATTTAGTAGAGAATTTAAGAACAGGTATCCGTGAAGTGAATTTCTAATGAATAAATCTTATTTTCCAATTGATTTTAACTTTTAATGGGGTATATTCCCAGGAAAGAAAATTTGCAGTACATGCTGTATATATTTGGGGGAAAGTTTCAAGGATTTTTGTCATCTCCTGGGGTGAATTCTGTTCCCCTTAAAATTCATACTTTGAAGTCCTAGCTCTCAGTCTCTCAAAAGTTGTTCGGAAATAGGTTTGTTGTAGACGCGTCAGAGCTAAGATGACTCTAGACTGGAGGGCGCTGGGCCCCTAATCAGACGCCGCCAGTCTCTCCCATAGGAGGGAAACGGGGACGCGCAGACCTGTGCGGAAAGAGCTCCACGTGCAGAGGCCCTGAGGGGCGACTGGACAGAGCCTGGGCAGGCCCCGCCCTCAGAGCCCTTCCAGGGACCCCCTGCTTCTGCACTGCTGGTCTCCAGAGAGCGAGGAGACAGCATGCCGCTGGCGCCTCCCCAGCCTGTGTGACGCTTGGATGTGACAGCTCAGCACCTGCCCGACGTCCCGTCCCGTAGCGGGGCCGCCACTCAGGACCCAGGGCCTCCCCTCTGCCCCGCAAAAGCGCACTTTCATCTTGGAGGCTCCAGCTCCATGCCTGCTCCCGGAACTTTCCTTGTTCTTCTTTTTCGCATTAGGCACCTAGCGGGGCTGAGCTGAGACGTGAGGGAGTAGCGTGCCTATAACATGTACTCGGAGGTTTGCTTTTTTACCGCTCTCATATTACCCAAGTGAAAACGCCCTTGGTTAAAAACGTACCGAGAAGTCTGGCTCATCCGATAACGCAGAGCGATTCCAGCCTCAGCCACCCCCCGCCCCCCACCCCAGCTCTCTTCCCAGGGGAAACCACGGTCACCAGCTTCCGTATTTAGCACTTCTGGTGGTTTCTGCCTGACGTTGATAATGTGCTTATGCTACATTTCCTTAAAGATAACTCTAGATGTTCTCTCTCCTCTCGCCACCACTGCTGCTCTTGGTGAAGAGCCACGGATTCAGCACACACCCCCGACGGCCTGCAGGCCAGCGGCTTCGCTCAGTCTCACTCTCCCCAGATCTGACTGGAGCGAAGATCCTCGGCTTCAGTCCGAGGGAAAGCAGGGATTGGGATTTCCACGGGGCTCGGTGCAGGACAGAAGGGCTTTGGCTTAATCACCCGGGCTCAGGTTAGGTCTCCAGTCGCTATGTTTTTCCTTTTTTATAAATTTTTGTCTGACCATATTTATCTTAATGAAAGTAAAACAAAAGCTGAAATTAAAATATTTAATACTTTTCTAAAAAGGAAAAAATATGATAGGTTTTTGCTTTTAAAAAAATCCCACATAGCACAATATGTTTAACGAGGAAGATCCTTTATGTTTGATCTTAAGCCCCAACCAAATTGCTATGCAGATGTCAGCTGGGTAATTTGGGGCATTAGTTTGATTTGGTTTCGCAAGATTCTCCTTCTAGGAATTTGTTATTGGATGCTCAAAGAGTAAGGCATATGAGAGGAAAAGAGGACTGAAGAAACCATTTCTGTTAACCTGCCGTTCTGATTAATCTGAAGGCACTGTCACTGTCTGGCTCATCACTTAGCAAACCTCTTTTCCTCCCATGATGACAGTGAAGTACACTGTACAGAAGTTGACCTGTTGACCACTTTGGGTTCCTTTGAGCCTTGCTCAGATAACCTGACGCACACCTGCTGCTCGCTTGTAACCGGACCGCAAGGGTAATCTCACCGAGTGGAGACAGCAAACCCTGACGCCCACAGAGTTCCACATGTCACCACTCTGTGGGTCACCAGCCTCCGATACAGCGCAAAGGCCCGGCCGAAGAGGACGCTAAAGGCTGTGTGTGCAAATGGGACAGCAGATTTGGTGGTGGGGTGACAGGGATGCAGAGGGGCTCTGGTTCCAGGACTTTTTGCTGCCTGCCAGTGCCCTTCGTGGAAGCTTTCTCTGCCTTGCTGCCTTCCAGATAGCGCTCTCCTGGGGCTCCTGGCCCTGGCACATCTGGTTTCACTAGATCGCTGTGCCCTCCCCCGTGTCTCTACTAGGATCTTGGTAAGCTCATTCACCATCTACTTCTTTTCCACTTCCTCTTTCGACTGTCACTTAGGCATGTCTCCAGTCAGCTTGAAATCCCTTTCTACTCCTTGCTTCTGCCTGAGCCTTAGGAAAGCTCCCTGGACATTCTGCATGCATAACGCAGAAATTCTCAAACTTGATACACCCTGAACCCCAGTAATCATTTCACTTTCCTATCAACATCCTTCCTTCCAGGGCCTCTCAGCTGAGTGCCACACTCTCGTCTGCCTGCTTACCCGAGCGAGAAAACCAAGCTCCGGCTCTGGCCGAGGCTCTGTTCAGAGCACCTTCGGCACTTCACTCCACGTTCCTTGTCCTTGTCCCCATCTGGTCCGTTCTTGTCATTCTGTCTTTGAACTGTAGAAGCATCTTCATAGCTTGCTCTCCTTCATTAGCTTTTTTAATCCTCCAATTTAAAATTTTATATTTGGCCAGGAATATTTTACACAGTAGAAATTGTTATCATGTCATTTATCTGCTCAGCAGTCCTTGATTAGATCCCTGGTGATTCTCAGGATAGAACCGGAACTTGGTAGCTGGCCATCCATCCTCACAGGACTGTCCTTAATTCAGTGTATCCAGGCCCCACCCGGAGCCACACAGGTGAGGGCAGATGAATAATGAACAGGGAATGATTGAGTGGATGAATGAATATCTTATCAGGCATGGAGCTTGCCAGAGGTGCTTGTGTTGCGTGCTGCCAGGAAAGCTGTTTTCCTCCTTCTGAAATGATGCGATCTTTTTCTATATGTCATTTTTGCTAAGCTTTTCATGACTATCTCTGTTTCAATGCATTGTTTTTCAATTTGTGATTGTGCGGGATTTTATTCACGTAACAGTTGTACGGCAAGTAGATGTCATGGTCGTGTGTGTTTGTGTGTGTGTGTGTGTGTGAGTGTTCACAGAGGCAAGGATCTTTCATACAGTGAACACTCAGCTCCTAGCACAAAGCCTGGCATACACAAGACACCTGTCCCAGCCTGAGTCCCCACCGCTGGTTTGAGCTCATTCAGAGTCTCGTGAATTTTCTCCTGAATTTAGAAGTTCACAAATGCTTTCCTCTTCCTTTCTCTAATCTTAAATCTGTGAATCCTTTTGTTCTGAAAATGAGAAGTCTGCAGAGCTGCTGAAACCCTGATGGAATTAGGGGTCAGGACTCCTGATTCAGAGGGCGTTGCCTTTCTAGAACTTTCCCTCTCTGGAGGATGCTGATTATTTTAGAGCTCTAGGTTGCAAAAGAAATAGAATCCTATTTTGTGGGGTAGGAGAGATCTTCTGGTAAATTTTTAGCCACCTAACCATTTACCAGTTTTTGTATTTTGAGAGTAAAAGAGTCAGGCAGAAATATTCCTGGGAACAGGAAGGAGACATACCCAAGCCTAAAAGGAATCTAATAACTGTATTTTTTCTTCCAACAGGAGTCTTGGAGCCCACCTGAGTTGTAGTGAATAAATACAGTTCTTTCAAGATGACTGGGTTGCATTCATGTGCACATGGAGGCTGGATGTGGCTGAACTAAGCTAAATGACAGACGCTGCTCACAGACTGTAGTGTGCAAAGCAGCCGAGTACCGGTGGCTTGAGAGTTATTTCAGAGAGACAGCAGTTGAGCCAAAGCCTTTCCACTGCTGCAGCAGATGCCAGTGTTCATTGGAATGGCTTATTATTTCGGCTACTTTCAGTAGTGCTTGGGAGATACTGTTGCCTGCCTGTTGTCTGCCTCCGATACCTGGACAATCGAGGGCGTTTTGACTGGCATCCTGTTACCTTCGAGTTGGCATCTAGTTTCCCATATTAGAAGGAGACAGTTCTCTGGGGATTTAACCTTCTGTTCCAAACATGAACTACTTGGGTAGGAGAAATGTGCTCATAATCGTGTTTGCCAGTCATCTGTGGCTTGCAAAGTACTCAGTGCTTACTAACTCATTGATCTTCGTGAGGAACTCTGTGAGGAGGACAGATGCTGTGTTCTCCTCCTTCCAATGACTGGGAATTTGGGGTACAGGTTTGCATGGGGTTTTCCAAGCACAGTCTTGGCAAATCCCCAGAGGGAACTCTGCCGCTTTGAGATCTCTGAAACCACTATTTAGGGCCACTTCTTTTCTTCTTCTTTTGGCTCTAACTCCAAGTAGCTCTTTCTTCTCCACCACCATCCATAAGAAGTACTTACTGGGTAAATCTAGCAGGAAGCATTGGCTAAAAGCAGAAACTTTGAAGGCAGGAGCACTCTTCCGTTGAGTGCAGAATGGATGCTTGTAACATCAAAACTGTGGCATATGCTCTTGATATTTTTCCAAATTCTACAAGTTTGTCAGCCTGTTGAGTCTCCTGCTTAATCTGTGGGGTAAAGGTTTGCTTAGCCAACTGCTTCCTCCTGCTGTCCTCAGAAACATTTGTGAGACACATGACAGCGAATAAACTGTAGTAAGTGCTCTTTCAGAAGTCACAGCCCCTGGCTTCTTTTCCTCATTCGGAATCAGCAAGGTAGAAACGCACCTTGAAGATGACAACTATTGAGTGCTCAGGCCTGAAACTAAGATGTTGGCCCACTTCTAGCTAAGAGTCCTATTTTTTTGCCCTGAGATCTAGGGGTGATTGGGGGGTGTTCCCAGCCAGAGAGCCCGGCTTTAGTCTGCGTGTTTCTCAGAGAACATATTGCCCCCTTATTATGCAGAGCCTGAGGACATTTAGGCATCTATCCCCTGTGTGTGCGTGTACTCATTTAGCGAGTGCCTCTTCCGTATCCACTGTGTGTCCATGGTGTGCAGGGCTCCGGGGCACTGGCAGGAGCAGTCCTGTGGAGTGACCTCGCGCTCAGCACTCGGCCTCATCTTCCCAGTGCCTCCCGTGGAGACTTTTGACACTGCTCCCAAAGGAAGTTCTGTTTTGAGGGCCTGGGATGTAGCTCAGTGGTTCTGCCGCCTACCTCGAAAGCACAGGACCCAAGTTCGATCCCCAGTACAAAAAAAAAAAAAAAAGGAAGTTCTATTTTGGTTGTAAATAAGGTCATTTATAAAATACAGACTTTGGTAGTGGAGGAGATTTAGCACCCTGCATTTCATAGTGCGTCGGGATAGAGGTGTTTCCAAGTGGCACAGGCCCCGTACCACCGGGGTGACTGCAGAAATAGTTCAGAAGCCCCCACCCCACCTCACCCATCCCCTTTCCACGCCAGAGAAGAGGTGTCCTTCCCCTAGGAGAGGAGAGGCATGGTCAGGATGGACAGCAGCGTCTCAGGTAGGTGCGGGCCGCGGGAAGAGGCCATGGGACCGCGGATGGGGTAGGAGACCAGAGCAGGAGGTTCCCGTTTGGCACGTGCCGTGCTCCTTCCTCCTCAGCATGCGCCCTCAGCAGAGGGTGACGACATTGCTGCTGGGCTGCATTTGCTCTATGATGCCTTCCGTTGCTCCTGGGATATGGCTGACGTTCATGTCCTTCCTGCCTCCCTTTCTGTTTCTCTTTTGCTCCCTCGCTCTCTTCCTTCTCTCCTTCCCTCCTTCATCCTTTTGTTCTTTCTTTTATTCTGCGTCTCCCTACCCCAGTCCATCTTCTCTCTCTCTCCCTCTCTCTCATATTGACTACATCCTGTTTTTCTGCTCTCTGCCAGTCTTTGCCACACTCCTGCATTGTTGCCACCAACAGTAGAGGTTGGCCCACATCAAAAGCACAGAGTTTGCTTTTCCTCAGAATAGTATTTGCACTGTGGGCTTTGATCTTGACTCCTCCTGCCGGGTGGAACAGGACTTTGCCTCAGTAGTGAGCCCAAGGCCTCACGCTCCCTCTGGAGCTGGGCGGCCAGGATGTGGTTAGGCTGCTGCAGAGTGAGCATCCTCCATGGGACTGAGGGTTTGCACCCAGTTTACTTCTCAGTAAATCCCAGCGACTCGAGGAAGAAGAGGAGGAAAAAACCCACACAAAGCAAGTGCCTGGATCCTCAGAGACAGAGTCGACCAGAGCAGCCGTTTACTTGCTTTATCTGGCTGCTGTTGTGCTCTGGGTTGTAGACTTGAGCTGTATGATGACTTCAGCTCTGCATCTTCCTGCAGCTGTGGAATTGGCTTTGGGTGGCCTCCTGGGTGGTCCCACTCTGTACCAAAGGCTTTTCAGACTCAGCTTGCCAGGCCGGAACTTCCTGTTTCCCCCAGCAGCCTGCTCTTCCTCTTGAGTTGTTGTACCCTGCCACCAGGCTCCCTGGCCAAGCTCCCTGAATTCACCCCACACTCCTTTCCCTCTCTCCTTCCCCGGATCCTGTCGTTCTGCCGCCTTGAAGAGTGCAGTTACCACCTCCTTGCCGATTGCCATGGGGCTGCCCGGGAGAGGTGTCTGAGATGGATCGAGCGTTCTGCATAGTCAGCCCCAGCGTCGGCAGACTCCGAGGTTTGCACCCACACTGGAGCCCGTGCTGGGCTGCGCCTGGGCCTGACCTGGCCTTCCTGGGGTGTGTTCCTGGGCACCTGGCTGGCCTTGCTCCAGAAGAACACGCCTGCTGGAGGGTCCCCTTTCTGGGACGCCGCTCATACTCGGCTCTTCTTTTCGATCCAGCTGCACTCTGCACATTTCTTCACTCTTCCGCGCCTCCCGGGGAGTGGGGCGTGTGCTCCTTTTCATGAGCACAGTTTACTGGAAGGCTTCAGAGTTGGGCCGAACAGATCATTAGAACCTGCGCCCCTCGGAGCCTCCATGGCCTCGTCCGTAACAGGCGTGGTGTCAGTTTCGTGGGGTCATTGAGGGAATGGAGCAAAGGAACCCTGAGTTTCCAGGACTCATGTCCGCCCCGCAGCAGATAGTACACAGCAGATTGCCCAGTGGTTAGGAGAACACGGCCCTGGGTCCAGAGGGTGAGACGGTAAAGCCCGGCACCACCAGATCCTCGTGCGGAACCTTGAGCCATTAGGTTTGCTTGAGTAGTCACTGGCTTTGCCTTCCTTTGTCTCTGTTGTAATGGCACCTGCTCCTTGAGTGCTTGAGAACATTAAATGAGATGAAGCCGCCATGTTCGGGCGGTCATCACACGACGGTGCGGCCCTGGTTGCTCTCTTCCCACACCTGCCCTACGGTGTCATGATTCTGTCCCCTGCTTCTTCTCCGTTGAACTTGAGGATTCCAAAAGGGACCTTGTGGTGCCTGGCTCGTGCTCGGGTCCTCGGCTGCTGTTGGACATTCCTCTTCCCACGGACAGAGCCTGGCCGTTTCCGCTGATGGAGGTCGGGACTGTGGTAGTGTGCAGCATGGCTTCCAGGCCATCACCACTCACAGCCCCACGCCATCCTCCCTGAGACCTGCCTCAAAACAGACTTCTTGAAGACGCATTCTCCTCTGTCACCCGGTCCATTCACAGCTCTCCTCTTGGATCTCAGGTTCTGTTGTTTTATTGGTTTTTGAAAGAAGATAGGATGGTCCACGAGTGACTTGGGGCCAGACTGTAGACATGGAAGGGACGGGGACTGCCTTCTGCCCTTGACAGTGAGTGATCTGGGTGCCGCCCACAGTGCACACTGGGGGCACTTTAATGAGCGGGATCTCCGGCAGGCTGCGCCTAGGGTGGCAGAGTTTTAAAACCCACCCCCTCTCCTCTCTTCTTCCCGTCCTCCCCAGAATCCCCTCAGCCTTAAATGTGTGTGGTGGATCCTGCTTTAGACTAGAAAACTTCCATTCCTGCTCTGTCTAGATCCCAGAGTCCAGCAGTTTAACATCTGTCCTCTTCCTGTTCAGTTGTCCTCTTCCTTCCTTTTTATGGTGGGCCTACACCGTGGAGGGTTTTCTCCCCCCTCAGTTCAACTTTGTTGACCCCTGTGGTATTAGAGTAGACATCAGGAGACATTTACACCTCTCCTTTGTTTCTTTGTTGGTGATCTATCTATCTATCTATCTATCATGGTATCTATTCTGTTTCTATCAATATTTGTCTATATATATATCTATATATATTTAATAAAGTATATACCTAACCATGTATCTGAGAGGCTGTCTTAGTTATTTTCTCATCTTTGAGACACAAGACCTGACACCCACAATTCTAAGAAGGAAAGGTTTATTTTGGCTCATAGTTTGTAGAAGTTTCAGATCACAGTCCACCGGCTCCAAGGCAGAGTGGCATGGTAAAGAAGAAACAGCTCTTGGGATGGTCAGAGGAAGTGGAGAGGGATCAAGGGAGGAGGAGGGAAGAGAGATCCTTCCAGCCTATGCCCCCAGTGACTCACCTCCTCCAACCAGACTTCACTTCCCAAAACATCACATTCAGCCAAAAACTTAATGGACTAATCCACTGGAGAGTGTCACATTTCCATGATCCAATCACCTCCCCAAAGCCCCAGCTATGAGCACATGAGGCTTTGGGGATACATCTAGATAGAAACCATAGCAGAGGCTATCCAGAGAGTTCTGGACAGGACAGATAGGGACAGCTGTAGGACTGAAATAAGACAAGTGTTGAAATATTGTTACTCAACAGAACTGTGAGCAACATATTTTGGAAAATTTCAGTTATCAGAGCTAAATTCTGTTATAAAGATACTGTGAGAGCTTGGTATAAATTAAAGCTCTATGATTGTGGTTAAATTCCAAAGGAAATAGCTTGGTTTTGTTCCATTGTGAGCAGCCTTTTCCATTGCTTTCAAGTCAGACCCTCGAGTTGGAAGTGATTCTTGCCCAGGAAGGATACAGAAACCCAAGGGTCTGTCCTTTCCAAACTGACTAATGACCAGAGATAAATATGACCCACTGCCACCTGCATTTACCTTGTCTTTACTGCAGGCATCTTCTTAGCAAAGAAATATCAACACTTGGGATATAATTATTTGTAGCCTAAGAAAATATTCATGCACTTTCCCCTAAATCCATTCTTATCTTTGTTTTTGTACAGAATGAGAAAATTTCCTGAAGAATCATTTTCTTTACCCTTTAGATGACAGAAATGATACAGACTCAACGAGAGCCCCTCCCACCCTGAATTTCCATCTTTTACCTCATTCTCTGGGTTCTAAGATGCTGCTTATTGATGGGCCCTGTGCCTTGCTTTTTTCCCAGAAGCTTGCTCCTCATCTTTTGGGACCAAGTGGTATCCTTTACTAGGGAAACTGAGCTGTTGGTTCCATTCTATTCCAGACAAAATGCAGTGTCCTTGCAGCTTCCAAATCTCCATGACCTCCCCACGTGGTAGCTTCCCTGCCTTCCGCTGAGTGACCAGCCTCCCGGTTGAGAAATGACAACTGTCTAGAAGTAGATGATCCAAAGCTCACTCTACCCTGTCTTTCCCATTCCCCAGCCTCATTTGCATGTAGGTAAGTTCAGAGCAGAATCAACAGTTTTGACCTCATAATAAAACTTTAGTCCGGGACATTGGTCACGTTCCAAGATCCAATGACAACGACAAAATAAAAGTAGGTAAAGATCAGCAGGTACCATAAATAATCTGCATAAGAGAATACACAGGGTGCATTTACAATAGAGGGTCCATAGCTGAAGGACTGTATTTTGAGAAGTGTCTTTCACACAGGATTTAAAGACCCCCTTTAACGTGGAGGTGGAATCACTGTGAGGTCCACTTTCCAGGCCAGCAATTGAGATCAGAGGCTGTGTCTCCGGGCCTGGCTCTCCTGGTGAAGACTGGATGTGTCATTTCCTGCAGACACAATGCTTGGTAGTTTCCTTGGCTCCCTGAGTCTTTCCACCAGGGTGGGAGTTGATGGGTGACATCATGAGACTGGTTACTACAGTGTCAGATTTTAAAGTAGCTGTAGATGAAAACTCTGTCATGGGAAGAGATACATTTCCTGGTGGAAAAGACTTACTTCTCTCCACATCCCTTCTTTTTTTTTTTTTTTTTTTTTTTTTTTTGGTACCAGGGATCAAACTTGGGACCTTGCGCTTTCGAGGCAGGCAGCAGAAGCACTAAGCTAAATCCCCGGCCCTCTCCACATCTCTTCTTACCAGATGACGTTGTTTCTATGTACTTGTTCACGTGTCTGTTGCCCCCTCCCTTACTGAAACATGCTCCAGTGTCAGTGTGCTTTAGAGTGTGCCCACGGTCAAGCCCTGGGGCTGTGGCTGCCACGTGCCAATCAGTCCTGACTGTGGGTGCTGGCTCCTGGACCAGGTCCTGGGGGCTGGTGCTGATTCACTGGACTTCAGCAGTTCTTGGACAATGTGCTCCCTGGGAGACAGCGGTGAGTGAGATCATGGACCAGCAAGAGAGTCTCTGTCCTAGGTATCAGTTCCTGGCTCCACGGCTGCTTTCTGTGATGAGCGTCGCAGGCAGGAGTAATCACCTTGCTTTCCAGCAAGGCACTTAGAACATCCGAGCACTTGTGTGGCTCACGGGCGGATCAGCAAGCCTGCTGCACGGGGTTGCAGATCAGTCCTCTTGGCCACAGAAGCTCCTCCTGTGTGCTGGGCTAGGACCATCCTCTAAGTGGCTCCTTTAGGGCTTTGGCCGGGAGGTAGAGAAGTGGCTTCTCATCACTTCTCGGCCTTTTGGCTAAGATCAAATGAGAAGTGGCTTCTCTCATCTTTCAGAATCATCACCTGCAGTTTGTCAAGAGCGTGGAGGTTAGAGTTGGATAGCTGTACGTGGCAGCTACTAATATGTTTATAAAACACCACTGGCTAAAGAAACAACAAATCACACATAGTAAAAGCTTCATAATAGAGGGGCCTTTTGTCGAGGCTTTTCTGTAAGGATTTTGTGTTTTAGCACATTTACTGCTGAGAAAAGCCTTCGGAGGAATTCAAATCTCTATGTCACAGCTGAGGGGGCCAAAAGGACAGAGGGGCTCAGTGATGCCCAGGGTCACATGGTGCCGGAGGGCCAAGGTGAACCAAGTTGGTCCAGCTGCAGAGCTTGAGCCTAAACAGCTCCACCTTCTGCCTTTTTGAGGGCTAAAGAGTGTGTGAGCCAGCCAGGTAACACATGGAACATGCGTGTTCTCCGTGTGCTGAAACAGGTCCACGCGGTGTGTGCGTGGACGCCTTAGGTATGTTGCACATGGTTATACAGTCCATCGGAGTGGGGAGGGTTTTAGAAGCAGTTTATTTTAGCTTCCTGCTCAGTGCGGGGATCTCCAGAGATTTATCATTCAGCTTGATTTGAACTCTAAGTTCAGGTGAATATAAATACTAAGGGCCAGCATAAGAGCTGATGCTATAATTGCTGTAACTATGGAAACAAACTAGCATACAAAGGGCAACAGAGGTTATTAAAAGAGAATAAAAAATATGCACACAAGGCAGTGACCAAACTTGGGAACCCAAATAAATTAATAAAGGCTGGATAATGGAACAAGGAGACTGGGAAGAGAGAAAGCTAAGCACTAGGTTTCTCATATCTATAAAACATAGTCAAACAGTTTTTTGTTTGTTTTAATTAGAGAAATAAATTTTCATGTTCGTAAAAAAGCTTTATAACTATTCATATAATTAAAATGGAATGCCAGATAACCATTCATCTAAGAAAAAACAAGATACTGTCTTCCGAATGGAAAGTGCATATGAAACATATGCTGCACAGGAAGAAGCAACATGAAAACAAGAACAGCAATGTATCCTAACATTTAAGCAATATGACGAACACATGGCTTTAAATTCCTCTATTAACCATAAAGTATTTCAAAGGAACATGCAATGGTCTGCACTCGATACCCAGTGAATAAAAGTTTCCTAGCCAGGTGTCATGCTGGATAATATTTTATTGGCTAGCCTCTTTTGAAACTACCTGGAAGATGGGCTTGATGTCTTACATTGGCTTTGGGAGCTTGTGGCTGGGGTATGGTTGGTGCTCAAGTCTGGGTTAAACGGTTTAATGAATTTAACAGAAGATCAATGAATAACGAATGTATTTAAACAAAAAATCTGAAACCCAGGAGTAGGTGGTTTTGCACTGACAGATAACAGAGCAGCAGCGTTGTGACTTTGTGTGGAAGGACACCACTGTGAAATGCATGGGGCAGAGACCGGAAACACGGGGTGTGCTGGCGGCCGAGCCTGGGCTTTGTAGCCAGCTTATTTCCATGTGAGTCTTAGCTCCGCCCTTTGTTGGCTCGGACCAGTTAGCGACCTGTGTTGAGTCTTCTTCTCATCACCTGAGAAGGTGAGAGGCTTCTGCCGTTGTGAGGACTGAGAATGTGGTGAATGTGGCCCAGGAAGCAGGTGTCTGTTCTCAGCGGTGTTCGGCCCTTGGGCAGTGGGTCTTCCACGGGCAGGCGCCGTGTCCTCGTCACTCTCACCATCCCCCGACGCCACTGCAAGGCCTCATTGAAGCAGGCATCCGGCTGCTCACTAAACACTGGGTATTCTTAAAAGGAGCGCTGCCCTAAACTGAGTGGCTACTTAGACAGATCTGATTGCAGTGGCTTCACAGATTCAGGTTTATTTTCTTACAAAGTCCAGCTACGAGTGGTTCCAGGGTGGTTCCAAGAAGTCGTCAGCAACTCAAGCCTCTTTTCTCCTTCCGTTCCACCAACTCAGATACTTTCTGCCCATGCTTGAGGTCATGGAATGGCTGCTGAAGCTCCTCCAGTCATCACAGCCATAGTCTAGGTCAGAAGAAGGAGAAAGATAACAATAAAGGAAACTTTCTCTACTTCAGTCGCCCCTCTTTGAAAGCTCTCCTGGAAACTCCACCCACAAATTGTTTAATCTCTCATTGGATCCACCACTGCCTTTAACAAGGGCGGAGAAATGTAGGTTTTTTTAAAGCCAGGTCCTTGACTGCCCAAATGAAATAAGAGGCTTCATGTTAGTGAGGAAAGTGAGGCAGCAAACTCTGCATGCAAACGTTTGGTGCTTTTCTGGGATGGGAACTTCACACTTCACCTCCATTCTCTCATCTGTCGCTTTGTCCCCAAGTGGGTTTGCTCGTTTGGGGACCTGCAGTGGCCCATGGGTTTCGCTGTGTTGTTATACGTGATGTGTGATCTCAGAAGGTCGAGTTCAGGGGCAATTATGGGTAGCTAGGGATTATCGAAGGACATTTCTTAATTTATTTGAGTGGATAAAACATGTACAGAAATCGGTGGTGACCCTACACAAAGAGCACATCAGAGTGTTTTCTTCCCACCTTGGTTCCCAGGTGTTTGGCCCCTTTCCTAGAGCAACTGTGGTTGGGATTTTGTGTAGACTTCTGAACATTTGGCCTCTGCATATGCAAACATAGAGGGCTCTGTGTGCTAGTTTATTTTTTAAGTAAATGAGACCATATCTGGCCCTTTTCTGCACATTTGTCATTTCACTTAACAGTATTTCTTGATCTCTTTCCAAGTTATACTTAAGACACTGCCTCATGTTTTTAACAGCCACCTGGTGTACCACGGATGGAAGTACCAGTGTGTATTCTTTCAACGAATCTGTAAATACAAGTTGACTACACTTGTGTGGATGGACATTTGGTAGAATCCAGTATGTTGTTGTAATAAAAATGCTGAAATAAATATTCATGGAAATAGTCATTTTGTGTATGTGTAAAAGTACTCCAAGAGTTAGAGTTTATCCTGTGTCAGAGGGCTGTGTTCTTACCACTCTGAGAACATTGCTAGGCATGTGCTTACCCAAGCATTGTGCCAGTGTATGCTCCACTAAGTGTATCGAGGAGGTATTTCTCCTCCACTCTCTCTTGATGGATTGTGTAGTCAGACTTTGTGATCTTTGCTCATCTAATTAGTGAAAATGATAGCATCTGGAAACTTTGATTTACTGTATTTCACGTGTGAGCCTGAGTGTCATATTGTGCATATGGAAGCCTTTCAACTTTCCTGTTTAGATTCTTCACTCGTTTTACTCTTGGGTTAACTTTCTCAGGTGTCCTTTATAGTTTAAGGAAATTAAACTACAGCCTCTCATTGGCCTCTCATTGGTTGAAACTGTGCTTTCCATTTGACCTTTGACTTTGTTTGTGGTCTTCTTTGGTGCAGAAAAAAATATCACAGCAATTTATATTGTCAAATGTAATCTTTGTGTTTATATATGACATAAAACCTGAATGGATTGCACACAGCCCTACTTCCTCAAAGTGCAGGGCAGAGTATCACTGAGTTAAAAGAGAGCCCATGTCAGCTCCTCCAGGCAGAAAGAACATTTGAACAGTTACAGAGTCCATAGTGGAATCAGCTTTCTTGCAGTTTCCTTGATGGTTTGGTAAGCAAGCCATTTTTCTGAGTAATCCAGGAAGCCAGAATTCTTTATTTCTGTAGTCTTTTTTCTGATTTTTAGGAACCTTGCATTTTACAATGGGCAACATTGGCAAGCAATTCTTAGGAAATAAGCACATGTAGAAGTGAGGGATACAGGACTCATATCTACATAGGAAAGGAAAATTCATAGGAACCATATAATTTGTGATAGAGAGAAGTTTCTGACATGGCTCAGTGGAGCGGGGAGAGATTGAGCTTCGGGGCAGAGGACTGTGGGGCTCTGAACCCCAGCTTTTTCATCCAGAAAGTGGGGACATCGATACAGCCTATTGTGTAAGATTGTTGTAACACACTCTTCAAAGCCTAAATGCTCTAGGTATTTTTTAAAGGATTAAATACTCAGAAAAGTTAGCATTTTTATTACTATCCTGTAGATAAAATTCTGTCTTTTTTTTCACAGCACAGGTACCTGCTGTGTCCTAGACACTGTGCTGGATTCTGGGGCATTAAAGGGATAGATGGGTCTATTCCCAAGGACAGTAGCCTCAGGTTGTCCAGAAGTATGGGGACCAACTATTAATAAAATCACTATTTTAGATCCACGAGGTGGAGAGCAGCATTCATTATCCTGTGAACTGCAGAACAGACAGAACATACGGCAAACGATTTATGTTGGCAAGGAGCCTCTGAATGAGTAGCAGTTGGATTGGAAAACCTGGGAGAAGCTCCCCGGCCCAGGCCCAAACAATGCCCTTCTTTCATGCAGGTAACCAGAGACGGCAGTGCAGGGATCAGGCCTTCATAGGTAGCCTTTCACGGCCACAGTCCCTCTTTTCATCTCAGAGAGGGTAAGGAAATGGGCTTCCCGGCTGGGCTCATCCTGGTAAACAGTTTTCAGGCTCTACAGAATGGCCGCCCAGGTTGGGTGCAGTGTGCTGAACCTGCAGCTGGCTGAGCACAGCCGGGCTTTTGTTGGTGAACAGAGCTGCAGTGGCAGGGAGGACATTTACAGAAAGGCTGGGTGCCTCGTGCTTGTGCCAGCTGGCGCTGGGAGGGCCCTTTTCTGCACCTCTTAGAACCCACTGTTGTCTGTCCTTTCAAGCAGAGCCAGGCATAATGAATAATCGAATATGGTTCTTTGGAACCCACAGTCGTGGTGGCTTCTAAACATGTGTTTTCCCACCGATTGTAGAAAAACTTCTGAGAATTCAAGGAAAACAGGTTGTTCTAGAAAATGTTTCAGAGATATTTTAGGTCCAGAATCATGTTGGCTCTTTTTCAGTGGTTTTATTTTTGTTAAGAGCCAGTAACCCATGAGGTAAAAGGACATGGGTTGCTGGAAGCCAGCCTCAGTGCGACACATCGTCCGAGTTGCTATTCTGAAAACAGAAATGCTTCGATGGAAAGTCTCTGGTTGCCCCATGGAGCATCCTAGACGTGCTCGGAATTGGGACCCTAAAGACTGCACCTCGGGGGAGGATGTCCGGGCCATGACTGCTGCAGCAGACTTCCGATGGCGACTGCTGTGATTCACTGTATGCGTCTAGCCTGGGCCCAGAGAGGCTCTCTAATTAATAGGACCTGAGATGTTGGGACTAGAGAGTGTCCAGAGGGTTTCTTTTTCTTTTCAAATTTGATGTGCTGGAAAAAACCGGTGAAAAATAAAAGGACTGGCTGGGTAGCTCTGCAGGCTACCCAGAGTTCCTTCTTCTGTTTGGGGCTGGCATCTGTTGTCCCTCCTGAGCCAGAGCTGTCAGGCTCAGGAGACTCCAGGGATTTTTACTGTCTCGCAGTGGCCCAGGAGCAGGGTCCTTTACCCCGTGAGAATTCGAACCCAGTGCCAGCACCAAGGGGATTTCTGCTCCCCGCCCGACCTGTGGTGAGAGGATTCTCGAATCTACCCTTGCGCCCAGCTGCCGAAAGACCCCCGGGAGTTGACACAGCAAATGCGTGGGTGCTTGGGTCAATTTAGGCTCTGCAGTGTGGCAGCTCTACCCCCTCCTCTGTGTTGATGTATCTGGCTGTGCATAGGCTGGGCCAGTGGTTTGCCCCGGCTGTGGGTGTCAGAGGCTACAGTTTCCCCTGGTGTCCTTGTTTTTGTCGCTCCTGGTGACTTGGCTTGCCCTAACAGGAGTGGCCCGAGCCCTTGCTGCCCTGGCATCCCATTGATGCAGTCCTTCTGAGAGGGAGGGGTGGAGGAGGAAGTGCCCAGCAGCCCGGGACGCGTGCCCTGTGCTTAGGAAAGCTCTCTCCTTCCAGGTGTCACAGCCCTTTCATTTCCTTCCTGGTTTATATTCTTGGCTCATTTTTCTGTAGCGTTGATCAGCTTTAAAAAATATTAATAAATTTGACTATAAAATTCATCACAAGTGTTTTCAGATTTTTTTTTTTATCCTTGGGTTAGACAGGAAGGGGAGAAGGAGCTGAATTGGGTATTTCTGTTCCCCCAGAACAGATGTTTATCAGGTGGATTCTAATAAAACCCCACTAGGTTAAGTTCTGGTAAAAGAGTTTCCCTTGAAGGCAGATCTTGTTCAAAGAAGCAGAATAACTCAGTTCTCTAAAAATGGCCACGGTTCCCTGTCCCTCCTGGAAGCAGGAGGGGATTCGTTTTTGGTCTTCACAGTGAGAATGTGGTTGACCTCAGGCACATAAAACTCACAAAAATATCAGCCCCACAGGCCGGGCCTCCAGGAGTGTTTCGTTTCTCCAAGTGGACCAGGATCAGTCTCAGGTGTTAGCAGTTAACCTTTAAAAGAAAATTCAGTCTGTGCTCGCAGTGCATAATGTCACCTTTGTCGTGGGGAGCTGGCCGTGCACATAACCCATCTCCATTCTTTTCATCCCCCCCCTCCAAACTCTCGGTCCCCTTCCTCTTTACAAAAGCTCTATCTCCCCGTTTCCTATTTCCTATCTTTCATTTTGTTCTTTAATTTGTTGGTACTTGGGTTTCTCATATCAGGGAAACCATGGGCTATTTAAATTTGTGCGTCTGATTTATTTTACTTCACGTGACGGTCTCCAGGTGCGTCCAGTTTCCTACAGTCGCCTCACATGGACGCTTCCTTGTGGCAGAGCAGTGCTCCATCCTGCATAATTATGCTTTCTACCTTCTACCCAAGGCCAGGGCCAGGAGAGCTTCCTGCCTCCCCATGGAAGGTACAGTTTTTTGTGTGTTCTCATCTCTTCATTCTTGGCAGTTGCGATTTGCTCTGTGAGCTCACTTCTCCAATAGACTTATGAGTTGTTGGTTTGCAGCCCTTCAGCTTCTTTCTTTTGTGAGCGCAAGATGAACGACTTTCAAACTCCTTCCATTTGGAGCCAGAAAGCAAAGCCCACCACCTGTTTTTGTATCTCCTGTGGCTCAGGATTTTTTTTTGGAGGGGTGCATGTGTTTGTGGCTTTGTTTTGCATTACAAAATTTAAATAAAAATAATTTTGTGACATGTAAAAATTATATCAAGTTCAGATTTCAATATCAACAAATACAATTCTATTGGCATATAGCTGCTCTTGTTCATTTATGTGGTCTACAGCAGAAGGAATTGAGTATCTGTACAACCAGCAGAGTGGTTACCATCCGACCCTTTACAGAGAAAGCTTGCTGGTCCCTGGAGGGAGGACCTGGTGAGGTTTGAATCCTGGACCCTGTGCTGAAAATCAAGGTTATCGAGCACCTGGGAAGCGACGGAGATGCCTTCCACACTGGTGGAAGACCTTGGACACTGGTGGAGACGTCACTCACATCAGGGAGCTTTCAGCCTCATGAGGGATTTGCAGGGTCCTCGAAACTAGTGTTATGTTGGTTCAGAGTGGCCACTTTGGGCACGGTCTTGGGCGAGAGCCGCTGGAGTTCAGCCTGTGTGTAGAAAGGAAGTAGGTGATGAAGGGCCTAGGGCAGGGCCGGTGGTGTGACCCACGCCAGCGTTTCCAGCAGTCACACCATGTGGTGACCGCAGCATCGCAGTGCCACTTCCCAGCGTGCAGTGTGTTTGTTGTTACATTCACTGATGCAGTGCAGCCTGGCGAGGGAGCCCATGGCCAGAAAAGCATGCAAAGCAAACCCTCAGCCTCATCCTGGGAAGTCAGGGCCATGAAGAATTTCCTGAACATTTGTAAATTGATAGAAATGCTTCACTATTTCCAGGCTGGTCACTTACTGGGCTGGTGCCTTTTGCCCACTCGCTGTACCCTCTGAAGCCTGCTTTGGGTTTCATGTAAAAGAAACCAACCTGCAAACTGTTTGTTCACGTGTGCCTCGTGAATAATCATGTTGATTATGAACGCCTTAGAGAACACTTCAGAAGCCTTGGCTTGTGACCTGTGTGTAAACCCTCTCAGTCCTTGTGTCATGTCCAGTCAGACAACAGAAGCACTTCCTTATCTGTGGCTGAGGGTGAGGAGGGTCTGAGCTGGGATCATGTAAGAGCCAGGAGATCTACAGTTTGGATTTTCTCACTCCTTGGTGACTCCCCTGAGGCCTGGATTCATGGAAAAGAGAAGCGACCACACTCGGGCCCTGGTCGGAGGCCACAGCATTTAAGCATCCTTCCCACCAGAGTCACAGCTTTGCATCTTTCCAACCAGGCCCCCAGGCTGTGCTCCTGACTACAAATGGAAACAGAGGCCTCCCACCTTGCTGCCTGCTCTGCTCTTCATTAGGTGACTGTGACATGTGCACAGGTCTCATGAGTGGCCTAGTGGGTCACGCTGCGTGTGAATTTGGCCGGGAAATAATGGAGCAGGTGACCGGTGTGGTGGCCCCAGGGCACAGGCGGAGAGCATGTTCTCGACTGTCTGGAAGCTCTCCTAGGGTTCAGCCTCGATGGGGACCCCAGCCCTGTGCAGAGCTCACCTTGGTAAAGCCTGCTTGTGCTGTTGTCTCCAGAGGTGGGGACCTCACACTTCCCCTCAGTCCTTGTACTCCAGACTGGCTGGTGCCGCCCCGTCAACCAGGGGTCTCACTGTGGGTGACAGACTCCAATTCAAGAACAGTGTTGAGTTGTGGCCTTGGCAATGCTGGGGAAGGGCAAAGTTCAAGAATGACCGGAAGCAGGTTTTGAACATTGACAGTCTTTTCATCTCTTTCCCTTCCTCCTTTCCTTTCCTCCTTTCCTCTTCCACCTCTGGCTTTCTCTGTTCTTCATCCCTTCAGATCAGCTTCTCTGCTACTGGAAAACTCAGCCCCAGTGGCCTCCCACAGTCACAGCCTCTGCGTCCTAATCGGAAGGGTTTAGGGTGTGTTCCTTGGGGTCCCCCTGCTCCCCACGAGGGTGAGAGATGTGATCACCTCTACTTCCATCAAGTGCCTGTGTTACCGTGGTCACAGTCGCGGTGACCACCAAGGAAGGATGTCACCAGATGGGGATTGAGGACCCCAAAGAGGAGATGGGGCCTGAGGACCCCAAAGAGGAGATGGGGCATCAGCTTGGCCCGCTGAGTAGCTTCTTGACTCACATCATGGGAAAGAGCTTCAGAACACATCCGTGTGAGGAACAGGCAGCGCTAGACAGGAAGGGGACGGCAGAGGACCCCGGCCGAGCAGCCGGAGGGCGTACCCTATGCCAGTGTGCGGACTGGCCGCTCACAGCGGAACGAGGCCAGGTCTTGCGGGCAGCGGAAGGGCCGGGACTCGGTCGGGCCCAGGACTGACTGGCCTCCTGATGACTGCAGGCAGGCGGTTGGTTCTGTCCTTGGAGGGGCAGCTGCAGGTCCCATTGCAAGGTGATCTCTTCTGTGGGGGCAGGTGACCTCCGGGGGGGGGGTGGCCATCCAGGTGCACTTTTCGGGGAACTCGGGGCGATTCCAGGTGTCCTTCGGGGGTCTGGAAGTGGATTGCATGAAAGGCTGGCCATGGGATGCTGTGAACCCTGAGAATTACTTTGGCTACTTTTATGTTGGAGCCCTTAGTCTTGAAAAGGAAGGAGACTGGGTAAATTTAGGGCTAATCCACCTTACAATGTGGACACTCCTTCATGATGAAAATGTCCACAGGCAAAAGCTGAGCAGGGACCTCACCCAGGGCCTTATGATACTAAGAAAGCCAAGAAACCGAGTTTCCTTGTTTCTTTCTACCTGTCTGTATTTCTTTTATCCTACCTCAGGACAGCCCCTCTGGCATGTGTTGGCAGAGGCAGACCTGGTCTAGATGTTGTGGCTGAGCTGGGTGTGGTGCTGAACACCTGTAACCCTAGCGCCCTGGGAGGCTGAGACAAAGGACACAAGTTCCAGTCCAGCCTGGGCAATTGAGCGAGTCAGTGAAACCCGGTCTCGAAGTAAAAAGTAAAAAGTGGAAAAATGATGAGAAATGGAAAAAATGGAAATAAAGGCTTTGTAAATAGGGAAGGGTGGAGGGCGTGAACGGAGGGCTGGGAATGGGGAAAAATAAGAACCAAGATGCATTATGTAAAGGTACAATGCCCAATGAGAAATGTTAAGTGTGTTGTATACCTACAATGTACCAACAAAAGAAATTAATAATAATAATAAAAAAGAAAGTGGCAGAGGATGTAGCTCAATACGAAGGCTCTGGCTTCCGTCCTCACCACTGCAAGAAAAAAATGTGAAGTGGTTGGGGCAGAGGAAAGTTTTTCACGGGGGAAGGGAAGAGCTTGGGCCCCAGGAAACTGGAGAGAGTGCTGGAGACGTCTTGGGTGGTGGGGAGCACTTTCCCATGTTGGAATAAAACATCCGTACCTCCTAGCTATGCTTTCTTTGGAAACAAAATGGATCAGTTCTTTTCCTTCGTTCCTTTCAAATATTTGAGGGCAGGCGCCCAGTGTGCCCCTCGGCTCCTCCCCGGCTCCTCCCCCGGCTCCTCCCGCGGCTCCTCCCTCGGCTCCTCCCTCGGTCCCTCAAGCTGGCTGCGGCCCTGGCGGACACTCGTGGGCTTCTCCCCGTGCCGTGCTTCGCTTTAGTCTCTGTGAGCAGCTCCGGCCACCCCAGCTCCACTCTGCGGGGCCCTGCTCATCCTGGGCCGGCCGGGCCCTGCGGACCATCTGGCCACCTAGGAATGGGCAGCTGCGGACCCTCCCCGTCACCCAGGAGTGTGGTCCCTTCAGGAGGAACAGGTCTGGGATCCTGATGGTCAGTTTTGATTCCTGAGCCACGGTCTGACAGATGGACCTGCCTTCCGCAGTGTCGGGCAGGACGAGGGACAGGGACAGCAGCACGGAGTCCTGGCCTCACTAGGGCAGACCGCAGGGGGCAGCAGCCGTCCCCGCTGTCTTAACCCCCATCCCGGCTCCCCACCGGAAAGGGGCGTGTGGTCAGGTCCCTTGCCCTTGGCCAGGCCCCTCTTCCCCCAAGAGCAAGCGTGAGGCTGCCGGAGTCAGACCCACGTCTCAGTGTCCTCTCCCTGCAGGCCTCAGTCTTCAGGGACAGCTGGGAGCCACTGTGAGGGCAGCCGCTGCTTCCCACTTGTTTCCCACCTCAGATGCGAAGCCAGCTGTTTGTTTGTTTGTTTGTTTGTTTGTTTTTGGTACCGGGGATTGAACTCGGGTCCTTGTGCTTGTGCAGCGGGCAGCAAAACCACTGAGCTAAATCCCCGGCCCCAGCCAGCTGTTTTAAGAGAAGTAAAACATTATCCTGAGCAAAGGAATCGGACAGAATGTGAATTCCACCCCGATCAGCTGTGAAAAACCCTGCAGGCCGGGATGACTCCACTCAGGAGAGCGAGCTGGCTCAACTCCTCCAGCCCACTGGAGAAAGAGTTTCATTTTGTGACTCTGGCTTGGGGCCTCTTCATGTGTGGGCTCTGGTCTGCCGTTCCAGGCTTAACTCCCTTTGCTCTCTGTTGTTATTCAATTTTTATTTTTATTAGTACGTGTTTGTAGAACATAACGACCATATGCCTCTTGGGAAGTTGTTTCCCTACTTTGTACTGTCTATCTTTTATTTTGCTTTTTATTTATACATTGGGTTTCTTAAGTAAGAGAAACCACAAAATAGTTAAGCTTGGATGTCTGATTTATTTCACTTAACATTGTGGTCTCAAGGTACATCTGTTTTTCTACAGATATCTCAAGTTTATTCTTCTTTATGGCAGAGTAATACTCCACTGTGCATAAATACCACATTTTCTTTATCCATTCATCTGATGATGGACATATGGGGTATTTCCAAGATTCAGCTGTTGTGAGTTGTGCTGGTGTAGACAGGGTGTGCATGGATCACTGGAATCTGATGTCTGTAACTCCTTCGGGAAGATACCTAGAAGGGGAATAGATGGGTGAAATGAGATTTCTAGGTTTAGTTTTTTGAGAACTCTCCCTACTGATTTCCATAGTGGCTGCACTAGTTCACATTCCCACCAACAGCCTCACCAGTATTTGATATTGTTTGATTTCTTGATCATGGCCATTTGTGCTCTTATACCCACCTTCTACCCACCCACCTCAGATCAGTTCCCAAAGCTGTCTTAGTATACACCTCTGAACATCTCACATCCCTGTCCCAGACTGAGTTCCACCGTCTTTGCTATCTTAGGGATCCACCCATCCATCCTCCCACCCATCCATCTGCAACCATTGAACAAAGTTGCTGCTCCAGGCACTAGGCCTATAAAGCAAACAAGACCAAGATCCTGGCTTCATATAATTCACATTCAAGTGCAAAAGGCCGACAACACAAAAAATAGATACTTTCTTGTCAAGTGTGTTGAGCATTGTACAGTATTAGAAATTAAAAGAAAAGGAAAAGAAACTTACATGGAGAAGTAGAGGACAGAGCCTGACTGAAAGAGATGCTCCTATGGCTCAGAGTCTTTTGGATCATTTGGGGGAGTAGGCAAGGGGAGGCCCCCTCAGTGTAGATACCTCTTTGATAGCGGCTCTGAAGGATAACAACCCACAGAAGCAACACCACATTGCTGGTAAGAGACAAGCCCCGAGCTGGGGTGACCAGGGTCTGAATTCGAGCTCAGCCCTGTACTACTGGTGTGACCTGTTAGAGTTACTGCTCCTTCAGACGACTCTATTCCTCATGCCACTCACAGGTACCTTTCGGGTCAGGTGAGGTTATGTACAGAGAGGTGCTGCAGCAAATGTCCAGCTGCAGGTCCCGTGGCTGGGGTCTGGCCACCACTTCCAGAGCCAAGGCTTGGGACCCAGCACAGCTGGACCCCAGCCGTGACACCCAGCGCCCCCCCTTTCTTCCGCTAAAGAATCTCAATCTTAGGCAGATTTCTCGACTACTTCCTGTCTGTACAGTTCCACACCACCCGTGTGGCAGTGAGATACTTTCCAGGCAGTTTTCCCGGTGGTGCCGCGTCTGATTCACCTACAGCTTCCCACAGGAAGAAAACTCCCCAGCAGGCTGGAAGCAGAAGACTTTGGGAAATTTCTTTCATTTATGCCATCAATTTGCAAATTGTAGTTTCAAATGTCACTGCTTTGTGTGAGAATCGTGCACCCAAATTTAGGTTCCTGAGACCAATTAGGATGAATAAATTGCTTTTGCAGTTTAATCATTGGGTTCCCCTAACACAACACCTTCTCCTCTTTGTTTTGATATTTCTGTTTGATTTACAAAAATTGATTATATACTTCAACTTTCAGGTATTTCAAGGCCTTTGCATAAAATAAGATAGATATGTCATTGCACTGGTTAAAAATATTAAGTGCATGACTCGTGTCACTGCTGAAGCCTCACTAATACAACAGCTGCTTGCTTGCCCAGAGGATTCTCTGTGACCTTTGTCCCACTGTCCCCATGTACCCTCTCAATTCAGGGACCCAGTGGGATACTTCTCTCTGACCGTATCTGTTGCTGTTCCTGCCTGGCTTACGCTCCAAAGCCATGGGCACACAAATGCAGTCGTCCACAGGGACAGCGCCCCCAGTGTGGTCAGACTGAAGGACTGGCCCTGCCTTTAAGGGACCTCTGTCGAGTGGGGTGGCAGGATTATGCCAGTTAGACGATTTGGAGCGACAGGGTGGTGCTGTGGAGATAGGGAGGTCCCAGAGACGATTCGGGGTGGATGCCTCTGAGGGGGTAAAGATGGGCTTGGAGGGGTGCAGAGGTGAGGTTCTGGGTTTGGGAGAAGAGAAGGATCGGAAGAACCCGAGGACAGTGTAAACGAAGAATGCTTTAAGGTTGCTTCATTCTATCTGATTCTGTGCCCAACAGCCTTGTGGGCGATGCTGAGGCAGCTGGCATGGGTGTGGCTTCTCAAGGTGCAGATAAGATGGGTTTCAGAAAGGAGCTATAGGGCTCCCCCGGGGTGGACAGGGGCTTCCAGTTCCAGCACTGCCACTCACTGCCTCCGAAACGCCTGGGCTGTCACACATGGTGACCCCAGGAAGACTGGAAAGTAGCACATGGTATTTGATTTCTTTTCCAGAGCAACTGTTACGAGGATTGGTCGGGAAGTTATTTTCACTTTACTGAAAAGGAAATGAACATTTGGGTGCTAAGACATGAGGATGTGATTTTAAAATATTCTGTATAATGTACAGAGTCCACCCAAACAGGGATACACACTTCAGGCAAAGAAAAACTCGTATAAATATTTTGATACTGAATTTATTGAGACATCATGAGATTAACACGAGTCACCTTTGGCCTCCACAATTACAAGAGCTGCTCAGAGTGGTGACCGTGAGCTTGCGGACATTCATTAGTACAGTGAACTGAATTGAGATTGCTGCACGTGCATTTTCAGTGTCTTCTCTAAGGGCCGGCAGTGTAATGGGTTTTCTGCGATACACGACATCCTCTCGGGTCCCCCATAGGAAGGTAACACCATCTGTTGCGAAAACATCATATTATTTTTCTTTTTCTGTAGTGTCCATGCATTTTTGGTGGACTCTGTGTATGGGCTAATATAGAAATTACACATATACATCCATTTTACATATTCACACATCCATGTATACCTGATGTGCTAGCTCGGGTGTTTCTCTAAGCTTTAATCTAGCCAGGGTGCTTGACCTGCGATCACATTGGATTTCTCATTACCTTTTAGTCTAATGAACAAGGAAATCTACCCTTCTATTAGACTTGGCTTCTGCCAATTATCTCTTGCAACTAGATGTTCACCTTTTCTCACTGTATGTGTCATTTTTAATGAGATAACTCAGTGTTGAGGGGAAGCTTTGCATGCAAAAAGGAAGCTGTCATCACCCACGGGGGCCACATGATGGTGCTGAGTCTGTCTGTGTTCTGAATGACATGCAGAGCCAGGTGCTGAGTGGCACCATCTTGGTTCAGCGCTGTGAGCCAGAGCCAATGAGCAAACCAGAGCGACTTGGAGAAGCAACCTGATCGGTGTCTGACATTTGTCGGACTCTCACCAAGAGCAGACACTGTACTCAATCTGTCCTTGATTTTTCTCTTTGAATCTTTATCCTAAGAAATGGAAGCTTAGAGGTTCAGTGGGTTGCTCAACAAGGAGGAACGAGCAACTGACGGAGCTGCTGCCTTGGAATTTTTTTTTAATGAATTTTTTTTAATGAGCCTTCCTATCTGAAGTGATCTCCTTTACCCAGTGGTCCTGTTGGAAATTCCTTCGTCTGTGATTAGTACTCTTGGGTAGTTTTCTAGGTGTTAGCCTAATGCAGGCAACACATTGATCACCTATCAGAGTTCATTGAAATTCAGTTTGTCTCTTCCCATTCACTCCCCCTACCTCCTCCCCTGAAATAACTTGGTGTCCTTTTGTGGACACAGGAAGTCTCACTTCATTGTCTCCCCCATTCTGCAGCTCTGTCCTCACCGCCTTGTTCTCCAAAGCTGACAGTGAGCCCATCATTAGATGCACTCCTTTAGCCTTCGATAATAAAGTGTCACTTCTTAGGAAACTGTTAGAGAACTGTACTGTAATATTCAAGCAGCGTGCTGATTGTATGAGTTTTCAGCATCTGCACTGTATTATACTGCAGTCGAGGGTTGACTACAGAAGAGGGCTTTAAAAAGAATTTGCCAGGAGCCTTTCACCAGAGTTAACTCAGAATTTCCTTTGCTTAGGCATAAACCTGGTGCTGCTTTGAAAATGGAAATCTACGTTTCATTTTTCCACCTCACACGACTTGACAGAGGGAAACATCCTTTCCTCTTCTTATTTCTCATCATCCTTCTCTGAACAAATGCACATTCGTGACCCTCACTGAGTCAGTTCCATTTAAACCACAGGCCAGATACACCCCAATATATTCAGTTATTTTATGACCAATTTCTTTTTCCACAGCATCTTTCTTCCAAAAGTCAGGAAGCATTTTAACCAACTGTATTGGCAAAATTACGAGAAGTTAGAGCTTGGTGACCTGCATCTAAAGAGACAGCAATTTAGGAGACAGTGAATTCGAAAAGACAAATTCAACTTTGGTGAATGAATGATAAGCATTTTGAGTGTTATCTAAGGCAGGGGACACCTAGAGAAAACAGCTCAATGAATAAATCACTAAGGAAGGAATTTCAGGCAGGCCAGTTGGTATCAGAGCAGCGAGGAGCCCAGCAAGATATTACATGTCATGGACATTTAATAAATCTCTACTGAGTGATTAATTATATACATGCATTCATGTGAAATATTTGTTGAGCTCCTGCTATGTGCCCGGCACTGGGCTCAGTCCAAGGGACACAGAGGTTTGGGTTGCTGCCATAGGATGCAATCGACAATGGACAGACCCCCGTGTTGGACTTGGAGAAGCATCCAGAAGACACATGGGCCTAAAAATCATGCTGAGCACCATGAAGATAAAATCCATAGAGCAGCGAGCACAAGCTAGTATGTTTATAATGCCCTGATCAGAATTTTATAATAAATGTCCTCCGAGCTGATGCTGAAAAATAAGCTTATATATCACACACATGCAGGTACACACGCATGTAGTCGTACACTCACCCACACCCCCCTCAGATATTGGGATTCTTTTGAACAGCTGAGGTCTGAGAGCATCAGCTCCCTAATTCCGCTGTAACCCTAGCTGAGGCTGAGTCGCCATTCAGCTAGGACCTTGGCCTCACATTAACTGCTGCGTCCCTAGGTGCAGTGTAGACATTGCCCTTACACACAAGTGCCCACTTTTTCCTGTCTCCTTGCCTCGCGAAGCATTTGAGTTTGGAAATAGTGTCAGAGAGTGCAGTGGGGAGTAAAGAAGAGAGAGGTGCCTGCTCTATTTTTAGAGGTGTCAAAGGAAGTGACTCTTGAGTGTTGTTGAAAGTTGAAATGCTAATTAGTTGGAAAGAGGTGGATGGACATGGCACATCAAGGGGGTTGGAAAAAGAAAGGTAAGCACGTGCAGGAGCTGTTAGAAGAGTCATGAGCTCTCGCTTCCAGTGTACTGTTGGGGAAGGGATTGGAGAGCAGGGAAAGGCCAAATTATAGGGGATCTTGCTGGGCAAGCTGAGGAATTTGAACACAGTTAAAGCCTCTTTCTCTCTGCAGCACCCTCTACACCCACACAATGAATGAAACAGTAAAGATGATAAAAGAGATAGCACTGTTCAGTTACGAAGAATCTTGAGCCCATCCATAACTTTTCTATCTCAAGTCCTGCAAATTTACAGGTATTCCTGGATTTCCACTTCTTGTCTTCATCTTGTCTCTCTCTCTCCTCTCTCTCTCTCTCTCTCTCTCCATTCCTTCAGGCTCTCAGACTTGTGTGATGTGTTTCTTCTCAACATGAGGTTTCTTATGTGCTGTCTTCCTGCTTCAGTCTTAGTCTCCGTGTGGCAAGTTCCTGCTCACTGTGCGTTTTGCCTGGCTTGAGCAGTGCCTTCCTAGGAGATTGTACTGAGTCACCGGGGTTGTGACCTTGAGTGCTGTGATGGGCTCCTGGATCCTCTCCTTCTCTCTACTTCTTGGCTATCACTAGTTGAGCAGCTTTCCTCCACCACCACCTTCTGCCATGATGTTCATGCCTTGGACCCAGCCGACCATGAACTGAAACCTCTGAAGCTGTGGGCCAGGTAAACCACTTCCTCCTCTTAAATTCCCACCATGGATTCAGCAGACCATGGATCGAACCCCCTGAAACCACATGCCAAATAAAGCCTTTCCTCTAAAAAGCTGTATATGCATACATCTCGTATTTTGTACAGGCAATGGAAAAGCCAACTATTGCATATACCTTTGGGTCCTCATTTAAACAAGATCGGGTGTGTTCAGGGTCATATGGCTGTAGATTGGGTCCCAATTTAATTGTCACTAACTCAGGATACTTTGCCTTGAGTCGGCCCTGCTACATATTTCTTCTTAGGCAAAGTTAGGTAACCCTGTAAATGCCCTCAGACATTTGTGTATTCCTCCTCCACAGAACACACGATGGTTACTAGCGGGTGTAACTGTCCACTCCATGGTGCTCACTGTCATCCGACATTAAGCTTGTCCGTCCTGCTGACTGTACCGCCCCACCCTGGACTGGGAGCACATTAGCAGTCTCCTCACCACTGGGCAGTATGCCTGTAAAAATAATTTACTTATAAAATACAATGCTTTACATACTAGTAAGGCAATGAGTCCTGCCATATTATTACTGAGGATTAATAGAGTAGCTGGCTGTCTCACCAAAGAGACCTTATTGATTTATTCATTTATTCCAATAATATACATTGGATGCTCATGGTGGACCTGGGATTGTTTCAGGAGCTACCTTTTGCCTTTATAGAGTGTACATTGAATAACTGATGGAGGCTAGAAAGGATGAACAGGAAGGAAGGAGGGAAAAAAAGGAAGCAAAGGAAGAGGAGAAGGCAGGGAAGAAGGAGTAGGAGCCCTAGCCAGGCAATAATTTGTCTCTAGTGGGAAGGGTTGGCCTTGCAAGCTCAACTGACTTTTCTTAATACTTTCTAATAATTCACATAATCACACTGTAATATGATTGAACAATTGCAAGTAGAAATTTTGTTCATATCCCATGACTTCTAGAAGTTTATAAAATCCAAACTTTACAACTTGGGAAGAACCATGTGATGGCTTTGATTAAAGACTTGGACATGTGTTCCCCCAGAGAAGAAAGCCAGCCTCTCTGAAGGAGTCAGGTGAGTTCACAGGGGTTGTTCAGCACACAGGGGCCCCAGGAGCAGGGCAGACTTTCCATACCCCGGCTAGGCCACCCCCAGCCATGCCAGTTGCTGAGCCACACTTCGACTGTCGGTGAGAACATAGAGAAAGACATTTGGCACCTAACTTCTCCTAAGTCTGTTTCGGTTTCCTTTTTTGCAAACCTTTATCAACACTGTTCAGAGGACTTTCGTAATAACTAAAAACTCAGCAGACAATCGCAAAAGAGGGCCTCTTCCCAGAAAACAGGCAACCACGAGACACTCCCAGCGGAGCCGAATAGAGTGCGCTCTGTAGTACGTGGGCTGTGACCGTTTATGCAGAGGGTATGGATCCATGTCCTAGACACGGAAAAATCAATGTGTCTAAGCAAATGTCTTAAAGATGAGTCAGTTGCTCAGTAAGCAGTTTGATGAACTGCTGGGATACAAGGAAAGGAGTAATTTGAGATTTAGCCTTGGTTACAACTGGGTTCTGCAAACGTATACACAAGAAAGAGAATGTTTTCCTTTCTCTTTCCTACCTCCTGCAACCATTATTTAAAAAGTTGGGAGAAATAGGTTGTCGGAAAAATTGAAAGATGTGACAGCCCTGACCTCCTCACTAGTTCTTTGAGTAATAGCCTCTAAATTTTTTAGGCCTTTCTCTTGATTCATTGTTTGGAAGGCTGGGCAAACTAAAAGATGATAGTTATAACCATGGATAGAAATTAATAACGTTTATAATTTACACTTATATCATTAGTACCTTTTATCATGTCCATATTTGGTACCAGACATGATCTATCTGTTACATAAATAATTCTTAGCAATTATATAAGTCACATTAAAGTTGATAATTTTATTCCTCTTAGTAGGAGAGGAAAGATGGGGGAAGGGAAAGGCTGGAAGGAGACAAAGCGTGGCGCTGTGCTCTGTGCATGCACCAGCTCACCACGAGGAGTGTGATCTTTATGTCTGGCAAACACGGACTAATAAAAATAAAAATTTAAAAAAATTTCCCTAAATACAAAACTAAAAAAAGGGAAATTTAGGCTCAAATGAGTCAGTGCTCAAATGACACTTGGGGTACAAATGCTGTATTCAGACCACACCTGTGCCGCTGCCTGGCTGGGGACTGGAGTGCTCCAGTCTCTCTGCTCCCAGCCTGGGCCCTTCCCTGCCCTGCACAGTGCACCAGGGCTGCATAGTAGGTGCTGCTGTAGTCTTGTGCTGGGCACTGGAGTATTAACCACAGTGTCCCCGCGAGGTTTGGGGCTCCCTGCTCTCAGGTGCCTCTTTGAACAGTGCCCGGAAAGTGGTCCCTCAGTCTGTTTGTCCCAGCAGCCAGCTGCTCCCCCACATCCTTTCCTCTCAGGCTTGCAATCCCTGCCTGTACCAGAATCTTCGGAGAACAGAACCTTTGTATTGAATTTCCAGACCACAGATCCAGACGCCGGAAGGATGCTGACTTTTTGTATTCCATCATCTGTTTATATGGATAGATATATTTTTAGAGCAGGTTAAAAGGAAGCAAAAGCTCCACCCCAAACACACAACTTCCTGATCTGCTGCAGGGGATGTGGGGTGTCCACCTTGGGTGGGTGGACGGGATTCAGCAGTTGCCACAACAGACCTTGTTTGAGCGCTGAGACTGATTCATCTTCGAGGATGCCTAACTGCCCGGGAGAGGGGAGCAGAGGTGTGGGCTGTTTGGAGAGGCCTACGGTTGGTCTTCGGCAGGCACCAAGCCCTGAGAACTCTGGCAAGCAAATCTGTCCGGGAGTTCGTCAGATACAGCATGTCAGTCTCCTGTAGGATGGGAGAGAAGAAAAGTGATAACTTTGCTCTCCCGCCAGAGACAACTATGTTTAAAAATGACTATATTGACTTGGACTGTTTTGTTTGCATGTACATACACATGTTTGCACAGGTTTGCCTGTATGTTTTTTAAACAAAAATAGGGCTGTGTTAGAGATACTGCATTTTCTTTTTCTTCAGTTTTTATTTTTTATTAGTACCTGTCTTTTTTTTTTACTTGAAAATATACCACGGACATCTTTCTCTGGAAAAAATGTTTGCTGGTTCAG
This sequence comes from Heterocephalus glaber, assembly GCF_053883595.1. Classification (NCBI taxonomy): domain Eukaryota; kingdom Metazoa; phylum Chordata; class Mammalia; order Rodentia; family Bathyergidae; genus Heterocephalus; species Heterocephalus glaber. Next base: position 18,117,221 of record NW_028258346.1, on the reverse strand, counting down.
AATATTCCTTGAAGAGATCTACAGCAGCTCTTGGCTGTGTATATAGTGCTTTCCTCTTGCCTGTTACGAACTATCCATGATAGCACCTTCATAACTAAAGCTGTGTTCAACACTTCTTCATTTCCATACAACAAATTATAAAAGTGGCTTTAATGGTCTAAAAGCTCTACACATATTCAAGACAACTCCATTGCACTCCAGAAGAGTGGATTCAGTTTACAGTCTGAATAGAGGAAGTATTATTCTGTAATCTTGACTAGTACTGGTTGTTTATGACACTTAGTAATAAAAAGACATTATTTTAAAAGGTGGCCATATAGTCATCTTGACATCACGGTAGATGGCACAATTAATCTTAGGCAAAAACTATCTTCTATTTAGAAACATACCTGCTTGGCCTTTTGTAGTTGTGAAAGGCTAATGTGTGATTTGACAAACTCTTTTTCTGTAAAGAGCCAGATAATAAGTACTTTAGGCTTTGTGGGCACTGAGATCTCTGTTGCAGCGACTCAGCTCTTCAGTAGGAAGAAGCAGATGTAGATAATGGGTGTGTCTGTGTTGCAATAAAACTTTATTTATAAATACAGGGGATTGTATTTACCTAGCTGTGGTTTGCTGATTCTCGAGGTAGACTTTGCACAGATCTGTGGGGATAAGACTGAGAAAGAAACACAGCAGTAGCGCTCTGCATAATGGAGCCAGTCTTGGGGGAAGAGGCAGTACTTAGAGGAAGTGAAGATTTGGGGGAAGTGGGAGAGGGTTTGGGAGCGAGGGAGATGCCCAGGGTCAAGGTAGCTAGCTGAGTCTAGAGAGAAGTAGGCAGAGAGAACTTCCCCACGGTATGGGTGGCTAAGGAATTGCATCATGTCTAAAATTAATTTTAACTTGTTTCCTGATGTCCAAACAGGAATTCTCCTCCACCTTTTTCAAGCTTTTTTGCTAGGTAAAATTGACTGTTTGTAATGTACTTGAAGGAATGTTGAGGGTGGGAAGGTCCAGTTCCTTGCGTGGAGTGGGTGCAAAGTTGGACACATTCTCAGGATGGGCCATGGTGAATTGAGTGGCTGAGACTTAAGCTAGGGGAGGGAACTGACCAATACTATAGCATGACAGCAGAAAGTAATTGTTTCTCTCCTAAAATTTTCCAAAGTCCCAAGGGCATGCGGGCTCTTTCCAACCCGGAGCTGCATCAGAAAGAATTCTGGAAGGAAGCAGATGGAATGCTAGAACAACCTGGGCTGGGTTAAGGAAACCAACCAAGATGGCGGGCTGGTGATGGGCCCAGCGATAGTGCAGAGCCATCAGGACTCTTAGGGTGGGAAACCAATTGAGGGCAGGGAGCTGTGACAGGAAGGACTGCTGAAAGCTGGAAGGAGGGCTCCGTACTGACCCTTGTAATTCTTGGCAACCAGCACCAGCGAGGACACCTTGGTGGGCAAGACCGTCTGTCACTCTGATCTCTTTGTGCCTTTGTCCTCTTCCTATGGTCCCAATGCCTGGAACAATTGGGGTTTAGAAGACAAGTGGGACTGAGTAATGGAGCCCGAAAAGATCAGTCTCCCAGGTCACTGAGAAGGGCAATGTGGAGTTGAGAACGCGGAGCTGAAAGGAGAACAGCTAGACGTGCTATTTGGATAGTGAAAGACAGGATATCATCAAAAAGCTGAGGTGCTTGGGGTATTCCTGTCTTAAAAATCTGCCTAATTTTTTAATGAAAAATAGTAATGCGCTATTTAAATTCTGTGCTATTAAACATGGGTACAGTAGTAAGTGTTTTGGACATAGACAGGAGGCACAGTAGATATGAATGTGATTTGCAACTGATGCCTGCTTTTGTTTTGGATTTAGGAGTCTGACACATTCTCTAAATGAATAAACAAGTGGCATCTGTACAAGTTTCCTTTTTCTGGGAAAAACTAGTACCACTAAAAGGCAATAAAACATTAAAGTCAAAGGAAAAATTGTATGCTCTGCATTTCCCTGTATTTATAGAAATATGTTACATGCACTGGGAAAATGGAGCTGATTTATGCCGCATCAGACTTGCTAAGAGTGGCTGAAGTTTCTGTTTGTGTTCTCAGGGAGCGAGTAAGGATTATCTGTCTTCAACTTCCAGGCTTGGTAGAAGGGGCTAAGACAAATGACAGCCTCAATCTTCTTCTGCAGCTCGAGAATCTTTGTGTGTTTTTATCCTAAGGAGTTGCAGTCATTAGTAATGTTGAAATGGACCTACTTACTGGCTTTTTGTGGGACGTGAGAGGCACTAATTAATTTTTTGCATAAGAAATGCAGCTCCGTCTTCTTCAAGGCTTGTTTTCAGCCACTTCTCTTCCCAATAAAAACTGAAAAAAGAGTGGAAGCAAAGACATGAATTCCCCTACCCCTTTAGCTTCTTGAACAAGGGATCCCTGGATAAAAATTCTAAAAACATTTTAAGGACATGGCTCTTTGTTTATAGTGTGCCGTGAGCTTTAGTCTGAGGACACACGTCTAGGAACAGAGTCACTTGGGTGCTGCCTGCCAGCACAGTAACAACTTCACTCAAGCCCACGCCTCTCGCGGTGCCTCCCTCAGCCAGCCCTTAGGCTGCCTGCTGCTCGCTTAATGTTTTAGTCCTAGGTTAAGGGGTCTCATCTTCTCAGGATCTGGGGAATTGCTACTTCTACCTTTGCCGAAAATCAGATGCCATTGGATTTTCACCTGCCTTCACTGACACAACCCTTTAGACACAGGCCTTTGTCTGGCCCCTCAGTCCACTTTCCCTTAATACGAGCCAATGGTTGCTGTCTGCAGCCCAGAGGTCAGGTAGCACGGTGCTGCCATCAAGAAGCCAAGGAGAGCAGGCTGATCGTGTTTGGTGATGACCTCTGTTACGTGCAGTTTCTGGACTCCACGTGATAACGGAACACAGCCCGTGCATCTGTACAATCCGTGTCCTCTGACAATTAAGCTTCACTGGGACTGCCCTCCCCTACTCATCAGAGGTTCCCTTGTGGAATGTTGAGCAGAAAGATTCATAAAGAATCTCTGCTTCTGGGGTACAATCACGGGCTTCCAACCCAAGAATGTCCACTAAAGATGCCAACTCTGTACTTTCTTTATTAGTCCTAAAAGAAAAGCAAATCTATAAATTTGTATATTATATTCATGGAATGGCCAAAGCCCAGCAGATGAGCAGGAGCGTTTAGATTTCATCTGTCTCCCAGTACAGGCAAGGCATTAGATTACTTGCAGGGAGAATGGCTCTGGTGTCCAAATACCTGCTTGCAGGATTTTCTTCTGACGCTTCCAGTAGGAGTTGTATTGTTTTCAAGATTTGGCTACACATAACAGTGGGGAGGTCGGTATGCACAAAAACATGTAAAACACCGAGAAATTTGCTGCCAATAGTTTTGGCCCTTCATGATGTTTTTTACCTTATTTAGCTAGATCCAAGTCCAGCCCCTACCAGATGAGCCTTTGTCCTTGTTTGGTAAAAGATTTCTGTAATGTGGTTGAACACTTGTAATGGTTTCCCCTACCCTAATAAGTAACTACTGATTATAAAACAAAAACCAAAACATTTTAGTCCATTAAGAACTAGTTACTGCTTCTTTTGTGCTTAAAACATAGACTACTAGGTATGAAATAAATGCTGGGGTCTAGAGGAAGAAAGATTCTTCACTATGCTGACCTTTTGGCCCACCTCGGTGATGTGTTCGGGACCCAGCTCAGCGCCCTTTCTCTGCCATCCAGTCCTCGCCCAAGTGCCTTGCCCAGCCTTGCCCCGACTCCGTGACTTCCGCAGGTTCCCAGAGACTCCTGTGCCCAGCTGCCTCTCTCTTTCCAGTGCTATGGAAAGAGTGCTCATTTGCACATGAGGAAATCTTTCTCCATTCTCTCTTCCCAGTCATTTTTTAAAAATATGAACTGAGACTTGGTTCAGGGCTGATCCTCTGAGATCGCTGTGGGTTTAACTACCTAAAAATGTATCTATCAATCTGGTAATATGTGGAAAGAGGAAATTTCTTCCCCTAAGATGCAAATCCATTGTTCCAGTCTCGAGGTGTATCGTGGAAGCTCCAGAAGAGAACAGCTCAGTGAGACGCCACCTGTGTGGCCGGAGACGAGCAGGAGACTCAGTCCAGGGGTCTACAGCTGGGCTGGGGACACAGGAGCTGCCCCGTTCATCAGGCCCGCTGCATCACAGGAAAATAAATCACCTCTGCGATGCGCTCATGCGGTCGGTGACATCCTGCAGCCAGGAGCGCTCACCACCCTCAGTAACTCCTCCCTGGATCAGTTCACTTCTCCAAACAGCTCGGGAGAATCCTCCTTATTGCTTTTCAAATCACTGGAATGCCGTGCTCAGAGGACTTGGGAAACCTTAAAAGGGACTGTCCTTTACCTCCGAATGCTTGCACTTAAGCCAGGGACCATAAAGCACAGGCAGTTCTTTGCCTGGGTGACAGAAAACTTGCGTTTTTTGCTTTGAATGTGACTCTCTTTGGTGCTGCTCCCCCTTTCCACAGGCCCTATCATCCAGTCACTTTGCAGTGTGTGTTTCTACCCGCCCAGCCCCTGTGGACACTAGGTTTGTGACCAACTCTTAAACTCTTACGTCCTCCCCAGAACTTATACGCACGTGGGAATCTTTGCATCCCTTGCACATTCCCTACCTCAGTGCTGACCTTGCAGTGTTTGTGGAGAATGGAGCTGTAGCTTTTGAGATCACATACAGTCTTTATGACATGTTCCTCTTCCTTCTCTTCCTCCTTTTTCTCTTTGTTCTTCCTATCTTCCTCTTCCTCTTCTTCTACTCCTCTCTATAACCTTTAAGACTGTGAAAACTCTTCTTAGTGCACAGGCCATACCAAAACAGGTCAAGCACCAGATTTGACCTGTAGTTTACCAACCACTCATATAGAAGAATAAAAGTTGAGAAGATGCTCAGATTCATATTTTTTAAAAATTAGCCATACCTCTAGTATCAGTGCGCAGAACATGAATTTGATCTGCTATTGGCAGATTTTTAACATGCGGGAATAAAATCAAGCACTGGTTGCCACCAGGACTTGGTATGCTCAGACCTCTCTATGCAATGGTATGATGTGAAGACAATGGCTCATGCTAGATGGGAGGTGGACACGCTGAACACCAAGGTGAGTCCTGTGTGTGGCCAGGAGCCGGGTGTGACGTTATCATGACTCATGGTTGAGATCACGAGCTCTGAGGCCACATCCTTGCTCCCCCAATGACAGGCTGTGGTGTAACTGCATCCTGTAATTGAGGCCCAGTTCTCTGGGGTGGTTTGCACAAGAGTAACATGCCAGGCAGTGATAACTGGAACCCACTTGGCTGTGAAGATGAAGTGAAGAAATGGATCTGCTTGCCATGTATCTGGCACATGGTGAATATTCTAACTGTGGTTCTTATTATGGTTACTTTTGCCTTACTGCAAAATCAGTTAAAGAAAATGGATGGTTCATTTTTGTGAGATCACGCTCTTGAAGACATGGAGGTAACAGGAGAGCCTGGATGCTTTATTTCATATTAAATGTAAGATATATCGTGTGCCAAGTTCACAGCCAGGATTGCTGTAGGACTCGGAGATAGAGGAGTCAGCCAGGCTGAGGTGCTGGGACTTCATCTTCTCATGTACACCCATGCATATATGCAGTGCTTTCCTCGATTGCCTAAAGTTAAAGAATTCCAGTATCCTGCCTGTGACAGAGCAGAACTAGGAAAGGAAGACATTGACCGCTTTCCTGTTGAATTCCTTTTAGAGCCTGTGACTGATTTCCCCTGGGTGCGAGTTGGTTGCCAAGGAACATGGCGCCGTGCGTAACTGTATGGCTTTCACTCAAGCCAGCACCAGCGCTTCCATTAATTTGCAATCTGAATGAGTCACATGGCACTTATGATGCCCCATTTCCTCACCAATAAAATGGGAATAATCACAACACTTTCCCCATCTGGGTAGAAGGCAAAAATTTAAAGAAGAATTAGAAAGCACTCTACGCACCCAAGTGCTTTGTAAACATTTCATATTTAGTAGTTGAGGTCAATGTCAGGAGAGTGCGGAGCCCAGAATTAGTCTTGTTGTTATGACAGCTCTCTAGGTGTGTTTAGCTCCCCACCAGGGACCCTGAACTCTGCTGCCTTGTTCTCTTTTTCTTATTTTTCTTCTTCTAGTATGCCCAGATTCTTCCCCTTTAACATCAAAGAGCAGCCTGTTCTACTCCTCCATGAAAGGCGATTTTGGTTCATCAGTGTCCCCAATGCGTTTCTGTCTGCACTGTGATCCTAAATGCTGGTACAGGAAACCTTAGGCTTCTTGGGAAACTCCCTTTTAAGGACAGAAGGACCCTCTGTGTTTGAGCTGGACCGAATGCCTTTGCCTCCGAGCAGCCACACTGTGGGAAGTCCTCTCTTCTCCTTAGGCTGGCTTATTTCACAGGTAGGATCATGTCATCTCCTTTCAGCTGTGAAGCCCTACCAGGTGCTTGCAGGTAACCAGAATCTGCGTCTACCACTGTAAGCGGGGTCTGATTGATAGGAGGGGTGCAGGGGAAGTGGGTACAGAAAATAGATAAAAAGGCAATTTTTAAAAATACTTTAAATAATGCATGGAGTGCTTTCCTGATGAGCTCTGTCTTCTCCTTTGAAATTACTAGAGGTTTTCAGTAACTTCCAGTAACTTGTCTGCTCGCAGTGTCTGAGGGTAGATTTGCCACCTGCAAGGAGAGCTGGCATTGTTCGTGCTCTGCCCTCCAACCCCCACTCAGCAGCAGACAGCGAGCAGCTATCAGAAGCTGTGACTGGCTTGGCAGGTTTAGTTTGTTCCCATGTTGCAGAAGTGGTGAATGAGGTCTTTCAATGACTTTTTACTGAAACAGAACACAGAATAGATTCTAGAATTCATGAGGCCACCATGTGTTTGGTGAAGATTGATGGACAGACAGACAGAGAAAGAGATGACACCCTGACATTTTGCTTTAAAAATCAGAAATTTTAATGGCGATGCATGCAGTTAATTGACGCCAGCTTGTATCTGTACGGAACTTTGCAACCTGCATTGGAATATTTTGTTCCATTCTCTTCTCATCTTTAAAGTTCTGCGTTTGAGGCTTTGGGTTGAGGATGTCCTGTGACAGCCTTGGAGGACAGAGGTAAGGTGAATTCTTGGAAGGCATAGGGAGGGCCATATCTGTTACATTAAAAAGGAAGAAAGAAAGTCTGATTGAAGAGAGAAAGAGGGAAGAGGTTATTCAGCCTCCCAGACTTCCTTTCCATACCTAAAAAGTTACTTGCTTTCCTTATCTAAATAATGAAGAGGTAATAATCTTTACTCTATGTGTCATATAACATCACAATCACCTGCCATAAACTGAGTCTACATGAAACCATTACTTTGTCCAAAAAGTGCTTTAGAAGTTCCAATAGGTATTATTGCTTATACTATTATGGTCCATGAGAATGTGGTATTTTAGTCCATTTGGGCTGCTATAACAAAATTCCACAAATTGAGTGGGTTCATAAACAACAGGAATTTCATTCTTACAGCTCTGGAGGCGGGAAGTCCAGAGTCAAGGTTAAGGCTGTGTTTTCTGGCTCAGAGCTGGCGCCATTTTGCTGAGCCCTCACAGAGTAGAAGGAACGGGGTCTGTCTCAGGCCTCCTGTGTAAGAGCACTAACTGCTCTCATGAGGGCCCTGCCTCCGTCACCTAATGGTCTCCCAAAGGCTTCACCCCCTGATGGCATCACCTTGGGGGCTACGATTCCAACATTTGTATTTTGGGGGGACATGAGCGTTCAGACACTAGCAGTTGGTCTACCCAGTTGTTTCATTCACTGGCCTACTGTATTGTAAAGCTCCCACTTTGGGGATAACACAAACTCCATAGCATTTATGGACTCATCAGCCGGAGTGGGTTAGCTAAGACTCCACGAAGACAGCCTGGACATAATGGCCCCAGATCGGCCCTCAGCCACGAAAGCCAGCAGCTGCTCTGCTCCCCTGAGAGACCTCTCATACCCACTGGTCTCTCGACATTGCTTGTGATGAGATCTGTCTGAGTTTGTTTTGGTTTCCATATCTTCTATCAAAAATTGTTGGTTTACGGGATAAAATGTCAGATTTGGACATAAATTGCTTTTTTTCCTATCTTAGAAAGTGCCAGTAGAAGGAACACACAAGGCACAAGATTTGTTTACATTGAAAACAGATATATAGCACCATCAATTCTTTGGTGCTTCCTAGCTGACAGAGTATTTTCTCAGATGTTGTGTCGCTCATTTAAAGCAGTAACTCTGTGAAGGAGGCATTCCTGGTATATGTGGGAAAATGAAGGCAATACATCCTTACCTCACACGATCGAGAGGATTGAATGAGGCAACACGTGTGGAGGAATCTTCGTTGACCTCTGGCATATAGAACACCCACGTCTACTGCCTGGATTTTAGGGATGGAGAAACCAATTGGGTGTGAGACGTGCTCAAGGTCAGAGGACAGGCAAGGGCGGGCCCTTCTCTCAGACTCTCCTCCACTGTGCTGACATGATGACAGCAGACCAGTTCATCCGTAAGTTTAAATGCCGTGTTACAAACTAGGGAGAAATAGATATAAAGAGGAGAGAGAGGGAAGCAAAGGGGAGAGTGAGAAAGAATGTTTTAAATGATGATGGCTGAGACACAGGTGAGAGATAAATCCTTCACTGAGGTGCGATCATGTAAAAATTACTTATGCCTGTGGCTTAGGTATGGCTCTGTGATCAAGAGGTTAATGGAGGCCAGGGATGTAGCTCAGCAGCACAGCACCTGCCAAGCAAGTGTGAGGTCATGTGTTCAATTCCTGGTACCAAAAATAAAAACATTTTATGGGATTAAAATGCATTCACTTGTGCTGTAGCATTTAGATGCTGAGGCTTCTGTAGTTCAGTCCTGCCACGCCAACCTTTGCATATCAATAGGAGGATCCCATCCCTGGGGCTCCGGGGTGAGGTCCTTTGAATAAAATCAAGCTGGTTCTGCTGAAGGGATTTTTGAGGGCTTTTTGTATCTACTACATCTTCTCAACCTCCCAGCATGCATCACGGAAATGTTAGTTCTACTATCAAATGTTTTCATTTTGCATGAAAACAGCTCCTGACAGAACGTTCATTGGCTCCTAGTTTTTCTTTACAGCTCCTTACTATACTTTTATTTCTCTTCTTTGACATCTGCCTGTTGCCAAGCTTATGGTTGTCTAGGATATCATCAGAATTCCTGTCAAATTTTGTTCTGGGCCGTAGCTATTACATCTCCAATTCTCCAGGACTCCAAAAGAGCCTGGCTAACAAGCACAAAGCTTGGGGGAACCCTGTGCCCACATTTGGAACTGCCCGGACTGGCCTCTCCCCGCCTCCTGCCACTTGCTCCTTCCTAGAAGCCGGGATGACTTCTTGGTCCCCTGAATATTAATCTACTTGAGCTTCCAAAACAAGACACCGTAGACTGGGTGGCTCAAGTAACAGAAATTTCTTTTCTTGTGGTGCTAGAGATGGGAGTCTAAGACCGAGGTGTCAGGGGCTCGGCTTCTGCCAAGACTCCCTCCTTGGACCCAGATGGCCGCCGCCTCCCCGTGTGTCTGTGCACACACGTCCTCAGTGTGCGTGTGTGTGTGTTTGACCTCAGTATCCTCTTATGACAAGGACACAGCCACTCACACTGGCCCAGGGTCCACCCCAATGGCCTCATTTTAACTTAGTCACCTCCATGAAGACCCTGTCTCCTAACAGTCGCATTCTTAAGTCCTGGGGAGAACTTCAGCATGTGTCTTTTACCGTGGATGCAATTCTGCCAAAGCTCCCTCAGCTTAAGGCTCCACACCTGGCTTCCTGTGTCCTCCTTTCACACTGTGGCCTCTGTCCTAGCCTCGCCTCTTGGCTCCAAGCGTTGCCCCCTAAAGTTCCTTCACCCTGTCCTCCAAGCCCCTGCCCTCCAAACCACACTCCTGCAAAACTCTGCTGACTTCTCAGCTGACTCTGGGGCTCGTGGAGCCTTCACGCCCTTGATGTCATGATGTCACGTGGCCACAGCCACTGAGAGGCCATGATGTCTTTCACCACAGTTGCAGCTCTTTTCTTCAGATATAAAATGAGTAGACTGTGCTCTCATTCTCAAATGTCTTCTGTGATGTGACTGCCTGTCTGGCCTGTCTTTTTTTTTTCCCATTAAGTTTATTGGTACATTTTAGGTATAAAATACAGTTACATTCATCATTGGGATCTTGTACCTTTACATGAGTATCTTGGATCTTAATTTTTTCCCCTTCCCTTGCCATCCCTTCACCCCCTCCACCCTTCCCTATTTGCAAAGACCTTGTTTCCATTTTTTTCCCCTTCTCATATTTTTTCTTTTCCCTTCTTTCCTTTCCCCTACCCCTCCCAATTACCCTGCACCTTTAGACCTTTTCTTCCTGTTACACAATATCAATTATACATTTTTAAAATTACAATATCAAGATCTAGGAGACATTGCCACAGACTTTACAGAATTTAAAAGGATATAGAAAGCATATTTCAAAAATCTGTTTTGAAATAAATTTGACAACCTCTAAGAAGTACCTTGGAAGACAAATTAATGAAACTAACTCTGGAGCAAATATAAAATTTGAATAGCACCTATTAAAGCAAGTATATTCCTAGCTTGAAAACCTACCTATATGACAATGGCTGGCTTATATACATTTTAACTGATAAATTATGTCAATCATTTAAAGCAGAGAAAAGAAGGAACACTTCTCCCCTCATTTTAGGAACTCAACATTGTGCTAATCCTAAAACTGGATAAAGATAACAGAAGAAAAAAGTATGAACATAGATAGAAATTTGTTTAACAAAACAAACTATTAGAAGTCAGATCTGGCAGTATGTAGAAAGTGGTTTTATTATAGGGATGGCAGTGTTGGTTCAGCATTGGAAGATCCACCCCCAAAAGCCATCATTTTAACAGAGGAAAGGAAAAAGCCATATGATCCTGTCACTAGTTGGAGAAAAAGCATTGGACTAAATTCTACAGTTGTTCATGGTAGAAGCTATCAGGAGACTAGAAGTAGAACAGAACCTTCTCAACAGATTAAAGACATGTACTCCATACTTCCAGCGAGAATGCCTTATACAAATGGAGAAGATACAATGCTTTCTCCTTAAGGTGGGGAACAAGGACAGATATGCTTACTCTTTATCTGTCCATTAAACTTTGAAACCTAGGCCCCACCAAAATAGTCTGGCAATAAAATGACACAATTAGCATAGGACTGGCAAGGTAGAAGCAAAATCTTTATATGTAGATGAAATGATCATCTACAGAGAAAATACTAAGAAATCTCTAGGAGCCCCTAGAACTTGTATTTGAATTTAGCAGGATTAGAAAACACAAGCTATATATAAAAATTCAGGTCTGTGTATACTTGCTATAAATGAAGAATTGGATATTGAAATTTAAAACTTATGTAGGAGTACAAAGGACCTAGAAAAGTTAAAAAAAAACAAAACAGTGTTGGAAGACATTTAGTACCTAATTTTAAGACTTCTTCTAAAGCTACAGTAATCAAGGAAGTGTTGGTATAAGGAAAGACATATAGATCATTGTAATAAAACAGAGAATCTAGAAATAGAACCACACATATATGGTCCACTGAGTTTTGAAAGATTATTTAACATTAGCATTTTATAGAATATAAACTCAATTCGAGAGCCAAGGACTAGTGTTTTCAGCAAATAGCACTAGAACACCTGGTATCCATATATAAAAAATTAACCTCAACCCTTTCTTTCCATACATGAAAATAACTTGAAGGGATCTATGAACCTAAATATGAAAGCCTAAAAGTATAAAACTTTAAGAAGAAATAATAAGGGAAAATGTTTATGAATTCAGGGTAGGCAAGAATTACCCAGGATACAAAAGACATGATGTATAAAAGAAAAAAATTGATAAATGAGATTCTGTCAAAATTTAGAACTTTAAATGACATCATTAAAATGAAAAGTAGTCCTTAAACAGACCATATTTACAATGCATATAACCTATGACCAGAATATATAAAGAATTCTTAGAGCTCATTAATGGACAACCCAATTAAAAAGTAGACATAAGAAGATGATAAATAGCCAGTACAGCACAAGGAAAGGTGTGCAACTCTAGAATCAGAAAAATACTAATCGGTACAATAACAAGATTAAATTATACCCTCATTAGGGAGATGAAATTAAAAGTTTTAAAAGCCTTGTCATGACTTTTTCTTTTTGTTGGATTCTCCTCCTTTGCGTTTAATTTGTCACGCCCAATGGATTCATTCTGCTGGGTTTCTTGGGGTTGTGATCCTCATTGTCTTTTCCTAGGGTATTGTCTAAAATGTTTTGGAGTGCTGGTTTGATATTCATGAAGTTCCTGAGGTGCTCTTTATCATGAAAGTATCTTATTTCTCCATCAATTTGGAAAGATAGTTTTGCAGGGCACATCAATCTGGGTCGGAGGCTGTTTTCCTTTAGGGCTTGAAATACATCACTCCAAGCTCTTCTTGCCTTGAGGGTTTGCATTGAGAAGTCTGCTGTGATTCTGATGGGCTTTCCTTTGTATGTGATTTGTTTCTTTTCTCTCACTGCTTGTAGAATTTTGTTCTTCTGTTGGATTTCTGGAATCCTAACTATTATATGCCTATGTGTAGATTTTTTTTGATTAAGGCTATTTGGAGTCCTATATGCCTCACTTATCTGTATGTCAGGTTCTTTTCCCCTCCTTGGGAAGTTTTCTGCCATCACTTCTGTGAACAGTTTTTTTATGTCATTTGCACTCTCTCCTCTCATTGACTCCAATCAGTCTTATGTTATTCTTCTTTCCATCGTCTAGCAGCTGCTGGATTGATTTCTCGTGTTCCTTTATAATTTTAAAGCAATTTTTCTTTTCCTGGTCACCAATTGTAATCTTTTCTTCTATATCTGCAATTCTATCCTCACATTGGTTCATTCTGCTGCGCAGACTTTCAATGGAGTTTTTAATCTCCTGGAAATCTGTTTGCATCTGTTTTATGGATTCCATTTGTTTCCTATGTTGGGATTCCATCATGTTCCTCAGATCCTCTATTTTTTTTAATCTGTATCCTCTCTAGATTTATTAGTCATGTCTTGCACCGTGAGCAAAATCTTTGCTGTTATCTGAGTAATTATTTCTGATTTCATTTTTCCCAGATCCTCTTTTGTTGCCAATTCAGAGAGTCCAGGTGGTTGAGTATCAGATTGTTCCAGCTCCTTTCCCTTTGGGGTTGCTGTAGGTGATCCAGAAATCTGTTTTTGAGGCTTGTTTATGTGTCTTCTCATTTCCACGGTGGGGAGGGGGGTGCTTCTGGCACCTGCGTGGCTCACCTTCACTGCCCTAGGAGCCTGGGATGGAAGTGGGGAGCTTCCTTCCAGGTTCTGGGACTGGCTCAGCTTCTCTGCCCTAGGAGCCTGGGATGGAGGCAGGGAGCTTCCTTCCGGGTGCTGGGACCAGCTCAGCTTCTCTGCCCTAGGAGCTTGGGATCAAGAGTCTTACTTCTTTTGCATCAATTTCTGTTCTAGCATGTATGAGGCCCTCAGTTCAATCCTCAGTACTCGTAGATGAAGCCGGCACTCCGGGCCTTGGGCTGCACAGACAAAGGGCACGCGGCTCCTTCCTTCCCGGCGTGCGTTCTGCCTCACTACACAAACTCAATGTGTGCCGCTCCCCCAGTCCCAAGAAATGGACTTGACCTGAGCTAAAACCAGCAAAGCCAGATCTCCTCTGTCTTTTTTTTAATATACTCTCCTCTTAGAACTTCACAAGTTATTTTATGACCTCAACTGAAAATCACCTGGGTGTGCTCAGCTCCCTAGCTTCCCATCTGTCTAAGGCCAGTCATCATTTCACGGTCTGGAAGCTCTCAGACATCTCCATGCTGGGGCCTCTTGTCCCCCAGGACTTCCAGGACAGTTACATGGCGGCTGTCGCTTGGTGTAGTGCCGGCCATGTGGCCCCAGTGGATGGCCCAGTCACACTCTTGGAAATCACAGCAGCCTGACTGTAGCACGGGGTCAGCCCTCAGGTCCTGGTTAGACACAGTAATTGTGACTCCTACAATTGTCATCTACTTGTTTGGAAATCCGGGAGCTTTATTTCCCATAGGTCTCAGCTTCTTCCTCTCCAGTGTGGTGATCATGAGAATAGCAACTTCTTAGTATTGCTATCTCCAGCATTGCATAAAGCAGCACAAAACCTAGCATGACACAAGTACTCAGTAAGTGCTAGTTTTCAAGACCATCATGCCAAGAAAACTTGGAGAGAGACTTGAACTTGGGTTCAAGCTTCTCTTCTCCTTTGTAGGCTATTATTTGCATTCAACAAAATATTTACAGAATATCTTCTGTCTCCTCCACACTACGTTAAGCTCTCTGATCTTATGTGACTCCCCACAGTAAGCTTTGAGGTTGGTATTGTACAAGCGGGCCTTTATAGCACTGGAGATAAAGCATTCACAGTACAGCAGAAGGAAGGTCGGATGTGAAACTAGCAGTAACTGTACAGGTATTGTACCAGCCTGTGCTCCCCCAGCCAGAGCCTCCTTCTCCACTGTGACTGGGTCAGGGAGCTGAAGCAGAGTTTGCCTTGCTGTTGCCAAGCGCTGGCTGTCAAGACTTTCTCCACCAACCTCTTGCATCCCCAGGGGCACCATCCGGTGAAAACCCTGGATGCAGAGAGGTGGATGGGAGTGGAAGGAGGAGTATGGTTCTTTGTATTTGTCACTTTAGAGCTAATTATTTATAATGGCCAAGGAAGCAGGACCCATGCCCCAGTCTGTCTTTCAAAAGGGACCACAGAGTTTGGAAATCATAGGCAGCACCCCGAGGGAAGGCAGTTGAAGAAAGAGGAACGTTACCAGGTTGGTGAAATGGGAGCTTGGAAAAGAACTGTTGGTTGGAAACAGTGAGCGAGGGCCTCGGGACCCCATGGGGCAGTGCGCACTCCCTGCTCGTAGCATCCAGCCCAGCACCTGGGCGCTTCAGTGAGGGCCACAGCCAGGATGTGCTACAGGTAGACATTCTTAGCACACAGCGACCCCCGGGGATGTGACTCGCACCAGGAGAGGGAAAGCAGCAGGCTGCATAATGATCCGAAATCAATTATTATCGCTTCTTATTTATTTATTTTGCCATTTTGTGACTATTTCCCAGAGAGACCAATTGTCTACTCCCACTTTTGAACATGCACTGTCATCCCCCGTCAAAGCCTGGGAGGCAGAATGAGCCCCCTGCACCTGCCACCTGTGATGTTTGTCACGTGTGTGGGCCTTCCGACACTGCCCACCAATTGCAGTCCTAGTGGACAAGCTCTGCGAATGTGGCTCCTTGCAATGAACGTGTCACAGCACAGAGGAGAAACTCCTGCAGGTGCAGGCAGACGGAGCTGCCTTGTCACTGTCATGTCCCTGCCAGGCTCTTTCCAGGGGCGCCCTGCAAGCATCTCCACAAAATGTTTGTGCCTTTCCTTTTCCTGGGAATCTCTGTTCCAAACAGAAAACATCCACTGTGAGCCAAAGTCGGGTATGATGACCTGAAGAACACAAGGCAAACTTCGCCCCTGACCCACATCCTGCGAGCGAGGCTTGGGTTTTTCTGCGTCAACAGGAGGGGGTGAGCGGAAACGTCAGCTTTCAAGAGTGAGCCCTGCTAGGGACAGCTAATGTCACTCAGATGCCTTTGATTTGTTTTTTTAATCAAAAACTGCACGCTGTCTTCCTCTTGGTGGCTCAAGGTTGCTGAAATGAGCAGAGTTCACATAGCAGTCGCAGAAGGCATTCAATAGCTAAAAGAGGCTGAAGAGAGGGCCTGCTTACCCACAAGTCACATCAGCACTTTGAAGGAGAGAGCACAGTTGCGGCACCCTGCTAAAAGCATCAGTAATGAAACTCTACAAAGGTTTGGAGCCTTCCGGCTTTTAATTTTCACCCCCTTGTGGAGAGATAAGCGTCTTGAAAAGAGCCAAATTGCTTTCTAGCGCTGTCAAAGAAGGTCCGGGTTTGAAACACTGCTCACGCCTAAACAGCCCCCTTGTTTTCATGAAATAACATCTCGTGTGGTTTCCCTTTGCGGAAGTTACACAGCATGGGGGACTGCTGAGCACTGGCCTCCCCTTGGGGCCCCACCTCCTGCCGTGCTCCCCGAAGTAAGCCTTACAGCTGCATGCACACCGATCAAGGCGGTATTACTGTCCCAGCAGCCTGTGACTCTGGGAAGGACATGGAGCGAACCCTTTCTGAAGAAGCCCTGAGCAGGCAGGCAGGGCAGGCATCTCAGAGCTCACGTCTTCTGGCTGGTCCCTGCAGGGCACCGTAACTGGCCCGGACAGAGGCCTGGACCTGCGGGTCCTGTTTCCGGTGTTCTGCCATTGGCCGTGTTTCACTTTCTCTAAATCTGAACATAAGGATCTGTTGCCTCTTTTCTTGGAACACATGTGGCTCCCGTGTACCGTGGTTGTGTGAATGAAAAGAGAGAGGGAGAGAGAGAGAAGGTGGGAGAGATAGGCCTCCCCTACCACCTTGGGCAAACTGAAATAGGCAGGGTATAATTTAACTTGGATTTATAAAATGGAACTTCATTCATTTAGCTGAAAATTTCTTGTCCCTCTGTCTCCATGTATGTTATCTTAAGTATTTAAGTCATCATGAAGGATGGTGTTATTATTTCCACTTCCCAGAAGATGAAATTGAAGTGCAAAGATACTGAGTATTACCACGGCCAGGCAGTGTACAAAGCACTGTATCTATGGGATCTGGTTTAATAGCAACTCCACGAGGTCACTGCTATTATGACCGTTATTTTAACTTGCCCGGGGCCACTCAGCGTGCAGTGGAACTGAGACCCCAGCCCATCCAGTGATCCAGCACAATGTTTGAGTGGGGCTGTGTCTGTCTGTAGAGCAGTGTGTTGTGAAGCTAAACTCAAGGTTCTGTCTTGAATATTTAGTTTCTTAGAATGGTCCCTGGCCTAGAGGGTACCCAGTTTGCAAGGGGAGATACCCGGGTCCATGCAAGTGCAGTCTATGAATGGAGTCCTGCTTCGGGTGTGTGGGTAGCATCAACCGTGCACCGCCATACAGTGAGCTGAGAAGGCTGCCTTTGCAGTCTCTGGGCCTGCCCTTCAGCGTCCCCATGGTCCCTGGCACAGCGGCTGCACACAGGGGCAGCAGCCATACCACTCAGAGCCCCGGGACATCAACCCACGCTCTGTTAAAAAGGTTTCAGTGAAAAGATGGATTCTAACAAACCAAGTTCACTATAGATGGGCTTTTAAGTAGCACTTTCTTCTGTGAGGTTTATGATAAATGGGGCATGGTCCGTGTCCTGCTCCCTCAGCCTGCTTTGGGCTCTTTGATAAGTATAGATTCATGTGGATGGAGGTTAGAGCTATTGCTCATAATTGATAGTGGTTATAATTATAACTACATAGAGAAACAATCTAAAATTAATTTTAAATAATGGATGCATGCACAGGGACATAACTCAAGACCCAAAGTCTATTCACCCTGTTTCCCATCCAGAACCAGCCAGCTTCTAGCCTCTTCCAGAGTACGCTAGAGATATTGAGGACATCTACAAGCGCTTCTGCCTTTATGCATTCCTTTTTCCAAAGAGTAGCATATTTTGGATGAGTCTATACCTTGCACAAAAAGTAAGATTTTCTTTAAAGAAAAGTGGAATCAGTTAGTAAATATTTTATTTAATAAATTAATTCACAAAGGCAACTGGCAAGAGAGAGAAGAAAGCATGTCTTCACAATTATACCATCCCACAGCAGAGCTCAGAAAAATTTGCCCTGGGAGCTGGGGCTGTAATCTCTACTAATTCCTCTGTACTACAGCTAGAAGCCCCATGGTACAGCAGGAAGATCACAGGGCTTGGAATCAAACTCACAGAATTTGCTAGCCTTGTTAATTGCCCAGTGATCAGCAAACTGAGAATTCTTGTAGGGAAATTTCCTGGCCCAGTGCTAAGCACTTGGTGAATTTTACACTGGAGTAGTAAAAACTTCTGCTCTACCATGAGCATCCCAGCGAGTTGTGTCTCCATAAACCTAGGTCTTGTTGCAAGATTCTACATAGTGTGAAAAACTGTCTGGCAGTAGTTTTCCTCTTCTCTGAAAGCAGGGGTCAGGATTGACTGAGCATTTCCATGGCTGGGTGCTATGTGAAGCTCTGTGTCTCCAGGATCGTGTTTAGTAGAGCAGCTCTGTGAGGTAGTTGCTGTCATTGCCATTGTTTTAAGACTGGAAACGGGGCTCCCAGTTGCACCGCGGTGCCTGTTCCCAGCGCTTTCCGGCTGCCTGTTGTCCGGTTTTGTTCTCAGTGGACGTAGCTCTTGGATAGCACAGAGAAGACCTGACTTTGTTACCACCCAGGCCAGTTCTGGCACACATCGCCGACGCTTAGGTGGCTTTTTGTAGTGAAACTCCAAATTACAAGAGAAGGCGGACCCCGAGTGTCAGAGACCCCGTACTCCGCTTCGCTGGGCTGGCCAGGGCTCGGCGTTTTTAGGCAGCTGCATTCGATGACCCTCCTGCTCGTCTCTCAGCCTGTCCACAACCTCCATGCCTTTCAATCTCTGGATCACAGCAGGCCCCCGACGATTCCTGCCGTGGAATGCGAAAAGAAGGGGCAGAAAGTGTTGGTGGAGAGTCTAACAAATGTTATTTGAGCTGCAGAGGAGCACTGCAGATCAACTATGAGCACATTAGCACTGGGGGTGCCAGGGCGTCATCTCGTCAGTGCGCCCTTTCAGATGTTTATGGCTGCTTAATTGCCGACTCTACTCCACTTTGCCAGGACCAGCTTCTTCAAAGCCCCACTGAAGACTCTGTGGATTATGGCCAGCCACACGCCCTCCCTGCGACATAGATCTTTAACAGCCCTCTTCATTCCATGGAACTGGCAGAAATAGCACACATGATGGCTCTCATTTCCTCCTTTTAAAACTTGCATTTTTACTCTTATGTGGCACGAAGAAAAATCCAATAGAAGTGTTTTTTTTCTGCCGAAGACTGATTTTCCTTGTACTTGTTATTTAAACAAAATGCCCATCTTAGCTGTACAAGGTATTTGAAATTCATTCATAAATTTATTTAGGCATTTGAATAATTAGATATCAATGTTGAAAGACAGGTTTAATCCACAAGGGGTGGTTTTATCAAAAAACATGGTTTTGCTGCACAAATAGGTGGTTCTTGTCTTGTACAGAGCAAGGGATAGAATCCTCATCTAAAAGAGTTGATCCACTGAGAAACAATGCCTCTGATGCCATCTGGGAAATGGGAGAGGAGAAGACAATCTGAGAGCTACAATACTCTCCTGCTTTTTAAATGACAGTTGACAATTTCTTAGAAATGTAGGTGTTCAAAAATAGACTTTCCAAAACTGAATGAATACAGAGCCCTTAAACAAGGGCATCCAAAATAATTTCGCTTCTACTACAACACTGAGCGGGGACAACTTCAGGTCCTAAAAAATGCACAGTGGAAACGGAGCCTTGTTGAGGTGGGAGGGGAGGAAGGTGTAGCTCTGGTAACTGAGCACCAGACTGTCCAGCTTCTCTCTCACTGCGTCATCTGTCATGTTCATCAGCCTGGTTTGTAACAAGTCAGCCGGGATAACTTCTGGTACCCGTGGTCTCATTTATTGTTGGTGTTCGTGATAATCATTGAAAACTCAGATTTTGTTACTACCACTGAGGAGCTTTCACATGGTGACACTTAAGAAAGACTCTGCTGAAGAGAGGGTGAAGCAGATGCCTCAAAATAGGAAGACAGATGCGGCAGGGTCTGAAGATTCCTTCCAACCCTGCAGTACCCCAAGGAATGTTGTGTCCTGTTGAACATTTCCACTGCATACGTCTGCTCTTTATGTGTTGTGACTGCCGCCACCACCAGCTTCCTCTTTTAGTTTAAGTACCCCTACATGCAGAG
This sequence comes from Heterocephalus glaber, assembly GCF_053883595.1. NCBI lineage: Eukaryota > Metazoa > Chordata > Mammalia > Rodentia > Bathyergidae > Heterocephalus > Heterocephalus glaber. The sequence goes on along the minus strand of NW_028258346.1, from coordinate 18,097,230 downwards.
TCTGTCTGAGATGTGGAACTGCATGCAAGTAATTTGTCTGGAAGTCCATCTCAGGAAACAGGAGGAGGCACAGATGGATACGGGAAAGAGGGTCTGTTGGCAGAGTGTGACATGAAGCTGGCTACCCCTGGGGACAACTGCGGCTGCAGCTCCTTGGGTCCCTGGGAGGGCTGGTCAGAGTCGACCTGGAATAATTACCCCTCAGTATTACCTGGAATAATTATCCTTCTCCACGCTTGGCTTTGTGAGCTCTGCAGATTTGGACAAGTCCTGGGGCACAGGAGCAAGACGCTGAAGATGGGGTGCTCTCTGTTTCCCAGGGGACTGTCCGACACAGCTGTGGCCCTGTCCCGTGTGGTTCCCACTGTGGAGCTCTGAGCAGTGGCCCTGGCTCTGACTGCTTCCCTCTCTGCCCCTCCTCTCACCCCCTCACCTGCTCGGCCCTGTGTCCCTCTCCCTGAGCATCAGTGCTTCTCCTACTCTGCTTTGGGCTCCTCATCCTCTCCTCCACCTCCCCACTGCAAGTCTCCCACCCTGCTTTTCTCCCTTGCTAGTTAACTTCATCCATATTTGGGGCCTTTTCTTTCTCAGCTGCTTTCCTCTTCATCCACACAACAATTAACACAAAGTGATCTCCAGAGCTCAAAACCTCCCCCTGCACTGGAGATGGGTGCGCTACTCTGCAGCGGCCTCTTTAACACCCAGTGATTGTCTTCCATCAACTTTCTTCCCCGCTCCGTATACCCTAGAAGGGAATCTCACCTATAAATAGCTTTGGGAGTTTGGAAGCGGGAATGTGGCGTGGGCTGAGGAGCTCGTTGCATGTGCGTGTGTGGAGAGAACTTTCTTCTGAGAGTTGCAGGAGATGCGTACTGCTGCCTAGCAAATGACACAAGACAATGGGACTCTGTCCCCTAGCATGGAAGGAGGGGAAGAGCTCATCACTACCACCCCTCATCTCAAGGCCTGTACCCCGTCAGCATGCACAACAGCTCAGCCTGGCCACAGTGCTTGCGTGGAGTCTGGGTGCCGCTGAGGCAGGCTGAACCCACAGGTATAGGCTGACAGCTCTCCCGACGGCTTTGCTCTCTGCTGACCTCCATGAGTTTCCTTTCTAACACCAGGGACACACAGATCTTGGTGCAGCCTGAAGTAATCTCCTTTCTTCACCGTGAGTGAGCATGCGCTTCAGACCCCCAGCGCTGACTCCAGCCTGTATGCCTCTTTTGAGATCCTAGAGCCAGTCCTCCATGCTCCCATAGTGCTGGTTGTGGAGATGGAGTGTTCATGTATTGGTTCACTGTTTGCCACCTTTTCCAGTAGAGTGGAAGCACCCTGTAGCAGAGACAGTGTCCTGGTCCTAAATCACGGCTGCTACATGCTGGACATTGGTCGCAAGCATGTTGCTGGGGCTGCATGTTAGATTTCTATTACTATAGCAAAACACCTGAGATAATAAGGTACAATGAAGAAAGGGTTACTTGGCGCATGGTTTTGGAGGTTGCAGTCCATGGTCAGTGATCCCCATTGCTTTGGGCCTGTGGTAAGGCAGCACATCAGGATGGGAGCTCATCATGAAACAAAGCCACTCACCCATGGCCAGGAAGCAAGAGAGGGATGGGAAGGAGCTTTCCCTCCAAGGGCCTCCAATGACACAAAGATCTTCCATTAGACTCACCTCTCCGTGGTTCTACCACCTCCTGTATCACCTTGGGGCCAAGCCTTTGACACACGGCCCATTCAAGATCCAAACTCTAGCAGGCTCTAAGTATATTCCACTTTCCTTATGATCCTCCGGCTTCATGGCTTTTATCTCCATTTGCATGTGAGAGAATTGGAGGTTGAGGGATATACAACTCTGAAGGACAGAATTGGGACTTGAGCCCAGTTGATCCTGTCTCTGAGCCAGAGCACATAACTGGTGAGCTGGACAGCCACCTCGCTGCGTAGGTGCAAGGTGTCTCCTTCCAGGGCAGCCGGCGGGGTGAGGAAATGAGTGGTCCACCTAAGAAATGGGCAGCCCACCAGACCCTGGGCGCCCCTCACACAGCTGTTGACTTTCTGCATTTGGAGATAATGACAGTTCACCTCCACACAGATACATTTATGTTCTTTACTCTCTGAAATTGATTTTAATTGAATTTTTATATAGTTTGCAACATTGGCATTTGCACTTTCAGCCTTTTTAAAGCATAAGTTATATGGTTTGCATCCATAAATATAGCAAACTGTGGATTTAAAATAATAAAAAAGTTTCTGTTCTGAACGTGTATAAACTTTTCTTCTTTTTCATTATTTCTGAAGCAAAAGAGTATAACAACTATCTGTACTATATTAGGGATTGTACATAACCTAGAGATGATTTAAAGTATGCGGGAGGGAGGATGCATGTAGATTTATATGCAAATGCCGAGTCGTTTATGTGAGGGAGGAATTTCTGCAGGCACAGGTCCCGCCATCCGTCCCAGGGATACATGGGACACCCTCGGGTGGCGTACTGAACATACGTGTGCAGCTCATTTGGGCACACTTTGTTCACAGCACCGTAGCTATTCTTCCCTATTCGAATGTCATTTCTTTGATGTAGCTGGAACGAGTGTTGGGATAAATAATCAAATTGGGCAAGAATTTGGAAGCCACCCACCCTCCTTTAAACTGGCGGTTCTCAAAGTTATTTTTAGCTATGACATTTTCCCCCAAAGAAATAGCTATGAAACATGAATAAACAGTGGTAGCAGAAATGGCATTAGGGTTACGTTTATATGAATTTATTTTGTAAGCACAGCTGTGTCTCACTTGCTCATTAAAAGCCAGCCAACTGGAGTAATAAGGGCCATTTCAATTAGACAACAAGTTTTATTTGGAAGTTGGTGGTGGCAGTTGGAGTTCTGTGAGGCTCAGGGTGGTCTGGGAGTGGGGCAACTGTGGTCCCCACAGGTAGATGTTTGTAAGTGGTGACCATTATGTGACAGACACCCCCGCAGTTAGCTGAACATGCCAGAGGGGAAGCTAAGCCGTCAAGGCCTGTCCAGCCCAAAGCTTGCTGCTTGCTGGAAGGCACATTTATTACATGGGCACCATTTTGTATTAACATTTTTGAAACTGGTCAAAAGTAAATTCTCATTTGAAAAATGAAATCATAGCCTAGTATTTGTATAATCGCTTAAAGCAGGCATTAGGGAAGACCAGGCTTCTATGACACTCCAGGGTGTTTTTGCAATTCATCTAAGAAATCACTGATTCAGCTTCTCCCAAAAGTCTAACACGTTTCTAAGAGCTGCAGAACTTGGAGCCAGGTTCCCAAGACTGCCTCACAAATGCACTTAAAGTTTTAAATCCCCTAATTATGGTCAGAAAATTCTTCCTCAGCCTGACTTAAGACCCATAAGCTGCTGCCTGAGCTCAGCAGTCTATAGAAGGCTTCTGGAGAATACCCGATGCCTGATAGATGGAGGCCAGGCACCCTGGCTCTCACCAAATACATACGCCAGGCCCCCACCCACTTCTGATGAGGACTGAGATTTCTGGGTCCAGGCAGTGTTGTTTTCTGATTAGCCCAGTGTCCTGCCAGAGCAGTTACAATTTCTGCAGGTCATCTCTGCATAGAAGACACTTGATGGGAGGTATTTTCAGAGTTCGAGTTCATAAAAGGATACTGCTCAGTGCCCTTGATAGCACTTCTGTGGGTTTCTACTGCTTCTTTACAACTCAGAAGAGGATTCTGTTGATTGCAGTGAAAAAGCCAGAGATTTGACTCCTCCATTTGGGCCCTTAATTGGCCGCTCCATAGCTGTTGGGGAGTCAGATTCCTCAGCAGCGGACGAGCAGGAGGAGGCAGGCAGATCTGGGGAGTGAGGCACAGACCTAGTTATAGCAACAGGGTGGCAAAGTCGGAGACTTTTTACTGCTGCTCTGTGATGAACTGGGGCTGCTTCCCTCTGTCCTTGCTGGCCATGTCAGGCTTGTGTGAGGGGTGCTAGACCCCCGTGGAGCGGAGCACTGCGGTGACAGGAAAGGCCTCACGCTCAGCCTCGGGGCCCTCAAGTGCTGACAAGTTTCCCCTGTAGTCACGACCTCTTCTTCACCCTGCTGCTGGCTCTTCTGCCTTGTGGTTGCCGCACCTGTTCTGTCAGGTTTGGCAGTGACCCAGACATCGGAAGCCATGATCTGATCTTGGTAGCAAGTGTAACCTTCTCATTCAAACGCATAGGCAGTTTGAAATTGTTTTAGGAATGGAAACTCTGGGCTTTCTGAGCCTGGGCCATCACTGTGTAATCAGAGTTCTGCATGAGGGAGAGAACGGGGTCATACACACTCCCGGGTCATTCAGAGGAGCAGTGAGACCGCGGCGAGCCCTGGGTGAGCAGGTGAGGGGTCGGGGGACACCGGAGTCCTGCACTGTTCTCTCCCTTCCCTGTCTCTGTCCCCCACGCTGGCTTGTGCTTCCTGGAGTTACTTCCCCAGGAAACCACCTCCACCCAGCTCCTGGTCGTGGGCTCAGTTCTTCGAGGGCGCCAAAATAAGAGAGTGAGTCTAGTACGGATTGCACTGTCTGCTGCAGACTGTGCTGCAGCTTCATGGTGGGGGGGAGTTGCGTGGCTCAAGAACCAGTGGTGGGAGCAGCAGTCAGGGGCCCCTCTCCTGGCCAGTCACAGAGGGCTGGGCACCGCGAGGGGTGTGGTCATACAGGAAGTGGGGAGGTGGTCAGGAGACGTCCACTGGGACCTAACCACGGACAGCTGTGGCACTAAGCTAAGGAGTTCCCTCTCTGTTCAGTCCTCCGGCGGTGGGACAAGCCTTTCCCTTACCCCAATGCTTGCTTCATGGCTATGAGCGAGTTGGCAGAAGCAGAGTCTCATCCAACCTTCACGCACTTGACCCCCGTGGTCACAGCGGCAGTGTCCTCCTGGACCCCTGAGACCCCACACAGGAGAGTATTCTCCTCCTCCCTTCCTCCTGTGTACACTGACACTTCTGCCTCAGTGCCCACGACACCTGGAATTTGCAGGGAACCTCAGAGTAGAGGTGTGCCAATCTGATTTCTTCTTGTGGTTTTTAGTCTTCACACCTTCTGAATTGGCTTGACCACCTGTGGATGCTCTGTCCCCGGCCACCAACACCTGTATCACTGACCACCCAAATTGCTGCTGTTCTTGCCTCCCTTCTCCTCCAGGATGCAGTTAGTGGGCAGGGATGTGGTCGGAACCAGGCATGCGCACCAGGACATCAGGATGAGCGGAGCTTCATGCACTTAGGTCTAAATACAGTAACGTGTCAATCGTGTTGACGAACATTAAAATATAGGTACAGTCCCTCCTTTGTTGGGTCAGATTGAAAACCCTTGGGTACCTTGGTGTCGGAGGCCAGGAGTGGCCAGGACGCTGGACAGGAAGCACCGGTACCCGAGCCTGACCTTGGCACTGTTGAAATGTCCTCTTCTTCCAGCCACTCCAGGAAAGAAGCCTTGTTTTCCATTGCAGTTTTGTCTGCTCTGAAACTGCCCAGCAGGTGCAGGCTTCACAGGTGTGGTCTGGAGCTGCGCAGTGGAAGCCCATTGCCCTGCCCCCCTTCCCTGCATGTCACCTCGGCCGCTTGCCATCCATGCCAGGGCCCTGCAGCTCTGCCGGCACAAGCCTGTGGCGTGCTCTTTCCGGCCTCTGCTGCAAGGCTGGAAACTTTGTCCCCATGGAGGACGGCAGCCATGGTGCTCTTGGCTCAGAGGTTTGCTAGCCGAGAACCCCCTCCTAGAGCTGGTGTCATGGAGAGGGTTGTGGCAGAGTGGGTCAAGGAGGTAGGGACGAGCCGGAGTTTCTGTCTGTCCCCGGCCCCTGCATTCCTTGGCCTCCTCTCTGCAGGGGCTGTTTGAGCTCCGGGCTGGTGCAGCAGGAGGAAGATCCTAAAAATAGAGCAGGCTGCTTGGACTGGGCTCCGTGGGCTGTGCCCAGGCTCTGTGACAGCAGGGCAGGTGATATTTCATCTTATCTGGGCAGAGCTGAAAGGAACATTAAGCTGCATTTCCATTAGCAGCCAGATCCTTGGTGGCCTGAGGATTGGAATCCTCGAATTCTAATCAGGCTGCTGAGGCTTCCCAAGCGGGCGGGAGTCAGCTTGCTCAGGAGCTCTGCGAGTGAGGAGTAGGACTTGGGGATGGTGAAGCAGGAGGGTCACTTCTGGAGGACGTGAGGACGCCTGCGGAGGACTGGCCACCTTGGCATGAGGGTCCCCAGAGAGCTATGAATCACCAGCCATGGGGACCACGAGGCTGGCGCTTTGGGGAAGAGGTAGAAATGTTAAGAGGGGTCCTGGAGGAGGTCCGGAGGTCACGGGGCATGCCCGCTAGGGGCTGTGGGGGTCTGCCCTCTTCCTCTTGCTTCTCACAGGAGGACCATGATCTCTGCCACACACGTCCACTGAGGTGCGCAAGGCCCAGCCCACCAGGGCGCGGAATCTCCAAGCCCACCCTCCTCTTGCGTGTTCACTACCTCAGATGGCTTCTTCCAGTGCTGGGAAGCTGCTCAGTAGAGCTGGGATACCAGAATCCACGCAGGCTGCTGTGAAAGGATCGATAAAGGGGGGCCCCGTGTGGTGATGCATCCCTGTGATCCCAGCACTCGGGAGGCTGAGGCAGGAGGATCACCCTGAGTTCAAGGCCGGTGTGGACTACCTAGAAGCCAGAACCCAGCCTCTCCTGGACTTTGTCTTTGTGTGAATTATTTAGCACTTCCCAGACCATTTATTAGTACTGAAAAAAAAATCTTATCTTTCCTGTGATAAATTATGAAGTTTTTAAGAATTTCAGATGGAAGAGAAGGTCAAGGACATCGAGCCCAGTGCCAGGGTAGTGCTCAGTCCCCACAGGGGCCAGGCTCCAGCCTTCACAGGAAGCCTCCCAGGACAGGGACCATGGTGTTGGTGGTTTGGGCAGTCCTGATGGTGAGACGCACTCGTCAGCTGTGAAAGCTCTGAATATCAGCAACTCACACCAGGGACTGAAGTCTGCACCACGTCCGGGGCCATGCGTTTGCCCAGTCAGCTGCCAGAAGGACACAGGCCGAACTCTGACTCTGGACCTTCCCGAAGACAAACTGTCTGGCCTGAAACGCGGGCTCAGGCACCAGCTTTGCTCCCTGTGTACGTGGAAAGATGATGAATTTCTACCGTGTGAGTAGTTTAAATAGGGACAGAATTTCAAGGCTACTAATGGGCAAGGTCACTTTGAATATAGTTCAAGGGGCAATTTCCAATAATCACGATAATGATAATCCTAAATTCTGCACAGAATACGTTCTTCATCCTCAGGCAGTCGGTGGGATGTGCTTCAGGTGGAAATTTTATTCCTCTGTTCATTCATTTGTACATTTGTCAGATATTTATTGGGTATCGACTCAGCCCTGAAACACCAGAGATGAAAGACCCAGGTTTCTTCCAGGAGCCCAGAGACTCCTGACAAAGACACTGAGGTCCTGGGGGGACTTTGGAATCGCACCTGGTTTGCAGCAGGAGGGCTTCCCAGGGTGAAGGGGCCGTCGCAGGCTGCTCCTCTGTACCAGCGCCTCCCGAACTCCCAGCTCCTCCATGACTAGAGATTTGGCTTCTTATGAACTCAGACTCTGGTTACTTTCTCAAAACATTTGCCCCACCACTTGGTAATACGGTGAGGAAAGGGAGTGCTTAATAAATATGAGACAAGGAGGGAGAGGAAGAGAGAGGGGGCCCTCTCTCTTCCTGTCATGTAGCCCCTGGCACTTGGGTTCCGGTCCGTGCCAAGAAATGTGACAGAACTTGACATCAGTGAAATCTTGCACAGAAATGTAATTCTCTTCTTCTTTGTTTATCGTACCTTCCGGGCCTCTTCACTCCTTTAAAAGCGACACCTTTAAATTGGGAAACTCAAGAAGGTCTTTTTCTCTTTTTTAACCACCTTTCTCCCCGACATGCCCAACTCCTGTGAGGAAAACAAACTTGCTTTAATTTCCTGGGCTCTGTTGAGTAACTACCTTACTTTTGGATGAGAACCAATGAACTTGAGCATTGGATAAAAATAAAATGTAAACCCCACTTAAACACAGGCAATTTATCCTTCATTAAGAGTTAGGATAATGAGCCGGATTCACCGCTTCTCCCACAAGAATGTGTGAGCTTAATGAGACCACGCAAACGCATGCTTTGACTTCGTGCATTTGGGCTAAATTTGTTTCAGACAAGGGAACGGGTTCATGTTGAGACTGACTGACCTTGAATGCACCTTATTCAAGGAAACGGAGCCACGCATATAGGGGAAAATGAAAAGAAAGGAAGCGAGGGGAGGAAGTTTGGACATATATTTTATACCTTCTGTGGTTGCGTTGAGAGAGTTCCACAGTGATGGGGATTTATGTCTTTTGGATTCACGAATTTGTCCAATTTGTCCCGTTCTGTAGCTCATCTTTTCACAGAAATACAGGACTGCTGAGAGATCAAGAGGTTTAACATTTCAGATCCTTTCAGCATTCGGCAAATGCAATATATATCAGAGGTGGCTGGAGCTGAATGTAAGAACAGATGTTGTTTCCGCGGGAAGCAGGATGAAAACTCACACCCACAGTCTTGCAGGATCTTGGAGATTTTCTTCCACACCTTGCTCCGAGTGTGATTTGAAACTTGCACCGTGATAGTTTAATAAGCTTTGCGTCTCCTGGTCTTTCCTTGAAGGGCATCATTCTTGCCCAAGTTGCCACCTGGATAAAAGGTCATTTCTGTAGCTCATCTGTTCCTTCAGCTCACAGAAGCAGCTGGAGATACTGCCTCAGGGGTTGGGATTCGTACTTGCGCTTCACTCTCTGAAGAGAGGGTGACTTTTAGGGAGACTCTGGTGCCTGTTTCCTGTCTAGATTTGGGGACTACGCTTTGAATGAAGAATGACTTTACCAGGGAGAAAAGACTGCACTATGTGCCTCGGTGGTGGCTTCCTTCCAAGCAAGGGTTGACTTATTATGACCGAATCAATCTTTGTGAATTGCAGTATCGCATCCTTCTGGGAGGGCCAGGCTGTTGGACAAGGTGACTCACACAGCAGGCTGGAAACAACAAGAATTGGGCTCCTGGTGGGGTGGAATTACAGACCCCTTCACACACTGCGTTCCCTTGGGGTCTGAGGAGGGCAGGGCTCTGTCTCTGTGCTAAGCAATGAGGAATTTCAGAAACACACTTGGGGCTGGGTGTGGTGGTGCCAGTCTTCACCCAGCACTTGGGAGGCTGGGGCAGGAGGATCTCTGTCAGTTTGAGACCAGCCTGGTCCACCTAGTGAATTCAAAGGCAGCCTGAACTACATAGTGAGACCCTGACTCAAGACAAGACAAACAAGACAAAACAAAACAAAACAAAACAAAACACACTTGGAAGGTACTCTTGGTGTCAGGTCTGGTGGGCTAATTCAACTCAGTTTAACAACAACAACGACAAAGCAGCCACATATTCGTGATTCTGGTATAGGAAGATGTTAAACACAAAAAATATATTGAGAGAGATGCTAACAATGAACCCTTTCCCCCAAATAAACTCTTGCCTATGACAAATTTAGATATTCCTCTTCTTGGCTCTAGTACTATCCTGGTCTGGGGTTTCCTACTCTGAGTGACAATAATAATAGTAGTAATAATCATTTTATAGAACCCTTTATGGGTAATACGGACCATTATCTCTTTTAATGCATGCATCAAGTTGTCATGGTTGGACGTGAACTTGTTACACATTATGACATGGGTGAATTTCAAAAATATGCTGGATGAGCCAGGTGTGGTTGTGCACAGCTGTAATCCCAGCACTGAGGAGGCTGAGGCAGGAGGATGCTGCAAGCTAAAGGCCAACCTGGGCTCCATAGTGAGTTCATGGACATCCTGGACTACACAGTGAAACCTTGTCTCAAAAAAGCAAAACAAGGCAAAAAATCTATATACTGGGTGAACGAAATAAGATACATACCATAAAGCATTATTGTATCACATCATTTATAGAAAATTCTAGAATGAACAAAACATATCAATGGCTGCTTGTCTGGAGGTGGGAGGTGACTGGGAAAAGCCTGAGAGAAACGTCTTTTGGTCTGGTAAGATGACGTTCTTCTGGTAACAACCAGCTACCCTTGATGGATGTAGCCATTATGTGCTGCAAACACATTGTCTGTGCTAATAAAGTAAAAATGTATAAAAAAGAAATGTTCTGTTTTAGTCTGAATTCGTTCAATCTAAAGAATACACTTAAAGGGCCGGGGATCTAGCTCAGTGGTTTCGCCGCCTGCTGTGCAAGCACAAAGACCCGAGTTTGATCCCCGGCACCAAAAAAAAAAAGAATACACTTAAAGCCTGAGAAATTACTCATTTCGCCGATTAAAACTATTCTATGTATATACATGAATAATCTTTAGAAAGATTAGATGAGTTTCCATCCGCCTGCAGCCTAAGAGAACAACCCAGGTGATTCTGGACCCTGAGTCCAGAATTTCCCTTTCTAAAACTGTTTCCAGGAATGACAGTATTTCTCTCTCTCCACCTGGGAGGCGAGGCATTTCCAGATACTTTTCTTCCTGGAAACAGAGATGATTTCTGAAAGCAGTGAACGAGTGACACAGGACAGGGCAGGGCCATGTCTCAGATCCACGGCACGAGAGGTAAGGAAGGCGAGGTCATGAACCCTGGGTTCAAATCCCTGCTGCGCTCTGTGCGGTGGCTACAGCTCAGGGCAGGGAGCGCTGCCCGAGAGTCAGCTTCTTCATGTGCTAAAGAAATCGCAGTGAGACGTCAGTGGGATCCGGTGAGGAGAAAGAAACACCCCTGTGTTGGGCCGGGGATCTAGCTCAGTGGTTTCACCGCCTGCCTTGCAATCAGAAGGACCCAAGTTCAATCCCCAGTACCAACAAAAAGAAAGTAAAAAAAAAAAGTAAAAAAGAAACACCCCTGTAGTATTGACACTGTCAACATGTCATCATCACAGCCTACAGTGAGACATCTTTGTCACCACTGTACCTTTCAAGTGGCTACTTAATCATCCTATTAAAGAAATGTGGATAAAACTAAGATTCACTTGTTGTAGTGTGTCTCACCCTAGCAACAGGAATGGTTTAAAATTTTAGGCTTGTGTGCATTGCTTTCACTGTCTGAAGAATGTTCTGTCTTTCTAAGTTCTAGTAGAAATTTTTTTCCAAGTGTAATTCACTCATAAAGCCACGATTCCATGAACTCTGAATATGATTCACTGAAGTATGTCTTAATGTTTGGAAATGATTGCAGAGCTGAAAAGAACTATTTCTTGGAAGTAATTAGAATTTTATGTAGTATACTGTGGGCAGACTTTCTTAAAGAAGAGATTCCATTTAAAAACTATTTGGGCATTACCCAAGGATTGAAAAAAACGGAGAGGAGAGTCCTTATTTTGAAATACGACAAACAATAAATTGCTTTGGTGGTAAAGTTTGTTCTCTGGCTTCTACCTCTGTTATTGCAGATGGCATATTACACTATAAATATTCTATTATATTTCAGAGCCCCTTGAGTCTGCTTGAGTCCCAAACCCTGCATGTCTTGAAGGCCTGTCCAACAAGGTGGTATATCCAGATAAACATCATTTGTGGAACACAACAGAAAAAGGAGGGAAGAGTTTCCGGAGAGAAGGGAAAGCACTTCTGTTTTTTCAGCCAGAAAGATGAGGAATTCTCCAAGGCGGCGCCTCCCTGCACCCAGGGCTCCCTGCACCCATGGCTGCTGCCCTCGTAGCTGGTGTGCAGGGCCCCAGGGCAGGGCTGTGGCATCTTCAGTGTTTGGTTCACACTTCACGCTGGGTTCCCATGTCGCAATGCATAGGCTTTAGTCTGGGGAGATGTGGGACACGGGTATTGGGCATATTTTTCCTTAGGGCAGTAACTTAAGGATTTTTTAAAATTATATAATACCGAGAGTTGCTATTCACATGGAGACCATCCGAGTCTCCTTCTAGCCTGCAGCACACCCTTGATTCGCACCTGGGACCGGTTAACCATATCACCATGTTAGCTCTTGATAGATGCAATCCCACAAACCACAGCACTGATTTGGGATTTTGTTCAGGGAACTTGCTCTGGGCTTATGAAAACTCTGGTTTTATTCTCTGCTAGAGAATTCCTGTGTTCCGTTGTCCTACTAGAGACAGTCATTTGTCCCTTGAGCAAGCCAAGACTTTTACTCTGTACTTCTCTCTGGAGGTGCAGGTAGGCATGCCCCAAAATGCTCTTTGGTCGTTGCTCCATGATTCATATTGGTACCTAGGCAGAGTTGCCTTCTAGAACATTTCTGAAGATGTGGTACAATCTAATTTAATACGTTCAGCAGCTATGTCAGTACCATCTTTCATAGTTGCTGTTACTGAGAGCCAGTAGGCCAGGAGATGGTCCATGTGGCCATCTGTGGAAAAGCAGCAGCAGAAGCTAGACTGGCCTGATTCAAAGTCTGCAGCCTTTTAGCCAGACTCCCGTGGTTCAGGACACCCCAGTCGACTTTCTGTTGTTTCATTTAAGCGTTCTCCTCACAGCACCCATCTCCTCCCCCTCCCTCGTCTTCCCTTCCCCAAGATTAGATCAGGGAACATAGACAGTGTTTAGAAAAGGAGGAAGGGCTGAAGTCATCGGTTCAGTTCAACAGCTATTTTCCCTTCCAGCTCTGATCATTGCCTTGTGCCCTTTGAGCTGGCTCTGGGCTGTCTGCGGAGAAGAGGACAGTGTGGACGAGGGTAGCCGGGGATGGAAGGAAGCACCACTCCGATCAGAATGTCCAGATAACCCAGGGCCGCTGCACACCTGGCACCTCCCTCTGACCTTGCTCTCTTTGTTTCTGGGAGGTTTGCCTTCAGTGGCAAAAGGAAAGGGAACTACCACCTGTGACATTTCTTTTCTTCTATACTCCAGACTCCTAAGATATAGTTTCTGGCTTAATAAACACAATTCCATGCCATTGGTATTATTTTCTTCTTTTTCAGTAAAAGAAACCTCAGGCTTGGGAGCTTAAGCAGCTTGCTCAAGATCTCACAGCTTTGAGGGGAGAAAACTAAATCGGATCTGACTCTAAGGGGCAGATCAGCGCAGCAAGTGAGGAAGGGGAAGGCTTGTGCAGAGCACCATGAGGCTGAGGTTGTGCATCTTGCTAAGTTTTTGTTTTACTTCATGTGTAAATTATGAATAATAAGAACCCCATCGCACAGGTTATTGTAAGAATTGAAAGACATGATCTATGCAAAAGCCCAAGCACCACGTTAGGACTCAATTACATGTTAACTATTATGACTGTTACGTTCCATCACTTTCCAGGGAAACTGAAATACTGCACTGGCTTCCTCTCAGAACCTCAGACTCACGCTCTCTGCCTCTTGACCTCTGACTCTTTATGGGTGTCCTAGTGGCACCTCATGCCTTATGTCTTGAAAGCTAAAATTGTTTACTGCTGTTCTCCAAACTTGCCCTTCTTTCCATATTTTCTGAGGTTTTAAATGTTAATGGCACCACTATCAACTTAATTGACCATGGTAACAAAAAAAAGCGCCCAACTTTATAGATAAAGCAGCTTCATAACAGTAGAGATTGAAGTGGTTTTCTAGTGACCACTCAGAAAATTAGGAACCCCGACTGTGATGCCAATTCAGGTCTGAGAAATTTAAGGTGCTTTATCTTCTTCATCCTCCTTCCTCATTTTTCCTTCCTTGACCCTCATTTGTGTGTTCACACATTCATTTGTTTAATCCTCAGGCCTTTATTGCTTCTTATCTCTAGCTGGCGTAGGACTTCAGGAGAGTATGGCAGAGTGCAACAGAGCTGCTGGTACTTTAGTTCTGATTTTCAGGGAGATGCTGCAGATTTCTCCTCTTCTGTCTTTGCTGTCAGTTTGGTTCTCTAGAGAGAGCTTGTATCAACTTCAGGAAGTTACCTCCTATTCCTGCTTTACTTACAGAGTTTGTTTTGTTTTACTGTAACTGCCTGCTACAGTTTATAAAATACAAAATGAATTTCCCTTGTTTATTTAAGTAATCATACTTTTCCCCGTTTTCTCTGTTAATAGACTGAAGAGTGATTATATATTTTAAAATAACTAATCTTATATTATTCACATATTCCAGAGCTGGTCAAGTTCTATTTATGCCATACACAGATATCAGCATAGATACAGATATTTGTACTTTTTTTGCTGATATTTTGTTTACCATCTTTGCATTTTTATCAATTAAATGGGTTGGCAGTTTTCTTTCTTTTATATGAATTATCCTTGTCTAGGCTCCTGAGTAAAATTATGCTAACTTCATAAATAAATTGAGAAGTCTCTTTTTTGTCTGTTTTCTAAAAATTAGTATTCAACTCTTTGAAAACCTGGTAGAATTCACTAATTAATCGGGTTCTGGTGTTTTCTTTGTGAGAAGAACTTTAACCACTGTTTCCATCTCTAAGAGTTATGGGATTAAATATGCTCTCTATTTCTATTGAGGTCAATTTATTTTTTCTAGGAATTTGTGCATTCTACCAGAGCTTTAAAATTTATTATTATAAAGCTATCAGAAGGGTTCTTTTGTTTCTTAGATATTTTAAAAAATATTGTATATGATGTCTTTTTCCTTTCATTTATGGCATTGATTTCTCTTCCTATTTTTATTCTATGCAATGTGACAAAAGTTTGTCAGTATTTTAGTCTTTCCTATGTGACCTTCAGATTTTTTCCTTATGAGAGATGTGGAGCGTTTGATAATTCAGTGACTAATGTAATCATTACAGGATGTGTTTATTAATTTAATCCTCCTGATTATCCATAGATTTTTTTCCCCCATGTCTGCAGTAACTCATTGCTGATTAGCCACAATTATTGAGTCAGTATCCCCAAGCTACCTGAACTAGTTGTATTATTACAGCTGCAGTCATGGTGGAAGGGATTTTCACCTTAGATTCAGAAGGTGTGGGATCAAATGCCCAGCCTGGTACTTACTTGAGGTAAAATGTTTCAACTTTCTGAAACTCAATTTGCCCATCTTTTTGTTACCACTTTTTGTCTGGGTTGATTTGATGCTCAACATCACCCTCATGGCTTTCTTAAGCCCTTCACAGAAAAACTGACCTCTCTTCAGTGCTCAGAGTCAAGGACAGCTTCTGGAGGTTTGGAGCTAAGTCTTGTGAGATCTATTCTCCCAGCTCTTTCCATGAGATCCAAGAGGGTTTCTTAGGTCTCTCCTGTATCACCCTGGTCTGATTCTTGGAGATTGCTCTTCCTGAAGGGAAGACTTGACCAGGTCAAGTCTAGCCCTTAGGGGAAATTCGGGGCAGGTGTCCAGAGGACTGGGAGGAGATGGAATTTACTGGGAGAAGTTTTTAGACTCTCACTTCCTGGTTCATGGAAAATCTCAAGCACACAGATGCACAGTCATATTCTAAAAGGCCTTTTAACTTAGGAATATTTCAGACGGGGATGGCAAAAGCATGAGATGAAATTCTGTACATGGAAGTGCTACACAGCTCTTACGCAGTTAGAAGAGCTTGATGTCCCTCCTACCCTCTCCCATCCATCTGCTGATTGGCTTGTGATGGCCTGGGATGGACAGCACATCCAGGCTGGGCTGAAACAGCACTCTCCGCCCTTGTTCCAGGTCCTCCTTGGCTGTGATATTTTGTTTGCTTAATGGGATTTCTTCTAGAAAAATTTTATGACCCTGAGTTCCTGCCACTGAATTAACTACAAACTTGCTGAGCCCCGAGTTTGATTTGTAGGATGCTGTTATCAACCCCACCCAGAATAGTGGAGCTCGATATGTCAGAGATCCCTGAAAGGAGGAAATGAAAGAGGTACTTCCCGCCTCTTGGCCTGAGTCTCATTCACATGACATCTGTGTAGGAAAGAATGCCAACAGTATTCGGATTAAAGTATTCAGACAGCCTTCTGCCTGTTCCTCACTGCTTTTCCTCAGATGTTAGGGTAGAGCTACTAAAATAGGCCCTGCATTTTCCCAAGGAAGAGGAGCCACAGTTATTTGTGAAGGTGAAGGGGTTGCTGGGAAACTGTGGGGGACTGAGTCTGTGGATGTCATCAGTCCATGTCCTCCTGGGCTCAACTTATACCCAAGGAATCAACTTGAGGCTGTTTCTTGTGTGCATGGAATTATATTCTGTAGAACTTCTCAGGTTTTAGGTGTGTGAGCCTTTTCTCCCTGGTAAGATGGTAAAACCCACAGAAGCGGGAACATGCGTGTGCAGCCACCTGGCCAGCCTGCAACATCTAGTCTGACAAGGCATAGAGTAGGGGCTTAATTTGCATTCAGTGAATGAATAAGTGAAATTATATTTTCAAATATTTATTATTTTTTGTTTCCTAGAGTTAGAAAAGACATTGGTACGGCAAGGGTGGTGGTGCACACCTGTGATCCCAGCCCTTGGGAGGCTCAGCAGAAGGAAAGATTGCCCTGAATGCAAGGCCAACCTGTGCTACATAGTGAGACCCCGTCTCAAAAAGAAAAACAAAATCAAAAAGAAAAGAGATTGGTAGCCTTGCAATGCATTTCCTCCCTGAAATCTCATAACAGCAACACCAGCATCATCGTATTAATACCTAAATTTCAGTGCTGTGTGTGTTCTAGACACGATTTCCAGGACATTGTGTATATTTTCAAAACTTATTTCAGCCTTATAACGATCCCAGGGCACAGGCACTATTACTATCCAGTGAGGATACTGACTGGGATAGAGAGATGTCTTGTTCAAAGGAGCCTAGCTTGTAAGTGGACAATCTGGGATTCCAACTTACATCCTTTGACTCTGGGGCTCATGTATTAAACTCCTACCTCATATCACCACTCTAAGGAAGACACTGTTTTCCTCATTTTATAGGGTTCTAAAATTCAGATAGCTTCCCAGACTGCCCTGTTGACATACAGCTAATACCTAGCTAATAAGCATGATATAATGAAGCAATCACAGCTGATTTTGCATGGTAATACAGCCCAGAGTTGACCTCACTAGATGAGAGTCTGTGGATCCGGCATCTGGACTGACCACATTCCGGAGGGAATCAGGGCACAGATAGCCTAAGGGATTTAAGAAACAATCCATCCTTCCCCAAAGTAGAGTCCTAATTGGCAAGTCAAGACCTCACTGTCTTTTCATATTTTAAACCCAGACTTTACCCCCGTAATTTGTGTTTATTGATCCGAATTCGATTCTGCAGAGACACACATAGTAAGTTTAGTCCAAACCTCAGTCATTTAGGTCTTAAAAATCTTCTGTAGATAAATAATACCTAACAGTGGGAATTGATGCTTAGTGTGTTTCCTCCTAAAGCGTGCTCGCAGGTGCCTTCATTTAGTCTTGAGACAGCCCTGTGAGATCGGTGACAGAACTAGCCTGTGGGCAGACAAGTGCCATGCTTGGGCCCACGGAGCGGAGCTGGGGAAGGACTAGGAACCGGGCCCCACGTCAGAGGTACTCTCCTCACTGCACTGATTCATGCCCCTTGCTCCATGGGTGTCTTATTTTTTTTTACCTTTTCACCTTCATTTACACACTTTGTAAACTATTAGTGCTGCAGGTGAGGGCGGATGGGGGCTGTCATCTCCTTTGCTCAGGGGAGTCGAACACCCTATTCCTGTATCATGGCAGCCATGGCCGGGGAAATCCCTGGAACCTTCACACACAATCTTTCTTACCCATAGGTTATAATAACTTCTTTCTTTTGAGTATACAATAACAACTTTTTGTCTTGTTCCTATTATATTCATCTTTTTGTGTGTATGTGGTTTTTTTATTTTTTCAAGACAGGGTCTCACGATGTTGTTCAGGCTGGCTTCAAACTCACAGCGATCCTCCTGCTTCAGCCTTCCAAGTGCTGGGATTACAGGCAGGTGGCACCACACCTGGCTATATTCATGCCTTTAATTTTGGCCTGTGTGAAATCTTAAAATCGTAATGTTATCGGCAGAGCATTAGTTGTACCTTGCCACAGCTATCGAGTAGCCAGAATAGCGAGAGCCACGGCTTCACATCCCGGGGGGCTTCCTGCCCACCCAGCTCTCAGCCCTGTGGCACTCAGAGGCCAGATGAGCGAGGCTGCAGCGGTCCCAGCGCCTCTAACCCTGGTTTGCTTTTCCCTTTATGTACCGCCAAACATTTACGTTCATTTTTAAGACGCTGGGAGTCACATACGGCAGGCAAGAGAGATCCTTTTCAAAGTGCGATTGTGAGCTCATGGCTGGACGGACGCTGTATAGAGTGGCACGCAGGGAGGTGCCCACAGAGGACCAGGGTGGGCTGGATATGGACCCCTCTGTCCACATCCTGCCCCGGGACCTGCGGGGTGACCCTGCCTTCCTAGGCCACGAGTTCCTTGCCCATGAGGGAGGCACAGAATTTCTCTCTCCGAGCTAGTGTGTGTCACACATGTGGGGCCTGCTAGGCCGGAAGCGATCAACAATTGCTGGTTACTGTTTTGTTCTAAAGCCAGAGTTGGCAAACTACAGCCCGTGGGTCAAATGTGGCCTGCTGCCTGCTTTCGGAATGAAGCGTTGAGATGCAGCCACACCAACGTGTTTGCATTTTTTGTACATTGTCTATAATCTGTTTTGTGCTGCCATGGCAGAAGGAGTTGTCAGAGACCCAAGTCCTACATAGTCCAGAAAAATCCCCATCTGGACAAAGTGCAGGGATTCCTGAGCTCCCCGTCACCCTTGGGCCTGGAATCTTGGTGGAGTCACTGCTGATCTATGGCCTCCGCCACTTCACCTGGAATAAAGATCAGCCAGGCCACTTTCTCCTGCAGAATAAGTGCGCTAGAAGCTGCATCTCAGAGATCCCACTTGTCCTTTCTTTGCTCAGTGATTCTGTATTTAGTCGCCAGACACCTGTGCCCATTCCTGTGACCTAGATGTGGGTAGCACCTCGCTCTTCTCCACCTCAAAGATGGAGAAGCGGAGGCATGGAAGTGCTGAGATTTTCCCCAGCTGTACAGTCTCACGAGGCACCCTGGAGTGTGGCTGGGTTTGAAGGAGTAAGGAGGTCTCAGCCAAACTCAGAGATTTCCAGAAAGGCTCCCGTGCAGAGGAAGCTGCGGGGACCGAGGACAGAGGCAGTGAGAAGGCGGCCCCTTGAGACGCTGAGCAGTGTTCACCGTGCCCGGCACCTGGAGCTGTGGGGACTGGGGCAGTGGGAGGGAAATAGGCAGGGGTCGGGGCTTAGTGGCTCTGTGGGAATGGGGACAGATCTCAACCTAAGTCACCATGTGTGTCATTTTCAGAGCAGTGCCCTACATTTGCCTCTGTCCCTGCCATCCCCCGTGTGCTTATGGAGTCTGGAGTGTACGTGCATTGGGCAGGAGCCTGTCCATCTCCCTAGCACTGGGAGAACCCCACACTCAGAGCCCTCCCCAGAGCAAGTAAACATCTGTAGAACTGGTGTTAACCTCTCGGGCTTGGGGGGGTGGTTTACAGGACCAGCCCTGGAGTAGTTACTTTCCCTGGGGGCACTGTCCTGCTCTGGGACCATGGTCTTGGTTTGCTCAAGAATCAGTGGCCAGATTCCTAAAATGGGGTGGTTGGGAGATGGTTTTTATTTGGAAGTCAGAGATTCCTCCCCAAAGTCACACTGCTTCACTTTGCTCCTGACTCCACTGGCTAAAACTCAGCACTGCAGGGCTGGGGATTTAGCTCAGTGGCTCTGCCCCCTGCTCTGAAAGCGTAAGGACCTGAGTTCGATCCCCAGTACCAAAAACAAAGAACAAAAACTCAGCACTGTCACCCTAGTGTCCTCCTGACCACAGGGTGACCTTTTTGGTCCTTCAATGCCTTTTAAAATCCTACTTCCAAGAACCCACCTGGCAGAATGGAAGTGAAGTAAACCTTGGAAAGTGAGTAAAAACACAACACTGCCAAACCAAAGAAACAGTAACTTGAGTACAGAATCTGGCATGGGCTGCTTCTCACAGCTGTCAGGTGCCGGTGGGGTCCACAGGGTCGGGGCTGCACCTGCTCTAGGCCCTGTCATTTTAACTGGGCTGTTTGGGGGTGACACGCACAGCCAGATGGGGCGAGTCAGCTCTTAGTGTTGCTGGGAGAGGCAGCTTCCGAGAAATCCTGCACCGCGTGAAGAGTGGGGACCTCATTTCCTTCCCTGGACAGGGGAGGAAAATGAGGTCTGGGAAGCAGACGTGGCTTGCCCAGGGTGAGAGAGCTAGTTAGCAGTGGAGTTGGAGCTGCAGGCCAGGTCCCCAATTCCCAGGGCCAATTCTCCTTCCACCACGCCATCAGCCTCTCAGGAGGCGAGAGAGTTATATTGCCTCTTTCATCATTTCTTGGGCTTTTTAGAAGTATAAAGGACCCCCCCCCCCGCATCTTTCCTCTCTGTGTGACCTAGGAAAACATCATTAAGGAAAAGTCATAAACTGCATTCTGTCACCAAATCCCACTGTCACCCACCTGTCCTCAACTGCAAAGTCTCACCAAACATCCGGATACCTGGGTTTCTCACCTCCAGGGGGTCTCCTTCCCCTGGATCATATTAGAAAATTCACATTTTGTTTTCACATCCCCTGGAGTAATGAAATACTTCTTTTCCTTCCTGGAATCTGGGTCCTTTTTCTGTTGTTATTTTTAAGAAGAAAACTTGAACACATAAGAAGGGTTTTCTGGCTCCTTGGACTCCAGCCTGGTAGGAGAGCTGATAGGATTTGCCTATAGCCTTTTCTCATTAAGAGCTTTGTGTGCTTTTCCTTCCAAATGTCATCTGGCCACCCCAAGAAAGTTCTAATTGTGGCAACTTGGGCCCTTTGCAAACTTGGGCTTTCCCAAGTGTTCTTTTGAATGCCCCACAACTGCCTGCCATTCAAGTGAAACACTGCAAACCTACGGAAAGTGACTTGGTGGGTTATTCGTTTGATGACCACTTTTCACAACTCTCCTCCCTCTTCTTTTTTAACTGAAGATTGGAATTTTAATTGCTCAACCAGTTTTTAATTCATGGTGCCCAGAAAGGGCATGGTTTATTAATTAGTTCAGGTTATCAGGCGCCCTGAACTGGGCCCGGCTGCTTCTTGATTGTTTTCAAGAGCTCTTTGCCTGAAATTACTCTCTAGAAGGACAGGGAGGTGTAATTATGCAGACATTGCTGTTCAGTGCTGCCAGGTTAAACCCTCTGTTATGCATACACATTATGGTGTCTTAAAAGGCATTTATTGAAATGCCATAGTTTAATAGTTCAGGCTTACAAAATCAAGCTCTCTTATGTTACAGGCAACTGCCTCTTAATTGAATGTTTTCTCCCAGCAGAGAAAAACATTGGTTTACACACACACACACACACACACACACACACACACACACACACACACATTTTAAAAAGAAGAATTGTAAAAGACAGTATTACTTCATGGTTAAAAAGAAGGATTTTGAAGCCAGTCTTCCTGGGTTTGCCTCATGCTCCTGCCATATCCTAGGGCCGATTTATTACACATGTGACTTAACCTGTCTCCACTGCAGGGTTTTAGGTAGAATGGGGGTGGTTACTGATTTATGACGGTTAATCTTGGTTGTTAACTTGACTGTCTTGAGAGACACTTGGGCAATTAGTAAAGCTTATTTCTGGGTGTCTCTGGGTGGGTCATAGGTGTGTGACCTTGGGGATTATACCTGGTCCCTGCCCTCTTCCTCTCTGGCTCTTGTCTTGCCCTCTCTTTCTCATTGTCATTAATTGAGTACCTCTGTCCACATGCCCTTCCACCATGATGCTTCTACCTTGGAGCCAGACAACCATGGACTGAACCTCTGAAACCATAAGTCCAAATCAACCTCTCTTCCTTTCAGTTGTGCATGTCGAGTGTTTTGTCCCAGCAATAAGAAACTGACTAGATACAACTCTAGCCTATTTCCTAGGTTGTTATGTGGTTCAAATGAGTCTGCACACAAGAAACACTTAGCAAAGTGCACAGAACATAGTTCTTGTATTTTTAACTTACTGCTCTCACAATTCACTTGTGTTTATTTGTTGTAAAATCTAGTTTGTTAAACTCTAAAAGAATTATGGATACATCCTTGATGCAAAAACTGAGAGTTATCCCCTACTGTCTAGATCTGAACTAAGTATCCCAAACTAGAGCTGTTCTTCCAGAATAATAGCCTCCCCTCACCAGTTTTCAGCTAGTTGGCCACAGGGGTATCCAGAATAAAGAATTTTTAAAACTTCAAATATTCACTGTATTTTTCATCACCCTTCGTATACTAGACTTCCTTACTTCATCTTTCGTATCTCTCAGTCTCTATTTTGTATTTCCCATCTTTTTTCAGATTTCTGCTACATTATATGTAATTTCATTTTATCTACAATTCATTGTTTTTTTCTGATGTATTATTGAAGTTTTAATTCTGTTCTTCTTGTTATTTCTAGACATTCTGTTTGGTTCTTTTCCCAGTCTATTAGGACATTTTAAAAATAATCTCTGCCTGATTCCCTCAAGTGCTCTGTGGCTTCTGTAGACATACCTTTAGCTAGCATGTGTGAGACCATTTTTGCTGGAGGGTTCGTGTGCTAGCTCTTACTCTTGGTACCTGATTTCCTTGTGTTCAACATTCGTAAAAATTTTTATGCCAAAATGATTCATAGGGATTCTTTCCTAGAAATAAACTGCCTTTCTCTAGAGAGGATTTGTGTTTGATTCTGGTAGGCTCCTGGAGGCTTGTGGGGTCCAGGACCTCCTTAAACCAAGGGTAGTGTTTCATACAACCAATTCTGTCATCTACTTACTTCGCTTCTTCTTTTCTAGGCTTAAATTCTTCGAATTAGAAGTCATTTCACATGAAAATTAACTGATAAATTTTGGCTGAAGGAATTAATTTTTAAGTTAGCACCCCTAACTTGTTAACTGATTTCCTCTGTCTTTTTTTCCAGTTGCTCAATTGAAGGGGTTCCCCTATACTGACTCTCATCCCCAGTGCGGTGTACTTTCCTCAGGGTTGCTGTGTGCCTCTCCTTTTCAAATTACCCCAGCGCTCTGCCTTACAGGAACTGGTGCTTCCAGGCCAAGACTTTGTACACCTCCCTGTGCTTTGGCCCTCAAAGCACAAAGTTGTGAGATTCTTTACACCTTAAATTAATACTCGAGACTGTTGCTTAGGTTGCGTCTGGCAGGAACCCTCGGTGGCCCTGGAAATAGTGGATCTGTTTCTAATATGTTTTCCTTTAAGTACCACCCAACCTTACTTTCCGGATGCTCTGTCGAAAGCTCATCTTTGGTTTTGCCACTGTTGTTCATAGAACACCATGAGACTCACTACTGCCGGTTAAATGAAGTCCAAACATCTAGCTTGTCATTTTGCATCCTGCATCTAAGTGCCAGAGCCAGATTTCGTGGAAAAATGTGGTCTCTGGTTAATCAAACTCTAACTCCACCCCTCACCAACAAGGTGATTCCATGTAGGAGAAACTTCCGAGCATCTGTGTGCTGGGGTATGCAGTAAGACCAACCTGCAAGGGATAGCCCATGTAAAGCCACCAGCATTGACCAGAATGAGGATAGTCAGCGCAACAAAGCATTTCTTTCTGCAGGGTCTGAAAGGGAGAGGGAGGCATTCCTATTCTGCATTGCTGTGAATACACGGACATGCAATACATAAAAAATTCCTCAGCTGTTTCTTCTCTAGACCTTAGTTTCTTTCTTAAACACAAAACAGGACCTTGAAGAGTAGTTTTGAAAGTTAAATATGGGAAGGCACTCTAAGAAACTGGTTCAATACATAGCACATCGGGAGTGTATGATAAATGTTTCTTCTTTATCTTCTTACAAATGGAGCACTAATTTTCCTTTCCCATGAAATTCCAATAAAAATTGTAAACCGGAGCCCCTTACATAAAAGAAGGACTGTCATTTTTCATCTTCCATGTAATGGCAGAGTCAGATTTCATGAAAGAATACGATCTTTGGTTAAATTGAACTCTTGCTCCACCATTCCATATAAAAGATAGATATTTATCTCTGTTTTTAAAAAGTTCTGGCTACCCTTGAAAATCAGATTCAAATGTCACCCATTCCATGAAGCATCCTTAATTTCCATTCCCAACAGACTCATCCTGAACTCCAGCCCAGAGAGAGCAGCAGTGCAATCAAAAGAAAATCTTTAATCCATCTCCAGTGATGCTCCAACTTCCTGTCTATCAATAAGTATGATTGTGCAATAAAAAGCAGTGTTCTGGCTGCTACGAAAGAAAAATTTCAGCATCTTTAAAAAAGAGTTCTAGGGCCGGGGGTTTAGCTCAGTGGTTCCACGGCCTCCCCTGCAAGTGCAAGGACCTAAGTTTGATCCCTGGTACCAAAAAAAAAAGAGAGAGTTCTATTATTCTACCTCTCCACAATGTAACCCTTTCCTCGGCTCTCTGCATTTGTCCTCAGGTATGTCTGTGTTCCCTCTCTAAGCACAGAAATAATATTACTTAAAATGCGCATTTCATGAATAATCTTTCTGCTTCTGTAAATATAGCCTGTTCTAACAGGTTCCCAGCAACCATGGGCTATGCAGTCCTCCAATTGCTCTTATATTCAGTGAAAACCCTGGAA
Source organism: Heterocephalus glaber (assembly GCF_053883595.1). NCBI lineage: Eukaryota > Metazoa > Chordata > Mammalia > Rodentia > Bathyergidae > Heterocephalus > Heterocephalus glaber. The sequence goes on along the minus strand of NW_028258346.1, from coordinate 18,072,673 downwards.
TCTTCTTGTAAAATACGTGTTAGTTCCAAATGACTTCTCCTCTGCCTTGTATTAATCCAGCGGGTTTTGCTCTCAGCAGCCAAGTTCAGGGTCTGCCCACGCTTCATGCACCTGGGTGTGTTATCTTCTCTGCTCACAGAGCTGTGGTACACTGGATCCACTCTGATGTGCCTGGCCTGGATTCTTCTGTTTTTAAAGGGTTCTTCCAAGGTGCTTTATTTCTGTTAGAAAGCCTAGCTCATTCAATTTTGTGCCGTAGCTTGCATGCTTGTCCTGTGTTCCATCCTGTGCAGGGGCTTCTGTCTGGGCCCTCTAGCCTCCTGGGATTGGTGCTCTCTGTTGGGCCTAGAGCAGTTCGTCGGAGCAGAGAGACAGCTCTGAGCTGTGTTCAGCTGACACCCGCAGATGGGTTGTAGGAAAGGGGTCCAGATGGGAGTCCCCTAAAGCCTGTGGGGCCAGCCATGACGTGTGAGTCTTTTTTTTTTTTTTTTTAATTAAATTCTTTTATTGGTAGAAGCTGCTCGTGGTTCTTTTCTGCTGGCTCCCGCACCCTGGCTCCGGCATGGGCAGTGGAGGCAGCAGATCTGGAGGGAACTGCCCTCTAGCTGTAGTGATGTTTACTGGGCGGGTCTCAGCCATAACCCTGCAGCAGAGACTGCAGGGCGGGCTGACTTGGAGGTTATCATGTTCCTGCTTCAGGCTCCAAGGAGCTGGTTGCCTGTGAACTCAAAACCTGTCTACCGACCAAGCGATCAAACTTAGAAATGCAAAAGGTTAACAAAGCAAAAAGATAACTTCTTAATACTGAGACAAACACATCAAAGGCCAGAACTTCAGGCAGGCGTCCTGGGCACGCCTGTGAGCCCAGCACTCAGGAGGCTGAGGCAGGAGGATCGCTCTGAGTTCAAGGCCAGCCTGAACTACATAGCAAAACCCTGTCTCAAAACACCAAAAAAAAAAAAGAAAGAAAGAAAGAAAGAAAGAAAGAAAGAAAGAAAGAAAGAAAGGGATCAGACTTGTTTGCTTCATTCACATTCAGCTCTTGTGTTATTTTTGCTCTTTTAAATTTTATAAAAGTAATATGTGCATATAAACATGAAAAAATCCTATAAAAAGGTAGTAGACAAATTGTAAAGGATCTATTTCTTCTTTAACTTTTATTTCTACTCCCCAGAGCTAACTTCCTAGTGTTTTCTTGTGCATATATCCAGAAATAATTGTAGCTATAAATGTATATGAATTTATTTTATACAAAGATATCACAGTAGATACTGTCAAGTTTGTGTTTCCACGAAAAATATCTTACAGTTGTTCTTAGTGAGTATAGAGCTGTATTAAAATTTATTTAACTTGTTATTTTTAGTTTTTATCTCTGACAGATGATTTTGCCACAGAGTATGTATTTTCCTGTGTATAACTATTAAATTGAAAACCATGCCTTGCTTCTGAACAGGAAAGTGGTATCGTGAGCAGTAAATGTACCTGCCAGATCCCTTACATTTATATTAAATAATATATCTTTTAGCCTAAGTTATGGGTTCTCACTCTCTGCCCATTTGTTGTCAGCCTTTTTCCCAGAGTGCAACTTAATCAGAAAAAACAGACACGGTCACAAGTGTAGGACACTGTAGTAGCAAGATCTAAGGTATATCAGTACATAATTTAAATAGTAAGATAATTATGCTGCAAAGAACAAAAATTCTGAATCTTATTTGGAATTTAAGAGGTTCACTCTTAACTTGTCCAGCTGAGGGGATCTTCCTTTCTGGGGACTCAGTGCGCTTGTCTTTTGCTTGCAGTGAAGTACATGCGCGAAGCCACGCCCTACGTGAAGAAGGGCTCCCCGGTGTCAGAGATCGGCTGGGAGACACCGCCCCCCGAGTCCCCGCGGTTGGGGGGCGGCTCCTCGGACCCGCAGTCCTCGCAGGCCTTCTGCTTCCACCCAGACCAGAAGAGCATCCCGCTGAGGATGTGCTACGTCACGCGGAGCCTGGCCCTGGCGGACCCCGAGAACAGGTGGGACCCTCTCCGGCACCCCTCCCTCGCCTCAGAGGGCCTCGTGGCTCCCGAGAGCAGCACGGGGCGGGGCACGTTAGGGACAGTGAGAGCGCGTGCGCGAGTTCCGGCCGCTCTCCCTCTCCTCCCCCTGCGCCGCCCTTTCCTCCGCACGAAGCATGTGTACACGGGGCCTGGGTTCCGAGGGTTCTGCAAAGTGGACGAACTGGCGCTAAGGTTCTGAGCATCTTTCCTGGCGCTGCCGCTGCCAGGCGTGCGACCGGGTGAGTTTCTCACACAGCCGTGCCTCAGGTGGCCGCCTGCAGGGCCCGTGGGGGTGCAGGGAGCCTCGGAGCACCCACTCCGCAGGTCAGAGAGTGGTGGGCGAAGCTGTTTTCTACTCCAAACCTCTCTGTGCTCAGAAGAGAAAAAGGGGCCGCTCTGGGCCCAGCCCGAAGCCACAGGACGGTGTCACCCACCCCAGACCGTGGCAATTAGGAGGAAATCCAGCCAAGAGAAAGGAAGGGTGGGGTCCCTTCCCCCCAAAATACCTGACTTTAACTCATCTGAAGAGAACATATCTGTGTTGGATGAAAACGAGAGAGACAGAGAGAGAGAGAGAGAGAGGGAGAGAGAGAGGAGCTGAGCCCACAAATGGGGACTCTTGGTGACCTCTGCATCCACAGTAAAGGCCTACAAATAAGAGCAGCTGCTCTGGAGCTTATTTGTACATGTGTGGGACAGCTGAACCCACCTGGAGAGGAAGCGTTTGGCTGGGTTCAGAGTGGCTGAGGGGGAAAGGCAAAGGAGTAAGGGCCAGAGAGTCGTCCTTGGGCTCTCAGCTCAGTGTCCTTCCTGTCCTCGTCCCAGTGAGCTCTCTCTGATAAAGCCACAAGGACGGGTTCCAGCCAGCCGTGGGGGCTCACTGCCCCGCCACTGTCAGCTACCTCTGCACAGGGATTGGCCGGTGGCTTTGTCAGTCAGGCACCAGCACAAGGGCGAGGAAACAGGCCAGACCAGGAGGAGAATCCTTGAGGAACCCACTCCCATCTCCCATCTGTGGGGTTCCCCCTGGATTTCTGCCTCTTTCCTGGGCCTACAGTTGATGTCTTTGTTATTGGTGTTAGGTGTGATTTCTTTTAATGGTCAAGGTTGTGTTTTGGAGAAATCTGAATTAGTTGGCATATTGAATAATTGGAGAATTTCATATGATAAAGACAGATGTCTACTGTTGTAGAAAAGTTGGACGGACTAGTGACATTATGGCATCACAGGGCTGCCGGCTGGGTTCCCATCTATGGGCCCAGTAGAGGTTTTTCCTTTGACTGGGATGAGCGCTCCTGTTACCCAAACCTCAGGGACCTAGCATGCCTGCCTGCTCCTGCACGTCACCTGCCCCATCTTTGACCTTGTGCCCCTGCTTGGTCCCCTCAACAGTCCTCTGAGATTCTGCCATTGCTCCCATAAAACACTGCAGCAGAGAGCTCGTAAGTGGCCAGTGTCGTACAGCCGCTGCATGGCGTAGCTGGGCTGGAACCCCCGCCTCAGGGATGGACCTCATCAGGAGCCAACTATTTCCAGAAAGTGCAGACAGACTGGAGAATTTACTTGGGTATCATAGAAGCAATTAACACATTGGGAAGAAAATTGGAATAGAGTTCCAGGGTTTCTTCCAGCAGTGGAGTTCTAGGTCAATCAATTTTGTATATTTTATATTTTTATTGGTCTATAATACAGTACATAATGATTGTATTCGTGACAGTACATGTACATCACACATCTTAATTCTATTTACTTCCCCTTCCCCGTGGCTCCCTCCTCCCTCCCTCCATCCCTCGATGCCCAATTATGCTTTAAAGAATATTTTGAGAAACATCAGGCCTTAATCCACATATTGGCAGCTTCATCCTGTGTGCCCAGCCAGTGGAGGAGGACAGGGTTTTAAACTTTCATGTGTGTGCCATGCTCTTCAAGCCCACGGTTGAGGTGGATCTGCAGGGCCTCGCGCGTGGAATACAGAGAGCACTTGAGGGTGAGAAACAGCAGGGCAGCATGGGAAATGAGGACCCAGCTCAGACGTCAGGGCCACACGGGTCCAGACCCAGTGCCAGCAAGGAGATTAGGAGCCTAGGTGAGACCTGCCCCTGGTTGAGGGAAAGAAGGGGAGAAAGCAAGGAAACAGACATTTTATGAAATTCCAAGATATGCTGGGTGAGGTGTAGCATACTCGTCAGAAATGTGAAGTCTGCCAAACACAACTTGATGCTGAACAGAAGAGACACACTTAACACAATGTGATCTTTTAAAGGTGAAAGACACAGGGCCTACAAAAGTGTACAAGGCAAATGCAAAGGAGCAACAACAACAACAAGCATGGATTTCCCTCTTAATGTGTGACTAGGGAAAATGCAAGCTGAACGCAGAAAATAAGGCAAGGAAAGACTGATTTATACTGAAGGCCGGAATTTGAATGAAACGTTTGTTCGATAGATAGAAATGCAAACCAAATGAGACAGCAGCAGCCTTTATAGTAGAAACTGCAGAAAGTACAAGAAGAAATAGACAGGTATGCAGATTAGAAAATGAAGTATATACACCACTCTCCATCCAAGACAGGGAAAGTGGAGAGTAAAAGATAAAGGATAAGTAAGATACAGAAAATTCAAGGGCTGGGGATTTAGCTCAGTGGTTCCGGCACCTGCCTCGCAAGTGCAAGGTCCAGAGTTCAATCCCCAGTACCAAAAAAACCACCCCAAAACCAAAAACCTAATAATAGAAAATCCAAACAACGTAATTATTAAGGCAGATCTAGATACACTGCAAACTTTGGTAATAGAAAATACTCTTTAAATCTACTTAGAGTATACACAAAATTAGCCAAAGATTAGGTCATGAAGAAAATACTGTGGTTGCATAAGGTAGAGGTAATACAAGCAACAACCTCGTAGGATAATGAAATAGAACCAGAAAATCAATAACAAAATCAAACCACAGAACACCCTTCTGCTTGGGTGTTTAAAGGTGCTCCAAGATAGAACTCTTGGGTCAAAGAAGAAATAGAAAATAGAATTGTAGTATTTTAAAAATACTGAAAACAGTGCATTATTAAATATAAAAGAGAAAGGAGGAGAGGATGGAATATGGCTAGACCTGGGTGCCTGAGGGCAGGCATGTCTCAGCTAATCCAAATCGCCCTCTTCATTAGCTGGCACTCAGGTTTCTGTCCCAGAGATAGCCACGCTGCTCTGGAAGTGAAAATTGAAGCAAACAGTAGATCTGGGATCCAGCCCGGGCCTGGCTGACACCAGTCCCGGAATCCTAATTCCGAAACCCCCTCCAACTTCCAAGATTGGCAGAGCAGCACACCTGAGCTGCATGCCAGGGCCTCATGGTCTCTCCTGGGTGCTGAAACCTGGGAGCTGATGGCAGATGTCACCACATCTCGGGACCGATCCCCTCTGTTGGTGACACACAGCTGCTCATGGTTTGCATTAAAACCTCTAATGTTCAGTTTCTCAACTAGAAACAGCCATACCACAGCAGGCAAGGTTGCTGCTCTTTCAGTGAGAAAGGTCTCTCAGCAGGTGCTGTATCCGCAGGAGCATCTCTGCTCATGCCAGCAGTGGTTACTACATATGTTTTTATTCTCCTTCTTATGTGTCTCTTGCTTTTCATATTCTGCTCTTTGCAGGCCGGGTATGTAGCTCAGTGGTTCCGCCGCCTGTCTTGCAAGCACAAGGTCCTGAGTTCGATCCCTGATACCAAAAAAAAAAAAATTAAATTAAAATATTCTGCTCTTTGCCTCTGCAGCCACTGCCTGGTTCTGGCCACATTCTTAGACTTTCGGATATTTGGGTCCATTTCCCTCCAGGGGCTTTGTTGCTTACCCATCATCTGTTTTGCACCCCACTCACCAAGGGAAGAGAAACATCCAGAACTCACTCATTTGGCCAGAATGGCTTCTTGTCACCTGCGATATTTAAACATCTCAGTATTTCATTTTTTTAAAAACACTAAATTTTATATCTTTCCTAACTGCTGCTTTTAGAGCTTCCAGTGATACAAACAGCCTGCTGTGGCACGTGTGCATAGGTTCACCACCCCTGGTCTAGACCATCATTTGGCTGGAACTAGAATCCTAAGAGAAGGAAATGGGATTACTGGCAGGCGGCTAAAGGCATCATGAATAAAAGTCAGTAGAATAATATTCAATAAAATAGAAGAAAGTTCTCTTTTTCCAACTGCAATTTAGAAAAATAAGTTAAACATTTACCATCACATTTGAAACTAAAAACAACTGAAAAACCCATAAGTATTATCTTTTGGATGAGAAAATTCTTCCATTTAAAATTATAGAGTGCTGTCTGTCACCGAGGATATCATTTTGGTCAGGCTCGGTCTACCTGTCTGTCCGTCTGTTGGTCTGTGTGTATTTGCTTCTTATTTAAACAAACCCAAGTGAAATGTTTTGTTACCAGAGAGAAAGGATACGGTGATCTTAGTGTTTGCCTGAACAGTGCTCACATGCTGCAGTTGAGAATCCTGGGAAGTGGAGTATGTAGTCACATTCAACAGTTGTTTTCAAGGTGATCGGCGAGGGCCATTTCAGAAGGTTGTGTGGCGTTAGTCAGAACATGAATCAGGAAGCAAGTCCTCAGTAGAGGTGCTACCTTGATGACTTTTCAGCATGCGTGAGTGTGGATCACCTGGTAGCACTCATAATAACCTCACAAAATACCCAGGATGCTTCCTTTTAAAAGCAATTTTAAATAAAAATGTAAATGTTATCAAAATTATTATAAAGACATGTGTTTTGGAATTCAAGTAGAACCAAAAGACTTATTTTTTTAAAAGGCAGTGGGTGTTTATTATTTATTTTGCAGCCTATTGTGTAGAACAACCCAGAGGCCCACATCTAGGACCTGGTTGATCTGCTCACATGTTAATGTGATAGTGTCTTCCTCTCTCCTCAGCCATCTCTGGCTCCTGTTGGAACGACACTAGGGCGCTAGGATTGGTTTTCTAACTCCGTTTCTCTCGCTCTTGTTTCCATCACATTGGTTTGTCCCTTCACGTGAGTGCTTGTTGTTTGCACTTCGATGATCATGCTTTAGCTCTTTTGGTGTCTGTGGGTTCCTTTTTCACAGAATTTTGTTCTTGCCCTATGGATACCCATTTTTGGTTAATTCCTGGAGATTATTAATTAATTTTGTTAGTTTTTCTTGGTGCTCTTTGTTTCTCCAGTTAGCTTTCCTTCTGTTTGTTTGTTGGGAACTTCATCTTCCCCACCAGAAGTTTCCCCACGTGTCCGGGAGCCTTTGTTATCTGTTCATTCTTTAGAATGAGACTAAGAAGCTCATGAAAGGCTGTTCAGGGAGCAGGGCTCGTCAGCGGTGAGGTTCACATAGAGTTGTTCTTAGGTGAGCCTCAGTGATCAGAGGCCCTTCTAACTCTGCAAATGTCAGTGTTTAGAAGTTTTCTCTGCCTCTCTGCTCCTTTACTGAGGAACAAACCATCCTGTCTCTTTCCTTGGATGTGGGTGGGGTGAAGGGGAACGCCCTGAGCCGGTCCCTGGAAGTCCCAGCACTTAGCTCGAGGTTTGCAGAAGCCCGGTGTCCGGCCCTGACCCTCTGCCCGGAGGTCCTGACCCTTGCAGCTCTGCAGAGCCCAGGCTCCTCCCTGGCTGGAGTCCTTCCTGTGCGCCTTTGGCCTGTGACTTGCTGTCTGTCCTTCCAATATGCAATGAGCGCTGCTTCTTTTACTCTCTGGTGGGTTTAGACCCACTTTACTGTCTTTACTAGGGTCTGATGAGGGAGAGTATATTAGCATGAATGGCCAAGCTGCTGCGTTTCTCAATAAGAATGCTTACATAATTTACATCCTTATACACGACAGAGTGCACAAAAGGCATGTTTTAATGAGTTTAAAAAACATTTTCATAGCCTTGTTATTTTTAAGAAAACCTATTTCCTTCATAAAAATAATGTTCAGTGTTCAGACTAATTATCATACATTTTTAATCAGTTGAAAATGAAGGTTCCTGCAGTCGTGAGCTAGTTAAAAGCTATCTCTCCCTTGCCTTGATAGAGTTGAGGACTTCATCCCCCTGCAGCTCCACACAGGTTCGTTTGAGCCTTGGCCGTAGCCTAAGCACTATTCCAGGAAAAGTTGCTTCCCCTCTTCCACAAGCTCTTGAAGAGGTTGAACTTGACCATTTGAGTGCTCAAGGATTTTTGCTAATGTTGATTCTCAAAATAGAGGTCTTGATCCTTTGCTCTTGATACATTAATTGAACTCCATTTGGTTTGCAAATAGCTGCTCCAGAATTTTCCAGCCGAGATAATGAAGGCTGTGAAAATCACCCCAGTGCTGCCATGCAGGCACCTTCTGTTCAAGCAGGCATCATCTTTCCTGGGCATTCTACAGTGGGAGAGGGGCCTTCCCTTCCTTCTTTTGACACGCACATGTGGAATCTTGTTTCCCTAGGGGAGAAAGGGTTGGGGACACAAAGCCCCAGTATCATTTAGAACCCCAATTTGAGCTTAGAAGGCACGTGCCTATTGATAGACTCTCCTAAAGGATGCTACAGTAGGAATCTTGACATTGCTGTTATGCTCATCTGTTCAGATCTTTTCCTTAACTTTTGACTTCTAGACAGACAGATCTGATCACCAAAGCCCTGTGCTCCATGCCTTTCTTCTCTGTTGTATTTGCCACCAATCTGAGAACAGCACATAGAAATCCCTCCCTGAACACGGGAGGCCAGTGGGCATGGCATTGGCCCCACTTCCAGCAGGACGCAATGTTGTCCTTGAAGGATTAATGTTCAGTGCAGAGAAATGTCTGTTCATTTCAGATGCCTATTTTTGGATTGGGTCTTTAAATTTGGGAGGTCTGATTTTTTTTAAGTTCTTTATAGATTCAAGATAGTAAACCTTTGTCTGAGGGACTGCTGGTGAAAGTTTTTTCCCAGATTGTGGGGTGTCTCTTCACACTGCTGGTTCTCACACAAAGAAGTAGAAATGGCAAATAAACATATGAAAAAATGTTCAACATCACTGGTCATTTGAGAGATGCAAATGAAAACAATGCTGAGATTCCACCTCACCCCAGAAAGAATGGCTGCTATCAAGAAATCAACCAATAACAAATGCTGGTGGGGCTGTGGGGAAAAAGGAATACTCCTCCACTGCTGGTGGGAGTGTAGACTGGTGCAACCACTGTGGAAATCAGTATGGAGATACCTCAAAGAACTAGGACTGGAAGTCCCGTTTGACCCTACTATTCCCCTGCTAGGTATCTTCCCCCAAAGAATTAAAAGAATCATACCACAGTGATGTATGTGCACCCATGTTCATAGCAGCACAGTTTGTAATAGCTAAAACTTGGAAACAGCCCAAATGCCCATCAACTGGAGACTAGATAAAGAAAATGTGGGGTTTTTTTTAATAAAATGGAGTACTACTCAGCCAAAAAGAATGAGAAACTAGAAACATTTATTGTTAAATGGATGCACATTGAGGCGATACTCTTAAGTGAAATAAATAGGACACACGTGTAAATACCAAATAGTTTCTCTGGTGTGAGAAACTGAGAGTGTAAATAAGGACTAAAAGGTATAATAGATGATGTGAAATAGGAAGAAAAGGGGCAAAGGGGAAGGGGTAGGGGAAAGGAAAGAAGGGAATGGAATTAATATGAAAAAATGAAAAAATGGAAACAAAGTCTCGGTAAATAGGGAGGGATGGAGGGGTTGAAGGGAGAGCAGGGGAAGGGGGAAAAATAAGAACCAAGAGAGATTATGTAAAGGTGCAAATTTCCAATGATGAATGTCCTTATATTGTATACCTAAAATGTACCAATAAAAGGATATACAGATGTTTTCAATAAAAAAGTAAAAAACATTCAGTCCAGGGTTTTACGGGGGAGTGGGCAGTGTAAAGGAACCAACAAGAGATGTGGCCACACACGGGGCTTAGCCACAGCAGGGAGATGCAAAGGGAACAGTTCCTGTGACCTTGAAGAAGACAGCCCTGGGAGGGGAGCAGGAGTCCAGCTAGGGCTGGGAGAAGGTCAAGACCCAAGTCTTTCCCTTCTTCCACGCTGGAATCTCCGGTGGATGCTTCCAGTGAGCAAGTGGAAGCCAGAGGCTAGGAGCCCGAGGGGTGCCATGTAATGTATAGGATTTGACACCTTGGAGCACATGGCCAGGAAAGAGGTGCAGAGAATGAACCTACAGGCAAAAATTTTAAATCAAATCACAAATCAAAAATTGTGCCTCTTTGAAAATAAGTCTGATGTTTACAATACAAGTGATACTAGTTATAAGAAAATGGGGCTAACCCAAACACTGCATCCCCTGCCCTTGTTGGATAAAACACCTTGGACACCCCCAAATCACTATGTGTAGCCCCAAGTAGGGTTTCTAATCAGTGCCCCACTTAAGGTTTCAGGAGAGATGTCTTTTAGCCATGTTGTGAGCTTGACAGAGAAGTGACACAAGGAGCTCAGAGGGTAGAGCAGTTTGTTCCTGCCGAGCCAGAAGCTGCAGCAGGCAGGGCAGCATGGCTCTGGATGGGTTTGGGAGGCCGCTCTACTCCCCTTGGAAAGTGGGAGCCTCTCCTTCCATCATGACAAAGCTGTAGGCTAAGGAAGGCACAGACACGAGGGCACTGTCACCACACCAGGCTGGCTGTGCCGGTGAAATATGCATGCTGGCATTCTGTGGACAGGGAAATATGAGGACAGGAAGCGAGTGCATTTAAGCAGTAGCCATTCACTGGGGGACCCAGAACCCAGACTGCAAAGTGTTGTTAACACTAATTTGCTTTCATCTGAAATGCCGGATTATTTACCCTTTACACACACACTTTCTCTTACAGTGTAGCTCATTTTGTTCCCCCTATCTGGAATAAAACCCTCTCCTCTGTTGTGAAATTCACAGCAAATGCCAAGGCCCACAATTTGTTCTCATTGCTTGTATTATTAAACATTCAGATGATCAGAACACATTTCCTCAGGTTACCTGGAGACAGAACACTAGGTCCAGAAGTGAGAATTCATGGAGCTCTTTTCTCAAGCAACCTGACAATCCTTTAACCACATATATTGAACAGTCACAAAAAGATGATCAAATTTCAGGCTAAGCTGACCCAGGCTTGATTACCAGCTTCTCTATTCATTATCTGGGCAACTTTGAGCATTTAATGTCTTCGAATTTTTAAATTTATGGAATAAAGGTGATAGCACTTTATGTATATACTGTTTTTAGAATTAAATCAGTTCATTGTTGCCTGATAGCTGGGACACAATACTCCTTGGAAAATGGCATCTCTTCCTGTCTCCCTTTTGTTTGAAAAATATCCAGCCCTCCTAAGAGTACCAGAAGATTCTTCCAATGTCGTGAGAGGTATTGTGCATTTTTTTTAGATAGTTTTATTAAGTGCTGGGAAGGCCTGGGTAATTTATTGAGTTGAAAATTATAAAACAGTGGTTTCAGTTAGATGAAAACCACACCATGATTTTAGACATTTCTGTCTGATCCCAATCTATACTAGCTGACAGGTGGAAGAACTAGGTCAGGTTGCAAATAGCATCTTTAGATTAATTTCTCCAGGAAACACAGAGGTAGGCTTTGAATCACTAAAAAGGTGTAGAATCCTACCAAGGCCACATATGGGTTTACAGAAAGACTCCAATAAGTTTTAATGTCGCAATTCTCTGTCCTGCTGTCAGATGTGAAGAGAAAAGGAGAGCAGCGTATAAAACAGGGTGCACGATCAAGAGTGGAAATCTGAAGCATATATTCCTGCTGCTAGCAGAGTAATCCCAGCACCCTGCTGGCTTCATGTGCACCCGGCTGCACAGCTCTGCCTCACACACCTACTCAAGGTTATGCTGGGCCGGTCGCAGTTCCAGCCACAGAGAACATGCACTTCCCTCGCCTTCTGGGTCTGCAGATGTTTCTCCTTGCTCTACCCTTCCTTTCTAAATCCTTCACAGAGTGACAAGCTCACTGTTTTGCAGTGGATGCTTATAGCTTTTGCCGTCTGTGGAAGAGAAAAGAGTTAAAACTAACTGGTTCATATAGCACTAATTTGGAGGACCTAACGAAAACTTTTTTTTTAACCAGCATTCATAGAAGCTGAGAATTATTGCTTTTATCGAAATCTCTATATCATAGAGGAAAGAACATACAGTTCTGAAAGCAAGGACATAGGTTTAGATCCTAGCTCTCTGAGATCCTGAAGTCCTTATTTTACCTCTCTAAGCCCCAACCAATCTATCTATAAGATTCGTTTAATAAGACATATTTTTCAGAACATCTTAACTGTCTGTCAAAGTGTGTCACTTATGGAGAAAGATAGTTTTTAACCAGAGAATATGTAAAGCCCTTGAATGGAAAAGTATACAAGATATGCCTTCCTAGAATGTGAATTTTTATTCAGAATTTTGGGAGAATAGAATTTAAGATTTATTTAAATAAATCTTAAAGCTAAAACATGAGACTTCAAAATACTTTTGGCTTGCAGTTATTTTAGATCCAACCTAGATTCCCTGAAGGGGCAAATTGACTTATTTCAACAATTAAGAATTCTCAGAAATTTATATATAGAACAGTATTTAGCAAATGTGATCAGTCAGGTTAGAGCAAAAAGAAATAGAAACCCATTTGTAACTTGAGCAGAAAGGAATTTAATATAAGGAATCAGTTGCCTACAAAAAAAAAACTTGTATGGGTTCAAGGAAAAGACTTTAGATCGAACCTCCATTAGTGATGCTCAGAACTCTATAAAACTGATAATGGTTTAGGAAAGTGAGAACCAGGCTGTTGCCATGGAAATCCTGAAACAGTACAACACTAGAGCAGTGATCCTGGAACCAGAAAACCTGGGAGAAGGAGCTGGCAGCTTGCAGTGGCTTCTTGACATGCAGGAAGCTGGGGTTGGACATAGACTCAGGACCTCCTCATGCCTCTTCTTTTTAGCACACCCAGCCTGTTCTCAAGACAGCCAAGCCATCAAGAGTATGTCCTCTTCTTCACTTCTGCCGTCCAACTCTTATGGACAGATACTAAATTCTGGAACCCTAGCTGCAAGGGGATTTGGGAAGTTGAACACTTTAAGCCTTCTATCACCTGCAGTACAGCAAGCGTATCCTAAAGAAGGTACAAGGAGGCTTAGGCAGTCCTTGTATCCATCACACAAAGAGTTGAACTCAGATGAAGCTGTTGCTTTGCCCTTTTCTTTGAAAGAGTCATAATAAGAGCTTACATGGAAGTCTGTGCCTAGATTGTTTGGGGAAGTTACAGTATCTCCCCCCTACTGGGTCAGTTTTATACAGATCTGGACATAGAGTATTGTGGCAGAGACAGTAATGCTTGCCAAATAGTCCACCAGTTCTCTGGCATTTCTAGGCCTTCGGAGAGTTTGCTGGGTGCTGTGACTGGTCTGGCTGATAAACCACGAGCAGAAGCAATGCCTGCCCTTGGGCACTGAGGCCGCAGCGAGCACCTTTTTTCTGGCAGTGCAGTAATAAAATGGCAGAACTTCCTTCAGCCTGGTGTCCCAAATGACCCAATGGAGCAGATCCTCACCATAGCCACCTCAGACCATTTTTGGACACAGAGCATGTTATTTTTATAAACTTGCATTATGCTAGGTGGGTGACAGATTTTGGGATAATTGATACCACAGCATAAAGCTCCCCTATCGTTACTAATACAGTCATCATGTAAATGTAATGAGTTGAGTCAAGCTGGTTAATATTTATTGAGAGTCACCAGTAATTCTCATGAGGCAAGAAATCTTTACTAAATGAAATCTCTCTTTTCCTCGCTTGATATAGTTTTTAATATAGAGCCTCCAAACTCTCTATTATTTTCTTTGTGTTTGTTGATATCCAAGTGAATGAGCATGACCCAAAAGCACCAGATGAAGGACCGCTGGGCCTTTTCACACTTGGAACATGTAAAAAGCACCCTTCGTTACTGCAGTGAGAGCTGTTGCTTTTAGAGACTTAAGTGTTTGCAGCTGAGCTGCGTTCCCACTGTGTCTAAAGAATACCTTTGTTTGAAGGGAAGGCCTGTCTCTGTTTGCCTCAGCAAGACTAAGTGTAACTAGAGAATAACCAAATTCTGCCAGGGCTGACCAGCTGGAATGTGTATGTATGTTCATAGCATTTCTTCTGCCTTCCTCGCTACTTTTGAAGACTAGCCACCAATTTCTGATCAAAAACAGAGACTCGAAAGCACTTTGCTCTCTTATTTGTTCATGCCCCTTTACCCTTTCTCTTATATTTTTTCAGAATTGGCTTCCACTACAGTAACTCTCAAACTTCTTTTTTAAAAATCTTATCATTGCAGAATTGATGTGAAAATCAATTGGGATGATGAGTGTTAACATACTAAATAAACTGTGATGATATAACGGTGTCAGAAAAGAACACACCCCACTAAAGATGTCCTTACAGTGTCATCTCACCGCTGGGGCCAACCACAGCCTAAGGCCATCAGCAGCTGTGTGGCGCAGGCTTCCCCAGGTGGATTCTGCTTTGGTTCTCCCTACACATAAACACCCACTGTAGCTGCTGCCACGTTTATTGGTGTCCTTCCTTGATTGACATCTGTCTCTGTCAGTGGCCCCTCAGCATAGCAGACCTGTTTGCTTCTCTTCCCACCCCAAGTGCCCAGCCCAGACGGGCTCAGAGTCAGCACTGAATGAGCCTTCACTGGGTGGATACACATGAGGATGCACGGACTGCTGCGTGAATGGAGGGAGAGGAAGACAAAAGACAAGAGGCAGACAGGCTCCTCGGCCTCCCTGTCCGCACCCCACACTTTGCACGTTATCAGAGACAGGGCCAGAAGGACACTGAAGATGTCTTCAGCTCTGCTGTTTGTGAAGCCTTGGCAGGCCCCCAAGATCGTCCTGGTCCCCAGATGGAAACATTCGATTGGTGCAGTCAGCATATTAGGTTGCAGAAATCCTGAGGCACCACTTGGAGGGAAAATGACCATAGTGCAGCATATCTGATTTTATTGTCCTCAGGGAACCAGAATTGCAAGCTCTGTTGACCTCCTTGTGAGAGCTGTGTGGCGTTAAGACTGTCAGGAGCAGATCCCCTACTTCCACATTGCAGCTTGTGCCCTTTGGCTTGGAACTGCTTATTTTGAAGAGCCTTAAACTCTAGCCTAGTGGGAGCGCTGGGGAGAAGAGGCTGGCTTGGCTTAAGCCTTGGGAGGGACAGTGTTTCTCCCTTTCCCTGAGGCTCTGGAGCCAGCCAGTTGTAATGAAGGGCCCTGGCTGCAGGAACTTCGGGGCATCGGACCCAGTTCATGCCGCTCCAGGCCTTACAGCTGCCCCTGTACTTGCCCCATAGCCTGATGATGGCTTCACCTCATGGGAAAGCAGAGTCCAGCCTGCATTTCCATCAGGGTCCAAGTAGGAAGAGATTCCCGTGGGCATTTTCAACAGGGGAAATTGAATGCAGGCAGCGGGTCAGCCAGAGGTGAGCAACAGCAGGAAGTCCCTGCCCCTCTTAGGTTAAAGGCACTAAGTGGGAACTGGGGTGCTACCAGTGTCTCGGGGGCAAGGCCCCTCAGCAAACACACGAGCCCTGGAGAAATGCAGAGATGTCATATTAGGCAGAGTGCTTGACCAAGGTTTTTCCATTCTCCTCTGGCCACCTCTTCCCCCCAAATCTGGTGACTTCTATTGGTAGGAGCCATGTGACTCGGAAGCCTAAGGAATCCTCCTTCCTGTGGTGCTGAGCAAAGCCAGGAACAGTGCATGGGATGGATTTGAAGGCAGACAGGCCCTGGACAGGCCCAGGAAGGCATCTGGCCCTTCCCGATGTCTCTGGGGCCTCGCACACAGCGAGTGCTCCCGAGGTGTCTCAGGGAGTGCCTGAGTGGCTCGCACATGCACCTCGGTGAAAGCTGAGTTATGTGGAACCAGTCATTTCGCCTGTGGGAGCACATTTCTGGACATGAAATACAGATAATATGGGGTCTCCAGTCTTACCCCAGCAGGTAGATTATTCTGCTCTTTACCGCCATTCAGGAGCTCTGCGGCATCTTACAGGGCTTCTGCACTCATTGATTGGGTAAGTCTTTTAATGAGTAGATCAGGCTACCTTGATCCCCACCCGACCTGGAAAGACAGTCTTCTGCCCGAGACCTTAATGGTTATGGCTTGAGAGTGATTTGTTTATTTCTTTGGTGGAAAACATCCTTTCAATCGATGTCTCCAGTCCATATAACCTACCGTTGCTTGACGATGTGATCTTTAAAACACTTACTGATGTCAGTGGTGACGCGTTTATGCTTCAGTAGCTAAAACATACACATGCTTTAATATGGAAAAGCCAGAAAGGACATGCAGTGGAAAATGCATGTGTCTTTAACTCCTGGGTCCAAACCATCTGGCTTTTCCCCCCAAAAGCAATCACTGTTTCTAGTTTTTTAGATTTCAATGTCAGTTTGAGACAGTGATTATTTCCCTGGAATTTCCAGCTGGCAGATGGATTCATTTCCTTGGGCTGCTGTGACAGATCGTGCCCAGGTGCCTTCAAACTGCAGAAATGACTTAATTCAAGCTCTAAATCAGACTGGTGGCAGGACCCTGTGTCCTCCCAGGACTCTGGCGAAGATCCCTTCTTGCCTTTCCCAGCTTTTCATGGCTGCTGGCAGTCCTTGGCATCCCTCAGCTCAGGGCTGCATCGCTCCAGTCTCTGCCTCTGACATCACAGAACTTCTCTCTCTGCATGTATCTCTGTGCATCCCCTCCTCTTCTCATAAGGACCCCATCATTGGATGCAGGGCCCACCTAATCCCATGTGGCCTCATTCTAGCCAATCTGGCTCCAAATAAGGTTGCATTCAGTGGTTTTGAGTAAACATGGATTTGGGGGGAAAGGACTATTCAACCCACTATTGCAGGGAACGGTGCTTCTAGGTTTGCCCAGGGATAAGGCACACATGGTGGGGAAGGGAGATGGGGGGCATTCAGTGATTAAAGTCCAGATGCCTGGCCCCACCCCGGACCCACAGAACTGCAGCCTCCAGTGAAGGGGCCTGGGGATCTGCAGCAAGTTTTCTAGATGAGTCTCATCAAGAGAAATGCTCTTTTGAAATAATCCAACAAAAACAAAGCTGCCAAAGTTTAAAACTCGATCCAGTAGGCCCAAGATCAGACATGGGCTCTGCTTTTCACTAGTTGGTAATCCCTCTGGGCTTTGGTCTGAGTTCTTTAGTGATAATCACATTGATTCCTACCTAGAAATGGGCAGGACACTGTGCATGAACTCTGAATGGTGCACGGCTGCTAAGAGGAGGATCTGGGTCTTGAACCCAGGGCTTTGGAGTCCATGTCCACCTAGCTTCCTTTTGACTTCAAGGGGAAGTTGTGCACAGGGTTTCTCTAAGAACCAGGTTCCCTCAGGAAGCTTTCTAACCTGATTGTATTCACAGCAGTGTAATATATGCACCCTCACTAAGCAGTGCTTGTGAGTACAGCGGTGTTATGCAACATGGTGGTGACCTCTGCTTGGAACTGTCCACCCTCTGAGCCCTAATGGAGCCACCCCGCCATCCCCAGGCGCCCGTCAGTTCTTACCACCTGTGGCCAGTTTTTCTGCCTGCCTCCCACCCACCAGAACCACTGGTGGTGTTACTCTGAGAAAGCCTCACTATCAGGTTTCCAGCACCTGCTGTACTAAGACCAAGACAGTATAAGTGACAAAATGGGTTTAACCTGGCTCTTTCTGACTCCAGAGCCAAGTGGTGCAGAAGCATCCCACTGCATGTTTTCAAATCCCTTCCAAAACTGCCCTAAACACACCCTAGGGGTTGAGGAAAACAAAGCCTTTTTCTGCCAAACTATGGCTCTTTTCATTCATCCTAAAGCACAACTCCATGTTTTGCTCTTTTTTGTATACCAAGGCCTAGCTCAGTGCCGGAGTGGAGTTCTCAAATTGTGGTGCCAGACCAGCAACCAGCACTATTAGCGTCCCTGGAAATGTGTTAGAATGCAGATTTCCAGCAGGAGGACTTGGAGGGGAACCAGGATTCTGTGTTCTAATAACCCCTCCTGGGGATTCTATCCTTGCATGCTCTAGCCTGTGAGCCAAAAGATTGACCCCCTTCCTTCTACCCACCTCACATCTGCTATTCAAAAGCAGAGTTAAGAGTTTCCGGCCTCTGTGTACTCTTTTTGTTTTTTGGGGTTTTTTTTTTTTGGTTCTGGGGATTGAACTCAGGACCTTTCACTTTTGCGGCAGGCGCCAGAACCACTGAGCTAAATTCCCGGCCCTGTGTACTCTTAACTGTCACATACACAACTTTATAGCATGTTCATCTTCACACTATCACTGCCTGATTCTCTCTGAATTGGTTTCCTAGTGCAGGAGTTTGGTTTAGTCCAGATTTGATTATCTGGTACCTTTCTCAGTGCCTGATAGGGAATAAGTGCTCCTTAACTATCTGCCAGTAGAATAGGGTGAATTGTTGAGTTTCCAGAACATGCTGTGTTTTTAGGAGCTGGGTGGAACCTCAGAGAACATACCATACTAGAGCAAGGTCCAATTGGGAAGGGATCCTAGGTTTAAGCAGTGACTTAGCAGCAAAAGGAGATACTGAATGATATTGTGGTGCTTTTAGTCCCTTCTAACTCAAAGTGTGCTGCAGGCCATAGGCAGCAACACATCATGGAGGGTTTATAAGAAATCCTGACTCTCGAGGCCTGTGGGATCAGTCTGCATTTTAATATGATGCATCTCCTTACAGTTTGACAGGCGTGTTCATTTTGACTCGATACAGGGTTTTCACCAAACTAATCTCTCATCCTATAGTTGCATGTCCTTTTTTTGTTGTTGGTGTTGTTGTTTTCTGGAAATGAAATTCAATTTCCTAGTGAATCCACATGTGCGGGGAATTTACTAAGGAGGCATTGGTGGTGGTGAAATTAATTAAATTCACTCAGTGCCTTGGAAATAAAGCTTTAACAAATGTTCAGAAAAAGTCCCCTTGGTGCATATGGGGAAGGTGATTTCTCATTTAGAGCAGCACCAGTCTGGCCCAGGTCCAGGCACAAAGAACATCAGCTGCTCCAACTCATGCAGAGTCAACAAATAGCCCAAACTTTTATGAAATGCACATCCCAAAGCTGGAACCACTATAGAGAAGGTCATAGGTAATCCAACCCCACGATGCTATCAGTCTCATCCCCTTGCCCCAGCCTGCTTCGTCCTCTCTGGGCCTAGGGCAGGGCCATGTGAAGCTTCATTCTCTCCTATCTGGAGCAGAGCCCACTTCCTTTTATGTTCTGGGAGTAGAGTTCATAGCAAGAAACTGGGAAATCAGCAACTCATCAGCATAAAGTATTTCCCCATACAGTTCCAAATTCTGCCCCTAAGTCTGTTACTCAGACTCTTAAGATTTATAAAATCATGTGGTTTGAGTTTCTTATTTTTCCAGCTGTCCTTGATGAAGAATTGGTGATTGTCTTGGCAGGAGCTGGAACGAGGACGAGAGTATTAAAAGCATGGATAATATACAAGCCCTGTAATTGATCCCTTTTAATTTTCTGTATCTGTAATCTGATGCCAGGAATGCCTTTGGAATTGATTCCTTATACAAGCATAGTGCCCAGGATGTAGGAGCTCCTCAGTAAATGCTTTGGAACTGACCCGAAGTGAATACAATCTAATAAGATAACAAATGCCTTTGTAGTATAGGCTGCCACGCTGAGAAGACTATCTTAAAGCCTTATCTTGGGCAAGGGATTTAGCTCAGTGGTTCCGGTGCCTGCCTGTCAAGCGCAAGGTCCCGAGTTCAGTCCCCGGTACCAAAAAAAAAAAAAAAAGACTTATCTTGAAGGGCAAGGTAGAAGACATTCACTCTGACCAAGACGGGGTAATAGGAACTAGATTTACTCTCTTACCTGAAATAAAATCAGGCAAACTGTGTGTTACAGCAGTGCTCAGAGCCTTTGACATCAGGCAGTGACACTGAAGAGACAGGAAACAAGCAAGATGACACTTGAAGTGGCTCTGGCTTATTGTCTTAAAGAGTTTTCAGGCCATGGCCCAGAGAAAAGGGAACTCCAATAGAGCTCAGCGGACTCCTTGAGTTGAGGAGACAGAGCTGAGGGCCCAGAAGCCGAAAACAGCTGGCATTTACAAGGCAGATCCCAGGCAGGAGAGGGGCACACAGAGAGAATTGTAGGGATTTGAAGAAGTCCCAGAGAGTTTCTGCTGAAGAACTGATCAGCATGTGTGTTGGAGGAAACTTCACAAAGACAAGGGGAAAGTACCCCAAAGGGCTGGAGGTAACAGTGCTCAGCCTCACATAAGGGCAGGAATAATGTCTATCCTTCCAGATGTCATTGTTCATGGGACACTGGGAAGGGAAGACAGAAGGGCCCACCCCAGCACCGAAACACAATCCCCCCAGGGGAGACTGCTCTGATCCTACTAAGAAAGCTTAAAAGCAACAGCTGCAAAGATCAAGTGCTTCCCAAGTAACTTAACTGTGTCCCACAGGGGAAAAACACCAAAGAATATTTTTAGGAATATAAAAATATCTAGCATTCATTATGATAAAATGCACAATGTCTGGCATCTACTCAGAAATCACCAGACATGCAACAGATTAGGGAGACATGATCCATGATATGGTGGAAAACCAGTCCATTAAAACCAACCCAGAATTGATGTGGATGTTAGCCTAATCCAACGTGGACATCAACACATTTAATGCAACTGCATTCCATATGTTTAAAAAGTAAGGACATGAAGTCATTTTTTTAAAAAGCCCAATCAAACTTCTGTAGATGAAAACTACAATGTGTGAATGAAAAACAGTGATTGGGATTCACAGCAGATAAGACCTAGTAATAAAAAGTTTTCATAGCAAAACACAAAAAAGAAAAATTAATGTCTAAATAATCAGTGAGCAGTGCTACTCATTGGAGCAGCCCAATAGATTTAAGTTAGAGTTCTCAAAGGAAGTAAGGAACAGAAAGGCACTGGAACAAATAATGGCTGAAAACTGTTCAGAATTGATGAAAACTGTAAATCTGCAGGTCTCCAGAAGCTCAATATGCCCTGTGTATAAGGAATATGAACCAAATGAGGCCAAGTTACCTCGTAATTACAGTGCTCAACACCAGTGACAGAAAGAAAACTATACATGGGCTGGGAGGTAGCTCACTGGTAGAATGCTTTCCTGGCATGCACAAGGCACTGAGTTTGACCTTCAGCACAGGGAAGAAAGAGGACACGATAGCTGATTTACCATGAAAAGCAGTGCATTGAGAAGATTTGAGCTGTGTCATTCAAATATACAAGAAAACAATTGCTCAATTAGAATTCTGTACCCAACAAAAATACCTCTCAAAAATTAAGGTGAAATAAAGACTTAAATGCTCAACAAACATATCGTCAGCAGACCCGCACTACAAAAAATGCTAAAGGAGCCCTTGAGACGGAGAGAAAACAATGTCAAATAGAAACAAATGGGAAAGACTCTATACTAAGACTACAGATCTTCCCCATTGTTCTAGGTCGGAGGACTAATATCACCTCATTTCAAGCATTTTATAAAGTTACAGTAACTTGAAATGGGGTGTGTTGCTATCAAAATAGACAAATTGACTGATTGGAGTCCAGAAATAGACTCTGACATTCATAGGCAACTGGTTTTCAATAGATGTGCAAAAGCTACTCAATGGAGAAAGAATAATCTTTTTTAATAAATGGTGCTGTAAAGATTGAATATTCAACTGCAAAAAAGAAATGAACTTCAATTTATACCTTATACCATAATTCAAAATTTTAAAATTTCATCATCTTAAATGTACAACCTAAAATTCTTTAAAACTCTAGAAGGAAATAGAAACCTTTTGTGAATTTGAGTTTGGCAAAAGTTCTAGATATAGCACAAAAATCACATCCCTCACCAAAAAAATTGGTATAAAACAAAAATTTTTTAAAATGTTTATTCTTCAGAGAATGAAAACACAGATCAGGGAAAATGTTTGTTTATATTCATTGTATCTGATAAATTATTTGTAGCTTCTATATACCATACCCAGTTTCCATGCAATTTTTAGAAAGAATTTCCAGTTGTGGTATGCACCTGTTATCCCAGCACTCTGGGAGGCTGAGGCAAAGAGGATAACAAATTCAAGCTCTCTGGGCAATTTAGCAACTTAGTGAGACCCTGTCTAAAAATTTTAAAAGGGGGAGGGCTGGGATGAGCTCAATGCAAAGGCCCTGGGTTCAATCCCTGAGTACCCTTCCTCCAAGCAAGAATTTATGCAAGCACTTCACCATAGAAGATAAGTGCATAGCAAATAAGCACATGAAAAGATGTCCTACATCCTTATTCATTGCAGACATGGAAATCAGAGCCACAGTGAGATACCACTACACGAGCGTGAATCTAGCTAAAATTAAAAAGACTGAGGATATCAAGTGTCAGCAAGAATGTGGAAGAACTTGAACCTTTATGCGCTTCTGTTTCAAATGAAAAATGGTGCAATCACTTTGATACAGTTTGGAAGTTCCTTAACACTCACCAAGTGAACCAGCAGGCCACTCCTGGGTGTTCACCCAAGAGAGATGAAAGTGTGTGTCCAAACAAAAACACAAAGTACTTATAGCACTATGATTTGTAGTAGCTAAAAGCTAGAAGCAGCCCACATGTCTATCAAAGGATGGATAGATAAACAGTGGTGAATCATACAATTAAGTATTGCTGATCAATAAAAGAGAGTGAATAATTGCATATATACAGAATGGATGAACCTCAAAATAATTATTCTGTGTGAAAGAAGCTAGACAAAAGGAATTTATCTTGTATGATTCTGTTTATTAAAATTCTAGAAAGTGCAAACTACAGTGAGAGAAATGGGAGAAGAAAGAATATCAATTATTCTCCAATAAAGCTATGAAAATTAAAGCTGGTATAGAAATAATTTTCCAGATGAACTGGACTATGTGCTCCTTCTGAACACCCCCGCTTTCGTGCCTTCGCGTTCCTGGTTGTGTCCCTACAGATCGGAATGCCCTCTCTCCACCTGCCAGACGCCTCTTTCTCCTCAGGTCATCTCAGATGCCTTTCTCTTCCTGAAGGATTTCCTGGCACTTACGCTCAGCATGCCTTTCCTTCTTTTAATACACAGTGCTCTTCAACAGTGCACCTGTTCTGTCATGCATTATAATTATTTTGGAACCACCTGACCGACAAAGCTATAAAATGGCTTGGACCACGTCAGACTTCTCTTTGTGTCCCCTGCCTCCCAGGCCCAGCGGATCTGTATCCACGTGTTGGTATTTTTAGGATTCAATATTTGGAGGGCACCATTGCTTAAAGAAGCCAGCATTAACTCAGGAATCAAATGGTCATAGTAAAATGTTCCCCTGTGGTACTCCGCTGTGGCTCACCTTCCCCGTATAACATGTTCCGTCCTTCGCTTTTGCACCGTGTAGTCCGCCTATCTGCAGAGATGTTCTACTGGGCTCCCCGCCTCCGATGTCTCTCCCTCTGGTCACCTTCCCAGGGTCAATTGCCCCACAATCCGAGCTTGATCCATCACCCGACTTACATAGTCTGTCACTGGTCCCCTCTGGGCTCTGCCTCGATTGTCCCTGCACTTCCTTGTCACCTCCTCTGCACACTTCCAAGAGCTCCTCACAGGCTCTGCCACATGCAAGGTAGCGTCAGTCTTGTGTCGCTTGCTCAGGCAGCCACCATCCTTGGGGTGCTCTGCCCTTGACCCCCATTGCTCCTCACTGAGCCGCCGTCCTCTCTTCCTTCTACAGTGGCTGTTGGGCTCACCATTCCCGTCACTGTCCTTGTCATCAGCCCGCTTCTGTCTGTAGAAGAGAAACAAATGCGCAGCTTGGATCTTTGCCCAAGGTTGCTTCACCTGTAGCCAGTGCACAGACCAGGCCAGACCCATGACCCATGACCCATGTGCCACATGTGCCTTTGGATCCATTGCCTGCTCCCCCCTCAGCCCTGGGCAGACCTTGAGTACAGCGAGCTCCCTGCCAGCCATGCGAGCTGTGACTCGGCATCCCTCGCGTGAGGCAGACTGCCTAGCACGAAGTAGGCATTGAATGGTTTTGAATGCCTGTTTCAAATGTGGTTAAGTTTATTTGTACTTGCCTTATCCCCAAATCTGGCTCTGTTCCATTTCTTTTCTTTCTTTTTTTTTTTTTGGAGTGGGTATATTTAAGTCTTGGTTAAAAGCCATGGGTGCTAATGGATGAGCTGCCCTCCCTCCCTCAGACTGGCAGTGGCGCAAGGCCGGATGTGAAGTTCAATCACTTAACTCGCACATCTGGAGGGAACAAATGTTTGGATGCTGCGGGGCAGAGGCTGGCATCTGAGTGCCGGGAGCTCAGGCCTCGCTGGCAGTAGGTACAGAAGCCCTGGCATCTCTCCTCAATATCCACACCTCTCCACCCCAGGTACCTCCACATCAAGAGTTAGAACACTTCTAACTCATTTCCTTCACTTTGCAACAGTTTTCCTTTTCTACTATTTTCACACACATATTCTTTTATATTCTTTTATAAAAAGTTTTTAAAGTCAAAAGCCAAAAACAGGAAACCCCAGCTTTGCTGCTTCACAGAGAGGCTGACTCTGCCCGAGTCTGACCTTTAGCATTTACCACAAGAATGAGTGTTGTAGTTAGAAAGATGCAGCAAGGGAATACATTAAATACAGGACACATAACTTACAAGGTTATTTTATGATAATTACCCAAAGAGTCAAATGCAAAGGAGTGCAAGAGGTTAACCACACACTAGAAGCCCAAAGGATTCAACTGAAGGCCTAGATCCCAGCAGTTTCCCACACAAGTCCAGCTGAAGGCCTAGCGTCCAAGGCGGTGTCCTCCTCGAGTCCATCCAGTGGCCTAGAGCCCATAGCAGTGTCTCATGCTTGTCCGTATTGAGGCTCTGCACCTGGAAGGCCCAAAGGCCGGTGGTGGAAGCCAGAAAATCTATGCTGGTGAGATGAAGGATTTGAGCCCCCAAGCTGAGGGATCCACATGGAGCTAGGAAGTGATGCTCACAGTAAAGTTCTGAGCTCCCCTGATGAAAACAGCAGCCATTCCCAGTGACAGCGGAGTCCCAAACTCCTCCTCCAATGAGAAGAGCCTAGTTTGCATCAGGAAAACTATCCGCAGCAAGCTTCTCCTAGCAAATCAACAGGCCAAGATCTTTCCCTACAGTTCTTTTCTGTGGCTATTGGTAACAGTCTTCAGGTGGATCCTCCACACCCAGACCACACTGATTCAGTTCAGCTGGGTGTCACAAGTTGACCATTAGTTAATCCACCACAATGAGGAAGACTGAAATTCATGTCACATGACCTCTTAAAACTTGGGATGAACATTTGCATTATTCTGATTTTCACCCTCTCTTGCAAGCAGCATAGAATGCGTGACAGTTTAAAACGTGTCTAGATAGTTCAGATATAGATTTTTTTTTTAAAGAGCAATTTTATGGGTAGTTGATTTGTTTGTGCTTGTGTTCAATCTTTCAGGTAATGAAAATGATTATTGCTATCTGCAAAAAAAGGTGAAACTGTCTTTGAGCAAAGGCTTCCACAGAGAAAATAATTATGAAGCTGTCATTTCATAAAGACCTTGACAGTGGAATATCTGCAAAGTACACAGTGAGTGTTTCAAATGCAGAGAGCTACTATTCTGAAGGTTAAGTTTGCCTTTAACACATCAAGAGTTTTTCATTCTTCCACCATTATCTAAACTTGGATAAACTTAATTGTTAAGAAATCCAGACTCTGGGCTCCGTAATATTCTACATGCAGGTGTGACCTTGGATGTATCACTGGTCTCTTGAATTTAGATATTTTTACGTCTGAACTGGGTGGTTGGATTAAATGACCTCCAGTTCCTTCCAGATTGTTAATTCTGAGACTGATCATTCATTTGTTTGTGCATGTCACTGGGATCTCTGTGGCTTCTGCTGCTTTTCTGTATTTACTTCTCGCTGCTAATTCACATTTGCCTGTGTTCTTTTCCACTTCTTAATCCCAAATTCCTTGAGTTCCTCTTCAGGATCTTCTTGGGCCTTCCATTTTGTCTTCTCTCCAGTGTTCTCTCAGGACCATCTTTTTTGACCCTTGCTAAAGCATTTCTGGATGTTAATGCCTTTATGTGTTGCCTCCTGTAGTGATAGTCAAGAACTCTGTTGCTGTGACAAAATACACAAGAGTTAACTTAAAAGAAGAAATGATTTGTTTTGGCTCATGGTTTCAGAGGGTTCAGTCCATGGTCAGTTGGCACGGTTGGTTTGGGACCTGAATACCTCAGTACATTATGGCAAGGAATGCAGAGGTAGAGCATAGCATCATACTTCATGGTAGCAAGGAAGCAAAGAGAAAAAGGAAAAGGCTAGGGCCCCTGTATCCTCCTCAAGATCACATTCCTGTTGATCCAACTTTCTTCCTCTGGGCCTCACCTCCCAAAGGCTCCCTTATCTCCCAACAGTACCATGGGGTGGCAGCCAGGTCTTCAGCATGTGGGTCTCTGGGGACATTTAAGGCACAAACGGTCACACACAGGTAGCACGTCTTCATGTGTATGTGGTTCCCAGAGATAGGCACCCTGCCTTTGCCCTTATCCTGCCTCCCATTCTTCTGCCCTTCTCTGCCTTCAGAAAGAAAGACTTAGTAGGAACTCACACGGAATGGATGAATGATATCTGGGGGATGACGAAGTACTGTTAATGTAGTAAGTTGTTGACATCACATGGTTAGCTGTGGCTTATATAATTTATTGAGATTGTTATAAAAAACTATGTTTCCCTAAAAGAGATACAAGTTTTTCTCTCATGTTAGGCACTTGTCACATTATTTGAAAACTTAGTGCTTATCCCCAATGGATGGATATAATCTCAGTGACTACAGGATCAGTATTTGTGTAGCATTCTCCTCTCCACATGCCTAATGCCATGTCTCGTAGACAATAGGTGCTCAAAAAATAATTGATGATGGATGTAGATGCATTTCCTCATAATGTCATCAGTGGAACAGACAGATGAATCTTGTCATTTTACATGAGACCTCTCTGTAAATGACTTGGGTGGCATCAACTGATCCTCTTCGATATCAGCCCTTTGGATTAATAATCTCTATTTCATTTGTGTCATGTTTTTGTCCTGCTTTGTACATTGGCCAGGCTGCCTGCTTCTGTATCTAGTCTGGGAAAGGCTCATAAAATCCCACACTGGTGGTTTCAGCCCAAGAACACCCTGGGTGTAAAGGGTCTGATAAACAAAATAATGTCAGAAACCATCTCTGAACTATCTGCGATTGTGTGTGATCTGTGGAGTCTACTTTCTCGTAGGACATTGAGACATATGTGACTTTGATGTACAAGAAAAGTTAGTTTAGAACTGAAAGACTTGGGCTATGGGTTAGACTCCATCGTTTAAGACTACAAGGGTTAATGTCTAGTAAGGGAAGAACAAATACACCTATAAAGGGGGCAGTTATAGAACTTTGATTATAAAGGAAGCCACCATACAGATGGGAGACAGCCATCTATTCATTTAGCCCAGCAAATACTTGGGCGGAACCTGCCTCCATCTGGTGGCAATGGGAATGATCTTAAGATAACATGTGCCCTCAAGAACTTGCTGTCTAGTGAGGGATACTAACTATAAGAGGATACACCTTGGGAAAGAGACTCTCAGAGCACCAAAAGCCACCTATTCCAGATTGGGCAATAAGGAGCAGTAGACATGGCCTATTTCTGGAGAGCCCTAGCCCCACTTCATTAATAAATATTTACAATACTTTTTCGAGAATGAGACCTTACTGAGGTGGTGATATGACCAAGACAGCCCTGCTCTAACTTGGAGACAGGGCACTGGCCAGGAGCACAGGCCGCATCAGGATGTGGGCTCATCTAGCATTGACCATGAGAAGGTGTTGATGTCCTTAAAATAAAATCACCATAGATCAGCACAGTCGTGGGGAGTAGCCGGTATTGGTAAACACTGAAAACTTGAAATTGTAACAAAATATCTCAATGATGATGGAGGGGGATATTTACCCAAGGGCATAATGCCTCTTTCCAAATCTGGATAATTTTTAGTTTTTGGTTTCTCTTTGTTTTTGGGCCGGGGTCTTGCTATATAGTCCAGGCTGGCCTTGAACTCATGGTGATCCTCCTACTTCAGCCTCCCAAATGCTGGGATCACAGTTGTGCACCACCACTCCTAGCTTCATTTTTAGGTTTTAACAGTGAATCATACTGTCACTCATTCAGTTGCATAACCCAGAACCCCAAGCAACAACCTAATATTTCCCCCTTACCCCTTGTAGTTTATCCACCATGAAGTCCTATTGCTTTTATTTTTCTGTACGTTTTTTATTCACATACTTTACACCATTTTTACGAGCAGTTAATACATGGAATATGCTTACACCAAGCAATGATTCCTTCTTTATCTGAAATTCATACTTAACTGGGCATCCTATATTTTTATTTGTTAAACCTAGCTATTCTAGCTTAAGATAATCTAATGCAAAGAAGTAAAAATAGGCCTGCAGAATCCAAAATCTATGCTCCACATTGGGCAGTGGGAATGATTGCTTGTCCATGCTCAGATGCTGAGATTCTAGCAACAAATGTACATTTATTTGACTTGCATAGCACCTTGTGCACTTACAAGGCTTTTTAAAAAATCAGCAAAACAAGGTCAAATCACAGATTTTGTAAGGTACAGGTGAAATGTGTAGTGAAAAAACAAAATGTTTTCTCTGGTTTTGACATTCACTGACTCCTCTTCTAAAACTGATAAGGATATCATCCTCTCAGAAGGGCCAAAGTGCTGGAAATTTTTCACATCTCTTGTAAATGTGTGTGTTGCTGAAAACCTGAAGCCTAGCCAACATGAGAGGCACCGGCTGGTTCCCTCAGAGCTTAGCAGAATCCTGCACCATGCATGACCTGCTCTACAAACAGGATTTTGTGAAAAACAGCACCAGATCTGGCTTCTTTTCCATTTTGGACTCACCCTTGGTGCATTATTTAGATGGTTTCATTAGCTTTCATCAGGGCAGTTTGCTTCCTGCATCTGCATTCTTAGCTGGGACTGTAGTTTCGGGCACTAGAATCAACACTAGTTGAGGACATTCAGGTTCTCCTATATTTTCCAGAGATTTCAGAGAACTGCGCTAAGTTCGTTCCACAGCCAGCCACCTCGGGGCTCTGTCCTAGGGACGACACCCTGCTGCCCCCACAGGACAACCATCTAAGCCTCACACAAGCTGGCTGCCTCCCCTGTTCCAGGACCTTGGGCGTTGTCCCGCTGCGCACCAAGAGCTACCTGGGAGACTCCTGGCAATCAACACCCTCACCTTGGCCCCTCGGAACTGCTGTTTAGTGTAAGTGCTCTGTTCCCAAGCAGTAAGGAAGAATAGCACCTTGAATTCCGGCTTGTGCCTTGGGAAAGATGAACTTATAATTGGGGAAACTTTCCAAATCCAGTTAGGGTGTTCAAAAGATACTGAGCGGCAAACAACATGAAAAATGTTCCCCACTCTTTCCTACTAAATAGAGCATGTGTTCATCAGCTTTGCTGCTACCGTGGGCGCCTGGGGCAATTAACTTAGAAAAAGAAAAGTTTTATGGAGCTCACAATTTGAAAATTGAAACCCAAGATCCGGCGGCCCCTGGCTTACATGAGAACTGTGAGCCAGGAAGCAGAGAGAACGAGAGCCTGGGATCCCAGTCCCCTTCCAAGGCTGGGCCCCGTGGCCTAAGCACTGCCCAGTGAAGCCCAGGGGCCTAAAGCCTCTCGCTGTGTCATCTCTGGGGTCCGAGCCTTTACACACGGACCGTACTCAGCCCTTAGCAGAGCCTAACGATTAAGACGCAGGTTTCGGAGTCAGATGAACTGGATATCCGGCGCCCGCATTTCCCATTACTGACCGGAAGAGCCTGGATAGGCCGGGCCCTCGGAAGGGCCTCTGGTCCTCTGCGCATGTGCACAGTGGGATTAGCGCCCCACCTCCTTGGATGGCGGTGGAAGTGGCAGGTTTTTAGGTGAAGTTTGCAACCCCATGGGGCAAGTGCTCATCCTTAAAAAGTTGTTACTGGCATTTAAAAAACAATCTCTTTTAAGTCTCTTAGTTAAAACGTATTTTAGAATTTTTAAAAAAAGAATCTAGCGTTTTCTCTAGTGTTATTTTTTTTGTACCAGGGATCGAACTCAGCACCTTGCACTTTCGAGGCAGGCGTGGCTCCACTGAGCTAAATTCCCGGCCCTCTAGTGTTATTCTTTTCACATAAGAATATTTTTTCTTAGTGAATTATTTCACTACTGACGTTATTGCTAAAGGTTTGCCTACATTTGTTTTCCTAAAGACATTTTTTATTCAGTGTCTTTCTGACTACATTGCAAATTTTTTTTGAAACCGTAGAAATAAAAATATCTCAGACTCCCACTGTCCAGAGATAACCAGTGTTAATACAGTGCTGCATGTGCGTCTGGTGGGAAGGATTTTTATCAGCCACAGGAACGGCAGTTTTGTGGTATGAACTTGGCCATAAAGACCATGTGTCTCGGCTCCCCTTCATTCCCGTGGTCGCCAGAACCAGCAGCCTCAGCCTCCTAACCAGCTTTATCTGTGTTTCTCCAGCTCCACATGGGCCGGCAAAGGTCATCGGAAACCTTTGTTGCCAGGTTGCAAGTATTGTTTTCTTTATTAATTTTGTGTTAGGAGGCTTCAAGTTTTATGTGTTACCCTCTGTTTCCAAACAAGAGAAGGAGAGCATGCTGGGAAACATTCTCTGGCTCAGTGGAAGCCTTTGAGAGAACAAGAAGGGGAAGAAAATTACTCTTTTATTGTGAGGGTCGCCAAATGATCTCTGAGACGCTGTGATATCATTCACATTCCCGTGCCAAGCTGGATCGAAACTGCTCATCTTGGCAGACATCTAAAGTGAGCATATAATTCCTCGGGGTTGGTACGGGCCTTTATCAGAAATAGTTCCATAGGCAGTATTTACATAACTGTGGTGGAGTGTGAGAATAAACACAGCTGTGGCATTGCCCTAAATATTTCTATTCAGCGGGGAATTAAAAGAGAACTTTATCGCTGAACTACAGATAAACACAATTCATCAAGCAGTGGTCAGTTCAACTGGGAAACTAAATAGGAGTTATAGAAGACCGGCCTGCTGAAAATAGCTCTGATCAGCTGGCCTGCCCTTATTGCTCTGAAGCTCCCTCCCTCCCTCCTGCCCACTTCCAGAAATGTAGGACTCCTCGCCAGCACGGGGGTGTCTCGATTTGCCTAACCCCGAGAAGAAACGGAGGGCTCACTCCTGGTGAGTGGAGAGCTCTGGTGCCGCCTGCTTCCGGGGGCGTGGGACCCTCCTTCAGCCTGGGTTCCCTTCTCTCTGGGTTACAGGAGTGAATGTTGGTGGGAGTACGGTTGCCTTTTTTGTCCAAGGAGGCTTTTTGAACTCCAAGGTGTGTTGAAGTGGACACACGACAGCCCTAGTTCTAGGTGATCGCGGCCTTGTGAGTTTCCTTGAGCGTCCGTGGATACCTAGGCAGGAAGGTGGTCGCCGTGAGGTTTCAGTTCTTGGATCACGCTAGCCAAGTGCCACACACGAGGCAGCCCAGACAATAGACATTTACTCCCCTTTCCTTCTGCGGTGGTGGCTCAGAAGAGTGGATCTCCGTGGAGCTCTTAAGGGACTAGCCCAGGGGTCCCGGGGGTGCCTGAAAACCTTGGCAGCCCCTGCCTTGGCACATCACCACAGTCTCTGCCTCCATCTGCACATCGCTCTCCTTGCTGTGTCTCTCACGATGTCTCGTCTGTCTCCAATCTGGTGGTGGATGAATGGGATGGTAAGATGAGGCTCTCAGCTCGGCCCTTACTTTAATGACATCAGCGAGGATCCCATTTCCAAATCAGTCCCACGCTGAGGCTGCACGTGGACCCAAGCTTTGGGAGATGCCAGTCTCTCGCTTCTTGAAGTGAGCTTTCTGGAGACATCCACTGTGCAGGACTCCGACCATGTGCTGCCTCCACTGCACCCAGCACGTCCGAGGTCCCCTGGACGGGTACTGGAGTAGCGGGCTGAGAAGCACACAAACAGAAACACTGTATGTTTCTAACTCCTTTCGTAACCCAAGACATGCAGTGGATTTTCTGACTCAGTGTCCACACGTCGTGCCTTGGAGAGTGGCTTTGTCACGTGTGTCCGCCTGTCCAGAAACCACGGAGCAGGAGCTTCCGTGATACAGTTCTTCAACACATACTTTTTTTTTTTTTTGATACTGGGGATCGAACTCAGGTCCTTGCGCTTGCGCAGCAGGCAGCGAAACCACTGCGCTAAATCCCTGGCCCATCGTGATACAGTTCTTATTCCCGCCTCTGAGAGTCCTAACACGCCGAAAGCACCTTAGCTTGTCTCCTCGCATAGGGTTCATAGGTCACAGAGCGTTTTCACATCTGTAATCTTATTTTTAAACATTCACTGATTTTCAATCATTTGCCGGGCTTGAATCTCTGTGGCCCAAACTGGTTCACAGCAATAGCACATGAATGCAGCTGTGACAGGAAGAAACGGGACAGGATAATAGGCGGCCTGCAGGAGGCGTAGCCTGGACATAGGGCAAGGCGTTCCGTCAGTCCCTCCACTCCTCCTTCTCCTTTTTGGTTCAAATACACAGAAAAATCCCCTTCTGATGCCATCTTCCTGTCACTCAGTTTCCGTCCTGACTAAACCCACCTGTTACTCTCCAGGACTCATCCTGACACCTACAAGCATCTTTACACCAATACGGCGCTGTTCACCCACCCCTGTCTTGTGCTTTTTCACCTCCCTTGTATCATACTTTTTTTTCTTGTACTGGGGATTGAACCCAAGGACTTTGCAATGAGCTGCATCCCAGCTCTTTTGTATTTTTGTTTCTTGTTTGTTGTTTGTTTGGTTGGTTTTGAGACAGGGTCTTGCCGAGTTGCCCAGGCTGGCCTTGAACTTGTGATCCTCCTGCCTCAGCCTCCCAAGTGCTGGAATTACAGGCATGCTCTTGGCTTGTGTCATACATATGTTTGGCTTAATTTTAATGACAGCAAGCACCACTTTTTGTTTGCCACACACTACTTAGGTGTTTTTTGCCCTCGAGTTTTTGTTATTTTCCTGTTCCTCCTTATTCTCTTCTTCCCTCCTCTCTTCCTAATTCCTTTTAGCCCCTCCCATGTCTGCAGATTAACTGTCTTTTCAAAAGCATGAGTGGCACTAAATATCTGACCCTACAAAATAGTTCTTTTGAAACAAGTTGTCAGCGAAACACTGCAGAGAGATGAAGCCACATTTCGCCTCTTCTCACCGAGCAGTCACCAGCTAACTCCAACTCTGAAAGGCAAAGGGATCAACAGCTGCCTGCGGCTCTGGTTCCAGCTCCAGCTGATGCCAACTCATTCTCCCGAACTGGCCTTCAGGTTGCTCTTTCCGAGGAACAAAAGGTAGCTGGGGTGGGGGTGACGAATTACCAGCATTGCCCCAAATCTTTCAGAATCTTGCAGAAGATTCATGAATCTTTCCCCCAAATTATTTTTTCCATCCCAGGATGTTAAAAATAGTTTTTGGAAAACTTCTTTAGTTTTTGTGGGGCTTGCGTTTTCCTCCAAGTGCAAGGATTCTGGAAAGGAGCTGAACCAGAGCCTGGCCCGAGGGCCTCTCCCTGCCTCGGTGGGCCACGACCCTCTCGTGGTGGGAAAATTTAGGAAGATCATTCCTTGGAAACTAGAAGGGTTTCTCAGGATGGGGTTGGCACTCCCAGGGACCTCTCAGGCAGCTGTTATTTCATTGAATTTGCCCAATAACCTTGAGAGGCAGGAGCCATTCTGCAAATGAAGGAAATTAAGGCTCAAGCCTCACGCCTCACAGCCAGCAGGTCTGGGAGCCGGTCTGAAGCATCCTCTGTCTGCTGAGAACGTAGGCTGCTGGGAAGAGAGCTGTACAGCTGGCCCGGGGCTGGGATTTGGCTGTCTCTTCATACCGAAGCATTTATTGCACTGGCCCCAATACTGGTAAAATGAGATCAAATAACAGATTTGTGTATCGAAAAACAAAAAGTTGGCATCTTAAGTTTGTGCTGGGTGATTGGATGGATGGTTGGATGGATGGATGACTTTGTTCAGAATC
Organism: Heterocephalus glaber; assembly: GCF_053883595.1. Lineage (NCBI taxonomy): Eukaryota > Metazoa > Chordata > Mammalia > Rodentia > Bathyergidae > Heterocephalus > Heterocephalus glaber. Next base: position 18,038,460 of record NW_028258346.1, on the reverse strand, counting down.
TCGAGTTGCCACTGAAAGGTTTTGGGGTCCCAGCACTGCCCAGTACTTATTTCCATTGCTTTCAATGATGGAGGTCGTTGGTGTTATGAAAGGAAGCTGGTGCCCCACTGTCTTCTTCCTTTGGATTTTGTTGGTATGGTGGCTATCACTTGCATTTATTCATTGCGTACAGAATTGACCCTTTTTCTGGGCCGGGCCAGCCGGCAGCCCCTCACCCGCCATCGTGTTCTCCTGTATGTTGTCAGAGAGGCTCCCTCTCACCTCTCCTGCTGTCGCGGAGCCCTGAGCAAGGTCTCCCCCGGGTCTCATCTTACAGCCTGGAGCCCCAGCTTGGGAGAGCGGTGTTCTCCACTGTGCCTTGAACCTGCGGGCTCTTTGCAGGCAGTGAGGTCCCAGCCCCGGAGCTCTCCCTGTGTGTTGGGAAGGAGGGTTCTGCCGGACCCCGGCTGCATCACAGCCTGCCTTAAGTTAGGTGGAACTTAATTCTCCTCCTCTCAGGTGTGCATCGGACTTAGTGATGCTAAGGAAAAGAATAAATCAGAAGTCAGGTCCTAAAAAGCACAGCAGTTCCTTGTTCCCTGCTGGGTCGGGAGGACACTCGAGCAGCGTCTCATGAGCCCCACAGAGCAAAGGACTGAGGTCTCCTGCCTGCACCCAGAGCGTGCATCGTCCTAGAAGAGCGTCTTCACCCCAGCTTCAGCCCTCTCATTCCGCAGCATCTCCCCCACTAGCTGCAGGCTCACGAGGGCCCCTGAGCCAGGCCGCCTGGCTGAGCTTCTCCCCAAATCCTGACCCTCAGAATTGTGAGACAGCAGATGTCTGGAGTTTTAGGTCACTCAGCAGTAGATAACTAATGCACCCGCCAAGACGCTCTGCTCTGTTGCCCATCTGCTGACGATCACCAACGGGCACCACAGGTCTTTAGGGGACAGCAGCCTGGCTGAGGGAGGCTGTCGTGCTCCTTAGTCAGTAAAACTTGTGGAGCACTTGAAGCATATTCCCAGCCTCAGCCACTGCAGTCTTACTCAGTAGGTCTGGCTTGGGGTCCAAGCATCTGTACCCAGCTAAATGATGTTGTTAAAGGAAGAAAGAAAGCTATTCAAGGATTTCTGAATGCTGCTTTTGGTTGAGAACTGCTGTACAAAGCCACAGGGCTCTCTATTCCGTGTCCTGTCTTCGAGGGCAGGCTGTGGGGCACTCTGGTCACAGTACACAGGTCCCATCCAGCCCTTAGGACCGCTTTGCCTTAGGGCCCGAAGATCACCCTCCTCCACCTGCGGGGCGTTGGTTTCACCTTCAGGGTGATTGCTGGCCACACCCATCGTTCCTGATGAAGTGGATCTGGGGACGGAACTGGTGATGTGCATTCTGAGGATGTCCCTTGGTGCTGCCAGGTGCTCACGTGGAAACCACCAGGAAAAAGGACCAGACTCGGCCTCGGAAATAGTCCAGTATCCTCCTCCACTCAGACAACTGCAACAAATGAAAGGAGACAAAAACTCATCCTCCTGGTCAAAGCCAAAGTGGCCCATGGTGGCCGAACTTGCAGGAGTGGTTATTTGGGAGGACAGTCACCAGAAAGTAGACACGGGGCTGCCGACAAGCTTGCAGTGTCCTACCCCTTCATCCGAGTGGTGGCAACACAAATATATTTGTTTTGCAACAACACATTCAAGCTGCACACCCACAATTTGGACAGGTTGCTGTTTGCATGTGTACTTTATAAAGCCCACTTAGAAGTTAATAGTAGTGATAGACGCTGTCAAAGTCTGAAAGTAGCGGCCCCCCATCACGAGACTGCCCCTGTTTGGTTTGTGAATCTGCTTCCTCCTAGAGACATGTTGGCAACCCAGCGGACAAAAGTCTTTATCCCTTTTCGCTGGAGGTGTGTGTGTGTGTGTGTGTGTGTGTGTGTGTGTGTGTGTGTGTGTGATATCCGGGGAGAAGCTACTTCCCCAGCTGTCATTTCCTGAAAAACAAGTCCAGGTCTTCAAAAGAAAATACCATAAGTGAAGTATTTGCATTTTTTAAATTTCTAGAGTAACAGCTGTAGGTAGAATAATTTGAAAAGCAAATTGAGCGCTCTTTAATGCTTTTGGGAATCCTAGCTTTTCTTCTGCATGGGACGCTACTGAAGAACAAGAACTTTGGAAGGAAGGAAGAAAAACCCAGACTGTGTTTGCCCATTTCTTTGCAAAGCACCAACTGGCAGGAGATATTTTTTTCTTCTGGACTAAGACAGATATCACCTGCGAGACCTTCTTTCGCCACGTTAAACCTTCCGAGTCTAACTGGGGAGACCTGTTTTGCAAATTTCTCAAAGAATGCTGATTATTGCTACAACTCCTCCAGAGGCAAACCACTTTCCGAGGCATTCCTTTCCTACAATTTAAGTTTGTCATTTAAAAGGTTTACTTGCAAAAGCTGACTTTGGACGTTAACGAGGCCAGGTGCATGCCAACATCTAACTTTCAGGCCATCTGCACGGTTGCTATTTTGCAACTCAGGCGCTAAGGTAGTATGATGGCCATGAGGTTGATGATGGATATGAGGCTTTGGGGGCTGGAGAAGATGGTGTGCAGAGGTTGCCTTGCTATTGAACGTCATCCGATCTAAGGCACAGATATTGAGTACAGGATTTGAATCCATAATCTTTTAAAAAAAATTTTTTTTGAGACAGCATCTCTCTATGTAGTTCAGGCTAGCCTTGAACTCTCAGTGATCCTCCTGCCTCAGCCTCTGGAGTGCGGGTATCACAGGCGTGCGCCACCTCACCTAACTGAATCCATAACCTCCTAAGTCTACTGGACATGGGTTGGAATCCCAGCAGCCCTCACCATGTGGACTTGGGTAAATGACTTCTTTCTCTTCTTCCAAACCCTAATTTTTTTCTTCTGTCAAATGGGATTAATAATAACAGTCACAGAACCAGTAGGAACATTAGATGTAATAATATAAAAGGATTTAAAACTTTGCCTGATATGTAATAAATTCTTAGTGGGTGATAGCATAATTATGAAGGGATGAAAGGAAAGTAATAAATGGATAATTTTTATTCAGTTTTGAATTTCCCAATCCTTATATCTTTCTCTCTCAATATGAATAAATAAATATACTTATCTATATGTACACATGAATGAGTAAATAAAATAGTTTCCCTGGAATAAAACGTCTGTCTAAAAGTTATAACTCTGATTGCACATGGAAATAGTACCAAGAATCAACAAATGTGATTATATCAAATTAACACAGCAAAAGGAACAACCAACAGAGTGAAAAGAAAACCTACAGAATGGGAAAAACATTTTTGCCAGCTATTTCTCAGAGAACTAATATCTGGACTATACAAAGAACTAAAATAATGGACTCTGCAAATTTAAAGACCCTATATAAAGCGGGAATCTGAAATGAATAAACACTCCTCAGATGAAGAAATACAGATCCAGGTATGTGCATGGAGAAATGTTCCGTATCACTGGCCATGAGAGAAATGCAAATAAAACAACACTGAGAGTCTGTCTTAACCCAGAAAGAATGGCTGTCATCAAGAAATCAAATAACAAATGCTGAGGAGGCTGCACTGTTGTTGGAACTGAACTAGTACAACTACTGTAGGAATTAATGTGGAGATTCCTCAAAAAACTAAAACTGGAAACTCCATTCCACCCAGCTATTCCCCTTCTAGATGACATTCCAAAAGTTACAGACATCATATTCCAGTGACACGTGCATACCTGTGTCTGTAGCAGCATAACTCATAATAGTTAAATCTTGAAATTGGCTTATATGTCCATCAGCAAATAAATGGACAAAGAAAATGTGGTATTTACACATAAAGGAGTACTCCTCTGCCATAAAGAAAGATGAATCTGAGTCTTTTGTAGGAGAAAGAATGCAGTCTGAGACCACAATATTCGGTGGTTTCTCTTATATGAGAAACTCAAAATATAAATAAAGACCAAAATAAGAAAGAGATGGTAGATGGTAGATCAAAGTAAGGAGATAGATCTTTCCAACTAAGAAGGGGATCAAGATGGAGAGAGGGATGGGGAGAGGAGAGAAAGGGACTGAAAAAAGAAATTAAGATGTGTTATGTACATGTACCAACTAAATGCAAGGAATGTAAACATTATGTACTGCAAACAATAGATAGATGATTGCCAGGTAGGTAGATAGATAGACAGATAGTAGGTAGATAAATAGTAGGTAGATAGATAGATAGCAGATAGATAGATATAGCAGGTAGATAGATAGTAGGTAGATAGTAGATAGATAGTAGATACATAGGTAGATAGCAGATAGATAGTAGGTAGATCATGGCTAGATAGTAGATAGTAGGTAGATAGTAGGTAAATAGCAGATAGTAGGTAGATAGATAGTAGGTAGATATTAGATGGAGAGCATGTCGATGATCCCAGTGGGCAGTGGCTGGGCATGTGACTATACAGGCCTTGCTGGGGGAGATCTTGGTGATGACAGCCCAGCTCTGCATCTGGATGGCTCCGTGCTTACTCAGAGCTGCGCGTGGTAACATGGCCCAGAGCTGTGCACTCCCACTGTTCCAGTGGCAGCTTCCTGGCTTGGCACTGTCCTGTAGGTGCAAAATACAGCTGTCCTGGCAAAGTGGGAAGAGGGTGCAGCGACCTCTGTGGACCATCTGTGCTACTCCCTGTCCCTCTGTGATTGCTTCCAAGTTGGAAAGTGTCTTCCTAGAACTCTCTCCATTCCTCCAGGCTCAGTAAACAGAGCTGTCCCTGCCTCTCCAGTGATAGTGATAGATAGTTCTGAGTTTCGCACGGGCTTTGGTGTCTGACTTTAGGTATAAATCGCAGTTCGCCTTTCCCGCTGTCACCCTCCCCAGGCCACGCCCCCTTCACCACAGGGCCTCATGTGCTGCAGACAAGGCTCCCCGAGGACATGGAATCCCATCTTTGTATTCTAAAGTTTTCTCAGTTGAATACTGAGCAGGAGGCTGAAGCAGATGGCTCGCTTGGTTTATTTCTGGCAGTGCCAGGAGTGTGCTGTTGATGCCCTCTTTGGACTGAGTGAGTCTCAGCTCAGTGCACGGGTCTCGATGCAACACTGCAGTCAGCCCATCAGCTGAGTGGCGGGAAAGCAGCTTCTGTGACTCAGGTAAGGGTTGCACAGCAAGGCTCCCAGGCGTGAGCAGAGCCATCACTGAGGGTGGACTCGTGAGTGTACGAGTGCAGGATGAACAGTGGCACGGTCTCCACGGAGGCGTGAAGCCTTAGGTCAGGTTTGGGTGAGCAGCTCCACAGGGGCAGCGTTAACCTCCCTCTCCTTGTTCCTCCAGGCAGTTTGAGATCCACTCCCCAGACACCAAGCACACGGTGGCCCTCAGGAGCAAGGACTCAGCCACCGCCCAGGCCTGGTTCAGCGCCATCCACGCCAACGTGAGCGACCTGCTGCCCAGCGTGATCAGCGAGGTCAGAGAGCAGCTGGGGAAGGTGGGCCTCGTTGGGGGTCATGAGATTCGGCACCTGGGCTGGCTCGCCGAAAAGGTAAGGACGACGTCTCCTTCCTGTGCAGTCCTCTTTCATGAGGTCCCGGCCGTGACCAGCGAAGTCACTCGCCAGGGCCCAGTGCTCTCATGCACAGCCTCTCCGGGTTTCTGGTCTACTCCAGCTGACAGCCACCTTTCGAGCCATGTGTGAGTCTGTCTTCATCACACTGATCCCCAACCCGCTGTCAGTGCGTGGCAGGTCGCACACAGCCACTGGTTGTGGAATGGATGGAGAAGCGAACTGATGAGGATTTGAGTTCCCCAGCTCTGTGTGAAAGGCAGTCAGAGCCGCTGTGGGGAGACTGGAAGTTGATGCTATTGATGAGACGCAGGTGTGTGATTTTTCATGGGTCTGCTTGTTAATCACTCGATCCTCTAGGGATCATTGAGTTAACTGACCCACGGTAGCTGGGATAGTAACAGCAAGGGTTTCTTGCGAAGTTCCTCTGTGCTGATGTTCTTGTGTCATCTGCCTGTCTGTCCTCCGTCCTCTGCAGCCGGCCTGGTCTGAATGTTATCACTAACCAGCGCGTTTCAGGGGAGGCAGGAGCAGGGACGGCTGCATTCACAGAGGATGAAGGCAAAGTTCCTGTCTCGGGGCGGCAGCCGAGTGGGAGAGGGTTTGCATCACAGTAACACCGTCCCTGCGACTGATTTTCCCAAGATGGCAGATATGTTGGCGACAGTACAGCTCTCTCTGTGACCACCTCTTGAGAGTCAACCTTTCTCCTCTCAAAACGGCGAGCTTCTGCTGCTGTGTGTACATCTGAGTGCTGTCCCTTCGACTGGACCTTAAGCGCCAGGGAACAGTTTGACTTTGTGGCTTTGTGGACAGTTTGACCTCCTCGTGAGCCGCATTGTAACAGGCAGTAAATGGAAACAATGATTGTAGAAATGGTAGCTTTCCAGCCAAGGAATCTGTCATCAGAGAAGCCCAGTCAAATGGGTCCCTGAAATTCTGCTTGAGCACAGCACTGGACTGTCTCCACCGTTGTTCTCTGTTTGTACCAGCGCTTGCGTGGGGCTGGGCCACAAAGGTTGATTCAGAGTAGGGTGCTGGGTCTGGTGTTGTCTCTCATGGTTCCAGAGGATCGAAGGGATAACATTGAGAGCAGGAGAATCAAAATGATAAGAAATATGAACTACGGACAGCCTTTCGTGGATTTACCAATTAGGGTTCTTGATAAAAGCAGCAGCACAAATCTAGATGACTGATAGATTTTTTTAAAGTCAAGAGTTGAACACTCTACTTTTTACTCGTTCCAAATACATATTTTATTAGGATAGGGACTACTAGTTATGAATCTTTCAGATGCAAGACAGAAAGCACAACGCAGCTTAGTTGGAGCAAGAAGAGGGCGGGCAGCCTCTGATAACCACAGTATCCGAGAGTGGCCCCCGGGCATGGGGGACCCAGAGATACAAATACCAATGCTCTGTGCACTTCTCCATCTTTCGGTTCCCCTACCACTGCCTTGGGGTCTCCTAACCAGGCCCTCTTGACTTGGCCTGATAATTCAAGGTCTGTGTCTGTTTCCCCCTACACCTGGCTCCCTCTGCCTAGAGACCCTTCACCCCAGTCATTCCAATGCAAATGCTGAGATGAAGTCTAACGAAGCTCACTTGGCTGTGTCCAGCCCTGGTGGGTGCTCAGGTCAGCCTCACCAAATCTTGTGCAGGGAGAGATAAAAAGGAGTGGTTCTTGTATGGAAAAGTAAGCTGCTGAGCTAAGAATGAATGAATCCTAGAAAGGTGAAGGCAATAGACGTTCACTATAGAGGAACAAGGAGAGGAGCTGATTTTTTTTGGTACAGGGGCTTGAACTCAGGTCCTTGGGCTTACAGGCAGGCAGCAGGACCACTGAGCTAAATCCCTGGCCTGAGAGGAGCTGATTTTGATGAAAAATGTCCCCTCTTGGTTAAGGTTCTGGGAGGTCCGAGTGGTCCAGTAGGAGATGTGGGAAATTCGAAAGTGGTGACTGGAGGGAGGGATGAATGCAGGCATCGTTCCTAAGGTGTGGGCAAAGTAAAGGGAGTGGCTAGGGAAGGAGAGGAGCCCAGGGCTGACAGTGGCCGTGACATCACTGTTCTGGGGTTGGGAAGGAGCGACAGTCACCTGAAGCCAGTGAGCCTTTTGCTGTGGGGAAGCACTGTCCACTACCTGTGGCCACTGCTGTCCTGCTGGTGGCTCCCGATGGCGGAAGCTGGGGCCAGGGGGACCCACGGGTGCTCTGTGAAGGTGGGTGAGGGTCCCGGGCGCCAAGGATGGAGAATCTGGAGGGCACGCGGCACAGCCCCACTGTCCAAGGGACTGGGGTGGTCGTTGGCCAGGCCCCTTTCTCCCCTCTTCAAACGCAAACTGTGTTTGAAACCATCACCATTTAGACAGCTGAGGAATGAAACTGTGTCATCATTAGTGACGTCTGGTTCTTCCAAACGTTCCGTCTTTTCACTTATAAAGTGTATTAGACCTTTGGTTGATGCCGCATATTAGTAGACATGTTGTTAGATGCTCGCATGGAGCAGTAGTAAAGGCAAACAAAACCTCGCTCTGTTGCACGTGAGCGTCGCAGGAGCTTCCTCCACTGTTTTATCCAGTTTATCCATAACAGCTGATCAGGGACAGTTATTAGAAACAAGAATGTCCTGTAGGGTGTCCATCTTCAAACTTAAAAGATTACCATAGATCAAATCCAAGGGAACAAATCTATACCGGAATTTTAAAAAGTATTTAATACTGAATCCTGACATGGAAAAATATGAATGGTTTTTGACCAAATGTTACAATGAATGGCAAATCCCTAATCCTGTGCCTTTCTTATATTATCACAAATATCAGCGACTTTTCCTGGTATTTGTAAAGATATGAAATGTGATCCCATATCTGTTCAGCTGTGATTTACCTTAAATTGATGTCCTTGGTCTTCTCCTGTACTGTTAAGCTTTGCCTTTGTAGATTAATAACCAGAGTTCTGTTATAAGACTACAGATCCTATTTAATTCCAAGCTTTTAGAAGTGGGATCTACATGAACTAAAATACTATGAAATAATAACATGAACTTCCTTTCGAAAATCTTGTTTAGTGCAAATCCCAAAACCTCCTTGACTCCCTGTAACATCCGCATTTTTCTTCCCTGTGACGGAGTCTGGAGAGCTGAAGAATGGCTCCCGGGAAGTGTCCAGGTCTCCAGGGACTGGAGAGGAGGGGCCGGCTGCACTCTAGGAGAGAAGGGGAAGGAGCCAAGAGGAGGCTGAGTCAGGGCAGCCTGGGGAAAGGGCAGAGGCCGGGCAGAGGCAGCCTGCAGGTTCGGGTCCACCCAAGAGGGGGCGATGAGCACATCTGTCGCTGCTCCTCAGAGCGGGGCAGGCTGGTCCACATGTGACACGGTGGACAGGTGGAGGCTTCCTGCACCACATCAGAGGGCAGGAGACTTAGAGTGCCTGCACTCAGCCTCTCCTTCTACAGAAGAGGAATCTGGGGCCCGAGAATGGACGAGTTTGCATCACCACAGAGGTTATTAGAGTAGACGTTTGCTGTGTGAAGTCCTTATGTCTTTCCTTTAACGTTCAAAAGAACCCGCAGCTCATCCGCTGCCTCACCTGTGTGCTCTCCGTGAGCCTCAGCCTTTCCATGGACACTGCAAGGTCAAAGTCAGTGAGCCCTGGAGCGGGGGGAGCCCTGACCCTTGTTGCTCTGACCATGGTCCTGGGCACGAGCACACCCCCACCCATGCCAGCCCCTGCAGCTCCTCTCTGGGAACTGTCACCCTGGACAGCCCACGCACATCATCGGTGAAAAGCCTTCCTCCCAAGTGGCCTCACATGCCCTAGGCCTTTGTGACCCCCACCTGACCCTGCGGGTCCTCCCCCCACCCCCAACTGTGAAATGCTTCAAGCCCCCAAACACGTTTTCTCAGCCATTGGTTTTGGATCTTTTCAGTTATCTGTGCACTAGGACCCTTTCAGTGGGCCCATTTCAGGCAATTTGAGAAAAACAAGCTAAGTTCTGACTCCCTGGCTTTGCAGAAAAACGGTCACAAATGGGGGCCTGGCTGAATCAGGGAATCAGTTGGCTTTGTGCTTTTCTGCTTTGCCTCGGAATCCCCATTTGCAAATGATTTCTTGACAGATTAAAAATGCAAAACCCCAGCCCAACAAAACAAAGGCCAGGTGGGAGCTTGGAGAACCCAGTTCGGGGTTCAGTGCTCCTCGTCCCCGGTTTTGGTTCTTTCCAGCACCAGCAGCAGCACCAGAGGTGACCCTGGAGGAAGGATGCGGTCACTCCTGTTGGTCACGTGCTTAGTCTGTTCCAGGCAGCATGTTTTCAGAATCCCAGTCCTGTGTGGAGGCTGTGGAGAGGCTGAGTAGTGGTTCTAAGCTCTCTCCTCATGCGCGGCAGAGCCCAAGTTTGACCTCTTTCTCTGTCCAAAGCCAGCACTTTCCACTCAGCCGAGCTGACAAGGGGCCCAAGGAGTGAGTGAGGCTTCCAGATCCACCTCTGTGCAGATCCCAGGACCCAGCGCCAGCACTGAGAGATGTGGAATGCTCTCAGATTCTCTGCCTGGAGTGGGGAAACAGAAGGAAGAGCCAAGCCCACTGAGCCACATTTTCCCTTCACCATATCCATCCCATGTCTTCATCCACTTTCCTTCCTCTCTGACCCCATGAGAAGGTGTCACTGACTCTCCTCTCTTCTTCCCTTCCATTTTAGACAGTGCCATTCCATCAGACCTCCCTGGTTAGGTCCCTTCTTTACTAACAACCATCCTTCTCTCCTCTTTCTTCCTAATTTTGTACTATAAAAGTCCAAAGAACAGGTCTTCCAGAGAATGAAGTCATCTTTGATAGAACAGGTTAAGGGAAGACAATCTGTACACGCATGCACACACACACACACACACACACATACGCGCGCGCGCGCACAGTTGCCCTTGCTTTGCACATTCTCATTACCTAGGAGCTTCAGAAGCCATGGTAGATATAACGTGAATAAAAGTTCAAAAGGTTGCCAGCTCGTCAGTTGACCAATTGCTGTGTAGCTAGTAGATGTTCATGTTGACTTGTGACCAGTCACATGCTTTCTTTCAAAGCCTGTGGGTGATTGGTCACCACACAGCCCTTAGCCAGTCCATACATGGACAACAGAGTTTGTAGTTGTGTCTGTCTCCCAGTGACAGATCTATATGACATTTTACAAGAACAGATATGGGAAGAGGATGTTGTCCATCAAAGCCAACAGTACAATAAAAGTACAAAGTAATAATGCTGGAAATGAACTCTGCATCCAACATCAGTGGAATTATAGAAGAAATTGTGGGCCGCAGGAGCATTTGTATTGGCTGGCTGCCCCGGGAGCTTGGTGGTGTGCAACAGAGTTTGGCGAAGGCAGCCTTGCACCATACACAAGAGAATGGCGGTGACCAGAAGGGAGGAGGCTGCAGAGGAGGAACAGTGAGAGGAATTTCATGCCACCGAAAGCACAGAGGGCAGGTGTTGCTGACTGGCCCAGCTTAGTGAGGGTGTGACAGTCCGCCAAGGCGTAGAAAAGGTGTTTGTTCTGTTCTATGAGTTATAGGAGGCCAAAAAACAGAAAGCTGTGTTCAAGAAGTTCTGTGGGTCAATGTTTTTAACAAGGAAATAGACCAATTTAATTTCCAGTCTTTCTGATATTTAAACTATAGATTGCCAAATAAACATTAATTTTAGTATAATTTTCATTTCTCTACACAATCGCTGACAGTAAGACAGTTTGTAATATTTTGATTAAAAACTTTAAAGGTCATGGAACAATTCTAATTTTTCCAGCTGATTATTATAACCATTTGTGAGAGTGCAGCTTTCAGAGTCGTTACTACTGTCCAGCACCAACTGTACAAGGGCAGTACTGCTTATGTCTCCATCTCAGCCTGTCTGTCACCAGTCTGTCTACTTTCTGCCTGATCCGTTTTGCCTATCCATGTGTTCATTTATCCACCCATCCATCCACCCATCCCAAACTTGTAGATCTCTCTCTACATATACAATGCATAAATATGCTCTGTTTTCTCACAGTTAGTGCCACCTATACTTTTCAGTGATTTATTCATACCCCCCCAAATTCCAGGTAACTAATTACAAAGTAATTTCATTCTTTAGCTGCCTTACCCTCTGTATTAAAAGAATCTAAAAAAAGAATCTCAAGGGTAAATGTAAAGTAGCCCTGGCTAGAGTAAAGCAGGCTGGCTGTAATCAAGATCTTGACAGTGTAATGAATAGAATAGTATTTCTGGGCTCTCTAAATATATCAGCCCTACTATCTGCCTACAAATCACCTAAGCTGGAATTTCCCACCATTTCCTCCAGGGAGAAAATAGTTTCTGACCTGAGGAAACTCTCCGTCTGATAAAAGATAGAAATAGAGCCACTGTGCATGCCAGCCCTGGTTTGCATCATCCCTTAAATTGAGCTGTTTTGGTTATGCTAGGAAACTCAGGCTGTTAATGCAATTAAGTGCTAATAGGCCTGTTGGGTTACTTTAAAAAGCAGCCATGGAGTCCCTGAATGAATCACCTCCAAGATGGAACAAGACAGAGGAAAACCTGGCAAGGGCTTGGGTGGCTTCCTGTTAGTCTTTTGCTACAAGTGTTTAAAGTAAATGTGCCTGTGTGTAGTAAATCACATTGTCCCCAGCTTCCATGCTGTCTGGTGAAGCAGCAGAGGTTTTGCATGGGAACAGCCTTGGTGAAAGAGCTCAGATAGGGCCACTGTTCTGTGCAGCTTCACGGCGCAGTTCCCTGAGTCGTTCTCTCTGAGGTGCAGGCATCAGCGCTGCCCAGGTGAGAGCACTGGGGACATGGACATCTCACCCTGGCAGCTGGCTCACAGCTGCACGGGGGCCCATTTCAGTGCCACCAGAGAAGGTGACAGAGCTCAAGATAAAAGTTCTCCATGCCTGGCTCATGGCTCCTTGACTGTGAAACTTAGTTTTACTTTATTGAACTTTAGAGACTGCCCTTCTTTATAAAGCAGATGTCTTATAGCAAAGCTACCTACCCGGCTCTAGTAAAGAAAAAGTGGTTCTCCTGTGGGTTTCCATTATGTGACTTGCCTGGTCACCTCTTTCTCACTGCATTGCCGAGTGAGGGATTCCCCAGCCTACACAGACTGAGCTGGCTGTGCATACACAATACCCACCTTGGACAGACGACAGTGACAGTCGGAGACAGCGTGGACGGCAGGGGCTGCAGGAACCAGAGGGCTGTGGTGGGAGTAAATCCCATCAGGCTGAGGGCCATGTGGAGCCCTTGGCCTCCTGCGGCTGCGTGGAAACTTCGCATGGATGGGGTGGAGCCTTTGGGACCCTGTGAGGCTCAGAGATGCCAGAGCACCATGAAATTCTAGGCTAACAGTGACCATTGGGCCTTCTGTAGGCAGTGTCTGAGGAGATTTTCTGAGGTGATTTTCTCAGGGATGCTGTTTGGAGCATCCTGTGAGGAAATTTTAGTGGAGCGGGAAGAGAAAGAAGGAAGGAGGCAAAGATTAGGTCCCAGCTGAAGGCCAGTTTCAGCTGGATTCCACCGGAAGTGCTGGAGCGTGAATGTGGGCGTGGGGCTCTAGGCGGTTCCCTATCCAGACCCGTCCTCCTCCCCGTGTGTGATGCTGGATCTCCCGTAATCCCCGTTTCATCTGTACTCATTCAGTAAGTTCCTACCGGGTGTGTTTGACCCCAGCCTTATTTCTAGGTACCCCAAGTTCACCTTAGCCAAAATGCTTGGGACTTGCCTTCACCAGCTGAGACACAGCCAGTCAAATTGTGCAGCAGGCCTGGCCCCACCCTCGCACACGTGTATACACAGGCACCCTGCCACCCCACCATTTAGGGATTTTACTTGGAAAATTCATGGCCTCTTGGAAAGTGTTCTTTATTTTACAAGAATTTATTATCCTTTTTGTGTTAATAATATCAGGCTGGAAGTAAGGAAATGAAAGTGCTTCACTCAGCTTTCTGGGTGCTCTGTTGCCCCCAGGAAATACCACTGGAATCCAGCCTTCTGCGGTTCACAGGCTCCCAGAACCTTGAATTCTCACAGAGCTCCAGAGCTAGAAGGGGCTGAAGAAAGTGACAGTACAATCAGCAATTTCATGCCTCCTGAGCGTATGTATGCAGCTAGTTTACAACAGATGTGAGATGAAAAGTCATCCTTTCAGTGCAGGGCGCACCTCAGCAGGTAGGTAAAGCGTTATCAGACAGACTACCCAGAATTCTGCAGGGGCAGGACCCTGCCGTTGCTGCTTTGTGATTGGAGAGTGGGGCCTCTTAGGGGAGTGTCGGGGACTGTGGAGATCAGAGGTAGCGGCAGGGATCAGACAGGAACGGTGGAAGTAGAGAGGTGCTCTCTGGGAAAAGGAGAGAGAGCGCAAGAGAGCCAGGGTTGAAGAACATCAAGAAGAGGAAGGGGATGGAGCCAAGGGTGGTTTCTTGTCACCACAACCCACTGGCCAAGGCCTCTCTCGCCCCAGTAGAATCGACACTTTTCTCGAGTTCCGAAAGGCTTCAAAAATAGCTACTCGTGCTCTGTGTTATGCATTTGTCTGTCAGACTCTGTTTCGGCTCACAAGGCGTGTGTCCGTGGAGTTCACCAGCTCTCGGATGTCCCTGCCCTACCTCCTCCCCTCTGTGGCTCACTGTGCTCTCTTGTTCCCGCTCGGCATGCAAACAGACTAGCTCTCCTGTGGTGTAGACTCTGATCTGCCTGCCTCTTCCCCACTGCAGGTTCTCCGCATGCTCTGCTACATCTTCTTTCTCGAGTTAATTAGCCGTCTACCTGCGGTGCTGCTTTATTGGCCATTGGTCCCCCCACTGATGGGTGTAAAGGAGGGAAAAACACCACGAACCAATGGGACTTTTGTCAGAGGCACTAGAAACAATGCACTGGCCTGGCTATGGGTGGACGGAGTTCGTAGGCGTGTTTGTGTATGTCGCAGAACCTCCAGATGGACGTTCACCTTTGGGTGCCCTCTTCTCCCACACACACTGAGCTGACCTGCAGTCAGCAGTGTCAGTGCACAAAACGCAGAAGTATCCCTGGCATCTGTGTGTGGTGGGGTGTGTGTGGGTGTACAGCCAGGCCCGCCAAACAGTTTGCTCGGCTGTGTTTCCGCTGTGGAAGGCAGGGCCCAAGCATTCTGGTTAGGTGAGTTTGAGGGTCCTGGAAATAAGGCTGGCGTCAAAGGAGCCCAGTAAGAACTTGGTGAGTGAGCAGGAAAACGGTGGGAAGCGTGGTGGGGCTGAAATGCAGCCTTACGTGAGAAGAGCATGGCCCTGGGTGAGTCGACCTAGTGCTTGATTCCCACTTTCTGATTTACCTGTTAGTGACTTGTTGTGAGCTTATTCAAGTCTCGAATCCTTGGTTGGTGTGTGTAAGAGACATTAGTACCCACAGGAGGCCTTTTCTGTGGAATGTGGCACCGGGCTGGCAGGTGGCCTCCCACACAGGCAGTGCAGCAGACGAGGCCTCGATCTCCGGTTTGCACATCTTATTGGAAAGGAAACCCTTTGTGCAGGGCTGTTAGAAGTCCCTGCATCTGTGAATGCTGCTAAATGTCTACCCGTCCTTTTCCTAGGAAGTACAGTGAAGAGAGCTTACGTGGTCCTTTCGCTAAAATTTTGACTTATAGAGCTCAACTCAATAATAAAACTTTAATCCACGCCTGACTTCTGTCTTCTGGACTAGAACTATCACTTTCTGAGAGCCTCCGTGATCAATACCACCACTGGCTTTTTAGGCCATGTTCCAAGAAGAAATCGAGGGTAGGTGTGCGGAGGATGTGCCTCTGCTGACTTCCCTGGGAGGGAGCTGAGCAGCGCCTTCGTGACGGGGCCATGTGAGCAGGGAGTCAGGCTTCCCTGGCCCAGCACAGCGCACATCACAGCCAGCTCTGAGCAAAGCTACACACGCTGCAGGCCACGCATTCAGAGTCACCGGAGCCCATTAAGTCCATGAAGACCAAAGATCTCTGTGTGGTAAAGTACAAACAGAATGTAATGGGGAATCAAAATGTATACGCAACAGTAAAACTGCCAAAATTGGGGAGGGAGAAAGAACAGCGTGAACTGGGGTCTCCAGGGTAAAGCTGAAGGGAAAACCCAGGCTTGGCCAGGTTTCACTAAGAGGAAAGATTTGAAAAGCTCTGAGTGGGACTTTGGTGGTCCACGGTTTAATTTCATAGAGAAAGTTCTTAAATAAACAGCATGTAACTTGGTGCCTAGAAAGGAGGCTGTAGTGAAAGTGAGTCCCGGCTGCTCTGTAAGTGGGACGTGAAGGTCGTGGTACATGGGATGACGGACACCAAGACCTCATTCGCACTCTTGTAGAAATAACCCCACAGCCAGCCAGCCGTGAGGTACAAAAACACCTTTCCTTTAGGGTTTATGTAGACTTCATCAAATAAGGCAACTGTAGCTAAACATAAAATTAACTTTTAGCAAAGGCATGAAATCATATCTTCGTCATTCTTGTCATTGTCTTCTGTGGAAAAGACCAGAAATTGAAAGAAGAAGTATTTGTGGGAAGTTCGGAGTTCTTGATGGCTTTTGTAGAAACAAACCCAAAATAAATACATGTGTATTTTGTTATCTTCTCCCTTTTCTATTTCTACTTTTTCTCATGACAAACAAGAAATTTAGAAATAATTGCTAGATATTCTAATGCATTTGAAGCAGTTTCCTGGCCGTTTCGCTTAGTGCTTGATGTCATTCTGGGTGAGTAGACCTCAGAAATGCAGAAACCGTCTTCTGGTGGCATGGGCTTTTCCACCATTTGATCTTTCCTCACATTGTTTTTCCTCCACTTCAAGCTTCAAGGCTTCATTCTGAGTAACAACTGGGGCCAAAAGTAATTTTATCCAGAGCCCAACAGCCATAAGACCAAAGCAGAACTATCACACGAATCTATTGTCTGTTTACTTATCATCTTTAAAAGGAGGAATATATTTTTACTTACAAATAATTCCATGACCTTTTAAAGACTAAAATATGTGGTCAGTCCTTTGTTTATCCATTTGCTAAATATTACTGGCCACCTATAATTAATTCATTTGATAAATACGTTTTGATTACCTGCAAGGTGCCCAGCAAGTATAGGGACTGAGTGGGACTGCAGTGGGAAACAGAACAGACAGGTGCTGAGTTGCATAGCAGCTTCCACACCACCGGGATTGTGTGTGTGTGTGTGTGTGTAAACAAGTGCCGTAAAGTGACAAGTGCCGTAAAGAAGACAGGTGTGATATGAATGTAAGAGAAGGAGTTGGTTTTAGGTAATTGTTTGGAATGATCAAGACTGGAGAAAAAAAGAGGTTCTCTAGAAGCTCGCAGACAATGAGGAAGACAAACACAGAAACCAGGAATTTCAAATATAGAATGGTGTGTTGCTGTCGTGTATTCCTTTATCAAACCCGTAGGACCCCAGAGGCAGGAATCAGCCAGCCTGACCTGGGAGGCTAAGAAAGATCTTAGCCTGCATTTTAAAAATGAGGTAGAGAAGACCTTCTGGTTTACAGGGAGAGCATGTGCAAAAGCTTAAAGCCTCGAAACGCTTGGCCTCATTCAAGAATAGCCATTAGCCTTGCATAGCTGGAGTATTGTGCCTATATATTCAGGTGATACTGCTTTTCTTAGTAACCCTCTAGGCAATTGTGCCTTCATTCCGTATGCTGCTGTGTTGCATTTTTAGATTCTTCTTTGGATTTGTCTTCAAAGACAATTCCTTAGCAGTATAGGAAAATCTACCTTAGAGTCCTGTGGCCCTCCCCTTGGGTCCCACTGTATTCTTTCTTTCACTTTCATCCTACATGGCTCAGCTCGGCAGCCTCCCCTTCTTTAGACAATAGCCCCAAACCCACAGGCTGGGACCTGGAGGAGCCCTGAACTGGGAATGAGGTGGGGAGTGCTGGTGGGCCACCCAGACCTGACCAGCCAGGCAGCTCATCCTGATGCTCAGGAGACTGAGCAGGGTAGGTTCCTTCAGAACGTTATACCGGTGCTACTCTACTACTAGTTCTCATGAGCTTTACATGTTAATTCAGTCTTTGCTCAGTGTGTATCAGCCTCTAAGCTCAGAACTGTCTTTTTGCTGGAAAGTCAGAGGGCAGTAACACATTGCTTTCTGTGAAATACAGTCTAGGGCTTTATGTATGGTACTGAATTAGATTTGGAAGTGAAGACTCCAATGTCTCATCCCACAGAAATGCTCTTTGGTGTCTCCACTGTAAGAATTACACAGGTTGGAATGCTACAACTGAATATTCGCTGGGTGCTTTATAGAGTGACTTTGCATCCACTGCTTCCTGTAAGATTCCAAAGACCTCGTTCGGTTTACATCATTCAGCACCCGATGCTGTTTGATCAATGTGTGAACGTGTCCCATGTGCCAGGCGGGGACCACCGGAGAGAGGTGGCTGCCCCCCATCGGAAGAGAGGGAGGGAGGGAGGGCGCTTCCTCGTGATGCTGGGGGCGCCTCGTGGTCATGGTGCTTGTCGGGATTCTGTCAGAAGGCGGTGCCACTGTGGAGAGTAAAAACTACTCTGCAAACTGTTGATGCGAAGGCTGCTCCTCAGCACTGCGGCCATTAGTTTGCCCTTTCTGGTTTTAAGTGATTTTATGAAAATACGAGTGCTGCGTGCTGTGTAATTTTAAAGAAGTTTTGTTGTTTGTTCATTTTCCTTCCTCAAACCAGGACTACAGATCAAGCTAATTTTTAGCGTCAGTGTTGGGTGAGATAATCATCAAAACCATCAGCCACTACAAGCATCTATCTCATTTTTCTACTCTTTATGGAAAGGGAAATCTGCAGCCCTACCCTAAATGTACTGTTAGGTCATCGCTTTGAATCATGACGGACCTGGAGTTGTGTAGGAACTTTTCTTTCCTAGTATATTTTTTCTACTCCTACGAGGGTTTGTGTCGTCCAAAAACACCCAACTGATGGGGTGTGGATAAACAGTGTCATGTGCCACATGGTGCATTCTGGGGATGACCTGAGAGGCCACTTTTAAAAGAACAGTTAGTTTTCAGAGACCTTTTTTATTACTATAGCAAAGGAAGCAAGGGGAGGAAAGGAAGAAGACAAATGAGGAAGGAGAAACACGTGCTCTCATGATTTTACCTCCTTTGGTTTAAACCGGCGTGTGTTGTTCAGATGATAAAAATAACATCCGATCTGGCGCCTGCCTTGCAAGCGCAAAGTCCCGAGTTCGATCCCCAGCACACACAAAAAATAATAATAATAACATCTGGACGCAGACAGACTCACTCGCACCCTTTCAGCCCGACCCTGGGGCTGCTAACTCCCGAATGGGATTTTGTTCCTGGAAATATGATGCTGCCACTTGGAGGCACAGGTTCCTCTTCTTTGGTGTTAAACCCAGTCAGTTCTTGACAGGAGCGGACAGGCAGGTGGATGCCTGGGAAGCCCTGTGGCTCCTGCAAAGGGATCTCTCCTACCCTGAATGTTTAATGTGGCCCCGTATTCGGTCCCGTCCTCAGTGAGCACTCTGAGCAAGATGTACCTGGTGTGTGCTGGAGGGCAGACGCCGAGCCGCTGACCTCTGCATGTCCCAAGTCCCAGGCCAGGACTCTGACTCTGCCCGGAGCGCACACAGATTGTCAGATCCGTCGAGATGCAGCTGAGGAGCTGCATGATGCATAGATTAACCTGGGTCTGGTGGATCGAGCCAGCTGCCCGGTGAGATGGTACCGGAGGAGGGCAGTGTTTAGCAGAAGAGCTCTGTGGCACAGTTACCGTTTCATGGCTTGTGGGAAGTAGTAAACAATCGAGAGGTGCAAAAGACTTGCTGCTGTCTCATATCTCCTCTTAAATAAAAAAGCCCTCTGCGTCATAGCGGTGCTTCATGAACTGTGAAATAGGGAGGAAAGTTGAAATGTTGGAAGAGTCAGGGAATGGCTTTTATTTCCAAAAGGAAGCTGACATCCAGCCCTGCTGTTGGGCAACAGTGGATTTAAGACCTGCAGGCATGGCCACGTGGAGCTGACCACAAGGACACTGGTGACATTTCAAGGCGGTGCTGAGAAAAAGAACGGAGTGCATAATCAAATGTCTTTGAAAATAATGCTGTGCTCCGCTTTTTGGGAAACAGTCAGGCACTGAATGCTAGAGAGAACCCAGCTGAATTTGTTTATTGTTTAATACAGTGGAACCTAAGTCAGTCTCAACATTGTAATTCGCCATCTTTCCCCTTATGGAGACAGAAATGAAGAATGTCACATTTTGCTCTGTGTAAATGTCAGCAAACGCTGTGGTTTCTTATTCACCATCATAGACTGAGCACCCAGCGCATGGTAGCAAAGCCCTCATTGCTGTTGTGTAGAGGCGACAGCCACGGTTCTGGACAGTCCATCAGCACTGCCTGGAGAGCGTGTGGAGCTGCGTAAGTGCCCGCCTTGGGCCTCCCCAAGCCCACTGACTCAGTGTCCCCTGGGGACCCGGGCCTGGAGAGCTACACCCTCAGCCAGCTCCGTGGAGATTCTGGTGCACAGTGAGGCTTCATAAGCATCACTGTATCCTAGTGAGGAGGCCTCATCACTTCCTGGCTGGCTCCTTGGGAGGTTCCTTTAATATTTCTGAGCTTTGGTTTTCTTCTCTGTGAAAGGTTTACAGTAGCTGCATTGTGAGGACCAGGCAAAGACAGAATGTGTGATGTATGCATGGCGCTCAGCAGTAGATACTGTGTAAGCCGTGGATGCCGTGGTCAGTGTGGGACCATCGTGCCGAGTGGAAGCGTCTGTCACCATCCCCACTTCCCTCCGAGCACACTGGCCAGGCCAGGGTGAGAGCTGAGCACTCACAGAGGCACCGTGACCGGCTCCACAGAGGGAGAGGTGAAGGAAATCAAAGGGACACTCAGTGACTCGGTGTTGGCAGGCATCGTGGAAGGCTCCACAGAGAAGACATTTGAGTCAGCTTGAAGTAGGCCAGAGCCAGCCTCAGTGGTCCACAGAAAACAAACAAAATATCCACTTAAAGGAGGTTGGCCACCTGGCGTCTACGGAGCTGTGGGCCGCCTTCCTGCCACCTCAGGTCTCTGGGGAATTAGTCTTCTTCTATTCAGTTCTTCACGGATGGTCCTAAGGAACATGGTGGGAGACTCTGTGAATATTCTAAAATAGTTGAAAATAATAGTTCCAGTTTCTTTATTAACTGTTTTTTCCTGCAGCTCCCACTCTCTCTGTTAACTTTAGATGTTGCTTCTTCTCTCTCCTCTCCACTCTTTGGTGAAAGTATACCCAGCTTCCAGGTGGCCAAAAGTGACCATGAGCAAAGATATAATAAGAGAGTAATTCCAAGTTTAGGAGTGGAAAAGACTAAAAGCAATTCCATAAGATTAAACTAATTCCATAAGCATTCCGTTAAATAGTCTCAAGGAAATTCAGCAAGCTTAGCTTAAGTTCCTGCCGTAGGTTGCCCTATTTGGGGTGGAGGGTGGACTACTAATGGGAAGGATGGGCTCTATCCCCACGGACTTATAAGGTGATTAGTGGAGAAAACAATAAACTGGGAAGTTTCAGAATCAAAGAGTGCTTAATAGAGAAAATGTGTATGCAAAGCAAAACATAATCCTACAGGATTGGATCATAGTACAAACCTTCATGTGATTAACTAGAGAAATGTGAGATCAAGGGGCAAA
This sequence comes from Heterocephalus glaber, assembly GCF_053883595.1. Taxonomy (NCBI): domain Eukaryota; kingdom Metazoa; phylum Chordata; class Mammalia; order Rodentia; family Bathyergidae; genus Heterocephalus; species Heterocephalus glaber. Next base: position 18,017,254 of record NW_028258346.1, on the reverse strand, counting down.
AGACCCCTGCTCCTTCATGGGATCTTCCTTCATGGAAGAGCCCAAAGGAAAAGCCTAGGTGGAAAATACAAATTTTGTAACTAGCACCTGCGGCACCCTTGGGAATTATACATCTTCACTTTTAGTACGGGTCTCTACTATGATTCCTGGTTTTCCAGGTGTTTTCTGCACAGCCTGGAAAACATCAGCCCCAGATGGACAGCACAGCTGGAATATCCGTTGTGCATAGATGCGCAGTGTCCAATAACCAAGAAGGACAGCTTGCATTTTTCAGATGGGGGAAGAATAAAAGAGGATGGACACCATTTGGCCCCTCCCCGTGGCCCAGTCTCCCACCCCTGGCTGCCTGCTGGCGGGGCCTCTGCCGTGAGAGCACAGCGCTGCCCTGAGACGCACATCTGGTCACCCCACTGTCCCCTCAGTTGAGGAGCACAAAACATTTGCCACTCGGGAGGGACGTAGCCCCCTGCTCACAACTATTCCCTTGTTGGAACTGTGGTTGCTCGAACCTTTTTTCCTTGTTTGTCTAGATTTATTATTTTATTTTGTTCCTTTTTTCTATTTATTTTGCAATGAGACTCATTACATAGTCACCATCTGTACATTTAGTAGTTATACTTTAATTTTTAAGATATGACTTAAAAATCTGAGCAAAATTAACCCATCTTCCACCCCAAATACAAAGATCTTAGGAAACTTTCATGCAATGCTTATTTTACATGTTAAGTTGTTCAGTGCCTTGTTTTCCATGTCATTTTCCATTCCCCTAAATAGCCCTCACTTTTAAGCATCTATTTTGTATAACAGATCCTAAGTTGATACCTTTGCTTGACGTTGTTTTCTATGTCCCTCTCCTCCCTGGAGATTACAGTTTCCTTCTTCAAAAGTATTTCCTTGAATGTTTATTTCTCTGTTTGCTCTCAGAGCCCGAATCCTTTTCTTTTCTCCAGAATTGTTATTCTGTTGTTTCTTTTTAATATTCTAAACAGATTTCTAGCACCATCTCTGTCCTTTTAGTGTATTATAGTACATGGTGTTTCCCAATAGAGACCTATCTGAGGTGCACCAAAGGCTGGGACTTCAACAGGTGTGTTTTGGGAGGAGATGCTCAGCCCATGGCGTAAGTCCTTACTCTTATAGTGTGATGTGTCTGTCAGCCTGTTCTCACAGTGCATTTTTGTCTCATTTTGTCTCATTTTGTCTCTGGGTGTCCAACTGTGGGAATTCTGTGTGCTCCAGCAGACATGACCTCACAGAGTGGCCTTATCCCAGAGGGTCTGCCGGGTGCTGACAGAATTTCTCCAGCTCAGGCCACTGTTGGCGATAACTACCTTTCTTGGAGTTTCTCAGACTATCTCGGCAGCATGAATGCTAATACTAGGTGTTTGTGAGGCGGAAGCCTGCGGTTATAAATTATCGAAGGAGGAGTTTTATTCTATCCAAATCACTGAGTGTTGGGGAAGACATTCTGTCTAACTGCAGCCCTGTACAGTCCAGATTTCCCGTTTGCTGGTGTGGACACCCATGGAATTGTCCGACCCCCTAGAAGTTGCCAAGTTCGTGGCTATAGACACCAGTAATCTCTCCTTCATTCTCGCTCAGCTTTTCTACCCCAAGTTAGCCATAATATCAACTCACTACTTCACATCAGTTTATTCTGTTTTTTCTTAAATTGATGGTTTTCAAATAGTTTTTATCCAGCACTTTTAGGGTGTGTAGCACGTGGCTTTTCAAGATATCCTGTCTTTCATGGTGGAATGAAAAGTTAAATGCTGGGTCCGTTGAGATTACATTACATTTATACATTAACTTTCCAAGAGGTGACGTGGATATTTTCTTTCAAAATATGGGTATTTGTTTAGATTTTCTCTGTGATCCTCAATTCGATATTTAAAATTTTCTTCATATGGATTTGTTGTATCTTTTTAAGCTATTGACTTCTACTGACTGTTGTTTGGCTATATAGAGGCTATGATTTCAATATATTAATTTTGTACCTAGACAACTTATTGGATTCTTCTGTTTTTATAACAGTTTTCCAATTGTCTGTCTTTGAGTTTTCCAGGTAGACAATCATTTCAACCACAAATTAGGATAATTTTACCTCTGTTTTTTGATTTCTTATGCGCCTGTTTTATTTCCCTGGCTGGATCAATAGTAATTTCTTAACAATGCTGTACAGTAGTGGGGGTAGAGAGAATTCTTATATTTTTTCTGATTTAAATAGGAATTCTTCCTAAGCTTGAATGAGGCCAACTTGCAGATTAACGTGACAGACCTCTGCATAGGTCTTTAGAGTTGAAAAGAACTCTGCTCTGTGTTCCTGTGTTGGATTCTTACCATCATTTTGTTTTGTGACATAGAAAATGTCCAACTGGCTCAATTTTCTTTGAAAGCCAACTTATTGAAAGATTTAATTCAGTTACCAGTGACCTTCATTTATAGCAGCAAGTGAAAGAAATTTTCTCCACTTTTGGTTGCCAGATAGAATAAAAATATCTGCCTATTCACAAACATCATATTGTCTGTTTTCTGACTGAAATCCAAACTGGTTATGTGCTCTTTAAATGAAAAAACAAGAAAGAAAAACAAAAATGCAGTGTAATGGCTTAGACAGAAATAAACACATTTCTCAGTATAAACGTTCAGGGTCATAGCCATTGCTTTAAGTTGCTTGTATAAAGCACTGCAGCGCTCACTTCTGCCTGTTTTGTTTATGCTGCCATCATTCCCCAAGGGCCACTACCTGGGGTTGAATGGTTCCTCCTTTCCACAGCGCCACCTAGACAGAAGGCCAATAGGGGTGGAATCAGCTCACCCCAATCATCATGGCTTGGCACCAAAAGAAAGGGCTCCTTTCCTTAGCAGAAAGGGACAGGCTATCACGCCTGCAGGCCTGTGTCTTTACAGACTGTGACTCACTAAATGGTGCAATAGGGCTGATGACAAGCCACGGAGGAGCCCACTTTCCCAAAGTGTATCCCACGCACACTGCGCCATCCCACACTTGGGTTAGACTGAGCTTTGTCTCGCTGGGACTTTGTTTCAATGAGTGAGAGGTTTTTACGTTAAGGAGTTGGCTCATTTGAGTATGGAGTTGGAAATTCTGGCAGAAGTTGAAGCTGCAGTCTTATGTCCAGAGACGGTGTAGGGACCGAATCCTTCCTGTCCTCAGTCTTTCAAAGCCTCAACTGGTCCAAGGCTGCCTGTTGCCGCTACAGAGGGGGTTGGCTTGCTCAGCCTACTGATCTAAATGTTAGTCACATCTAAGAAATACATTTGCTGCAGCACCTCGACTGGCACTTGACCAGTAAAATTTATCATCATATGTAGTAAAAATACCATTTTGTGAAATTTGTTTCCATTTATACATGCACACTTACACGTAAACTGTCTCATGATTTCAAATGTCTTCATTACTATGAGTCTTGGATAAAATAAACAAAACAGAGAAACAAAAATGCTGCTTTAATATTTTTGGTGAAAACACATTAAATGAATCAATGAAGTCTTGTCTTTTTTTTTTTTTTGGAAACCTCAAATTGAAAGACCCACTGGGAAGAAAGTAGTCCCAGATGCCAGGCACCCATCCGGCTGCCACCCTCAGTATTCTAGACAGCCATGTGCTCTGACTGTCGGAGGGCCCGGAACGCAAGGCTTGGCTGGAACCAGGTGGAAAACACGTCCAGGATGCCACGCACCCCTGGGAGACAGATCGCCAGGGCTCAGTGACCAAGCAGCTCTGCTCAGCACGGCTGCTTCAAAGCCCTAAGCAGTGGTTTCCTACCCAGCTCCATGCGCAACTCAAAGGCCTGATCTTCCCCTCCACCCCAGGCAGGGCACACGCCAGCATGGGGACACGGGAGGCACAAGAAGTGGGGGCAGCAGTCCCGATGCACGTCACTGTGAGTTCTTTGTTCTGTGAAGAAGTTTTCAGTGAAGGCGTTCTAATTTTTAGCGTAAGGTTCACAGTGACGCTCTGAGCTGAGCTAGGGGTGGGATTGGGCTCCAGAATGGGGTGAGGATGCCAGTGAGATATCCTTGGCAAAACATAATTTGTTGTTTTAAAATATTATTTCACAGGGGGTTCGGGGGAGACGGGAGGCCTGGGAGGGGAAGCGGAAGGAAAAATGATTAAGATGCAATACATCTGTGTTCCGGTTCCCCAAGATGAATGTAATTGTTGTGCATCACAAATATACACTAATTTTAAAAGAAACTAAGCAACAAAAAGAGATCATTTTGCATGGCCCCCTTCAAGTAGGCCATCTCCGAATGTCAGGTGAGACTGATGAAATCTAATCTGACATCTGAAGTTGCTGACCTTGGGTAGGAGTCCCTCCCACCTGCCACAGGCAACCTTGGCCCCTTAGCGACCTGTGCCCGGATGGAACGGGACAGCAGATCTCCACGCTGAGACCTGGGCTTGCTGCCCAGAGTCACGGCCACGCTGGTGTCTGAGCCATCGTATCGCCAGCAGTAGCCGCAGAGGACCCAGCTTCGCTGCCACGCCCTCCCTGTCTGAGTCTCCTGAGCCCCAAGCTCCTGGCCCGTGGAGTGTGCAGAAGCAGCCGCTCACGTGTCCTCCGTCTGAAATGCTTGCTCTCCTTCCCGCCACAGTGTGCCGGGCTGGGCGTGCCCAGGTGGGGCCTGGCACCCTCTCTCTGCAGGCGGATTTCCCAGCGGGGCCCTGGCCGAGCGCTGGACCTGCACCTCCTCCGCCCGCAGTCCTGCCGCCGTGCCTCACGCCACTTCCTCTGCACGGAGCCTGGTTCCCCGTCCTCTCGCTGTCCTCGGCTCGTGGCCAGCGTCCATCTGTACACACAGCCACGCAGTCAGACTGCGCAGCCCTGCACTGTGCCGGCCCAGGCAGATCGCAGATAAAGCGAACGTCAGCTGGAATGACGGGCAAGTGGAGAATGCCTGCCGCCTGACTCGGAGTAGTATCTGCCCCAGTTCAGTGTTTTTAAACAGGGGTGGCAGCTGAAAAGCCACAGCCATCTCTTCGCCCCTGGTGATTCTCTGGGCTGGCTGAGCTTTCTGGAAAGAACTCCTGCCCTAAGCACTGCCAGCTGGGGCTTCGAGCTCCTGGGGTTGGACTGAGCTGCAGCGTCCAAGGTGGCACTCGACATGGCTGGCGGTTGGTGCTCGTTACCAGCTGGAGCTTGGTTTTCCACGTGTCTTCTATGAATGACTGGGCGTGGCCCTTGCTGTGTGTCTTAGACTTTCCCCATCCCAGTGCCCGGATGCTGGGGGACAGCTCCACATCACAGCAGCAGGCACTGCAAATGTCAAACAAGCTCCTAAGTTGCACATTGTAATTTTGGGGTGGAGAGTTACTGGAGATTGAACTCAGGGCCTTTGCACTGAGCTATATCCCTAACCTTTAAAAAAAAAAAAGTTTTGAGACAGAATCTGGCTAAGTCACTAAGTGGTCCAGGTTGAGCTTGAACTTGTGATCCTCCTGCCTCAGCCTCCCAGAGTGCTGGGACAGCGGGCATGTGGCAACCATGCCTGGCTCTACAGTACAATTTTTGCTGGATCCTGTTAGTCAGGACCTGTCCCAGGACCAGCCCTAAAGGGCTCCACCCCTGCAAGGATCTGTGTCCATCTTACCTACCACAGAGAGACAAGTAAACAGGGAAAGAATAGGTGAATTTCAGCATTGCAACCAAAATTTTTAATAACTAGATACTGTTGTTTTTCCTTGCATTTTCTGATTTTGCTAATAATAAGTAAGTTGTAATTTTTTAAATTTTAATAAGTGTAGTTTATGCATAAATGTGCATATGCTATTAGTGCAGCTTGATGAATTTTAAAAACTGCGCATATCCGTGTAACCACTTCTAGATCAGGAGTCATTGCTGTACCCTGGAGATCTCTGTAGCTATGGCTTGTGTGATGAGAGAAGCATTTAATATTTAAAGAGCAGCATCTATCATGAAGAAAAAGCAACATGCCCTGTGAATCTATTTTTACAACTAAAACACATCTTAGGCAAACACAAAACAACTATAAACCTTTAACTGTTCCTTAAATGACAGATTTCAGGGCTTGGTTGACTAATATCCAACAATTTCCAGCCAATGAATAGAAGTGGGTTTTCCCAACAGTTCAATATTTGTCTAAATGTTGGGTGAATTGTCAGATCACCCCCATCCCTGCTGAAGCTTTTGTCATCGTCAAAGTGGTATTTAATTCTTCAAATTTGTTTTGAAATGGGGCATAAATAAATATGTAATCAGGGTTTGCAGCAAAAGCATCAAGTGGTGGTGAGTTGCAGGAACGTACACAAAATAATGTACATGTGTGCACAGTGTTGTTTTGTCTGCCTCTCCATTTTAAAAGGTGATAGCTTTCAGGGCATGGTGGCACACACCTATAATCCCAGCACTCAGGAGGCTGAGGCAGGAGGATTGCCAGGACTTCAAAGTCAGCCTGGGCTACACAGTGAGACCATGTCTCAGAAAAAAAGGGTGAGATTCTGGGGTGGTAAAAATCTCATGATTCTGTAGCTCACCATTAATATAAATTATTCTCATAGTATTTTTATGAGCTTTTAATGTAAATTTCTCTTTCGAAATGTTGTCGATGAAGAATCAAGCATTGAGTCTCATTTCCACTATCAAAATCTTAATTTAAAAGTCCCCCCGTAGCACTTTCCCTTCATGGCCACCTAGGTTAGAGGGATCACTCTGTGCGTCCACCTGGTTTGGCTCCCCTCGGTGTGTGTGGTAGCTGAATAAGGGCCTTAAAGACATCAAGGGCTTATGCCCCAGGACTTAAGAGTTTTACTTTATTTGCACATATGACTCAGTCAGGTCTCCTGCGACAAGGGGCTAATCCTGGATTATCTTAGGAGGACTTAAACGTCATCACAAGCGTGTGTGTTTGTGAATGTGTGTATGTTTCTTGTGATCAAACCTAAAGCCGCAGGCATGCCAGGCGAACAATCTACCGCTGAGCTACACTCCAGCACGAAAGGATCTTTGTAAAAGGGAGGCAGAGGGAAACATGAGATGGAAGTCAAGTTGCTGAAAATCCTATACCTATGACTCTGAAGATTGAGGAATGCAAAGAGTGCATCGCCTGGTGCCAGAAAAAAGCAAAGGAAAACGCTTTCCCCTAGAACCTTCAGGGAGAGGGCCATGGAGGGAGGGACCTCTGGATATCTTGACTTTCACCCAATAACACTAATTTTGGGCTTTGGCTCTGCTACTCTAAGGCAATAAATATCTCTTGTTTTAAGCCACCAAGTTTGTTGTATGTTACAGACATAGAGAACTAAAACAGTGCCCATCACAATTGGAATTGTTCGCTCTGCCTCCTGGATTCTCAGCTGGGGGTGGGCAGCTGGCTCTGCTCTTCCCTGGTGTGTCCCCCACACGGTGTGGCACTTGGTACAGAGTAAATGGGCACCCCGTGATGCAGCCGGAGACGATGGCTGAAGAAGGCTTGCAGGAGGATTGTGAATGCTAAGTTGGGTGAAGGTTGGCTAGGCACGAAGACGGGGAGGGCTTTACAGACGGGCGGCTCTGTGATCAGCACATGTGCAGAAAAGCGGACGAGGGAGTAACATGGGGCTTGGGGGCATAATGAAAGCATTTGCAAGACAGACCCAAGAAGGGAGCCTGTATGGAGGGCGGGGGTTAGGCTAACCAAGCTGCACTTTGGAAACCTAGAGCCAGATGTCGTGCTCCGCTGGGTGCCCCAGGCTGCTGCAGACAGCTTCCCGGTAGGCAGATAAGAGCCAGCCTGCCCACCTCACCATAAACGGAAAGAGAAACTTCACTCTTAGTAACTCAGAAAGAATTTTGCAGGTGGAAAACCTTTTCTATCAGTTCACAATCTGTATTCTGGTTTAAAGTTAAATGCCCTGATCCCCAGAACTTCTAAACCTAAGACTGAGCTAGGAGTCTTGAAATAGAGTAAATCCTGGGTTTTCCAGTGCGCCTGGTCTCGTCCTGTGGGTTCTGAAGAGAGAAGCCTTCCTGATTGTGGCCAGGGAGAGGGGATCACCAGAGGAGACGCGCAAGGTTTGCAGGCTGGGACCGTGGCCCCCACTGCTGGCTTTGAGGGCGGAAGAAAGTGGAGGACAGAGGGGGATGCGAGGAGGGAAGTAGGCAGCCTCTGGAGATGGGATGGAGAGTGGTCCTCAGAGGGCTGACAGCCGGGAAATAGGCATCATAGCCTCAAGGAGCGGACAGCCGCCCACAGCCTGCCGGAAGAAGGAAACAGGTCCTCCTCTGGGCTTCCCCGGGGAGCCCGACCAAGCTGCCATCTTGACTCGGTCTTGAGAGACCCCTACGACTGTGCGTCTGTGTTGGGTCGCAGTGGGTTTGGGCTGCGACAGCCAGCCAGTACCCTACTGTGAGCGGAGGGTTTGATGAACAGAGCAGATCTCAATTTTGGTGAAGATTTTTCATAAAATAACCGCCACGTAGAGGTAAACAAAGTTAATAAATGTTTGTGTGTCTGGTCTCTGACTAGAGAGACTACCGTGGTGGATTTTGGGTTAACAGGTGGTGACATTTGTGTATGTAATGGAGACACCGAAAATTAGTTTTTCAGCTTAAAGCTCATGGCAAAACTGTAAGAGAAGCGGCTAGCACCACCTACTTCCTCTGCATTGTCAGCCGCCTCTCCAGGGGCTGTGTGTGGCCAAGGGCAGTCGTGGTCAGAGGGAGGCGCGCCAGACGTCCAGCGGGAGGTCAGCCTGCTGCAGAGGCGAGCTGATGCAGATGCAAAGGGACAGTCACGTGGAGGAGGCAGTCTCTCAGGTCCAGGCCTTCTCCTTGACTCTCACATTTACTTTTTTTTTTTCTGGCATGGGGGATTGAACTCAGAACCTTGCACTTGTGAGGCAGGCGGTGGCACCACTGAGCTAAATCCCCAGACCCTCGCATTTACTTTTTAAAAAATGCATATTAGCTATGTAGAATAGTAGGTTTTGCTTCGGCGTATTCATGTATGTATGTAACGTACTTTGATCAGTCTTGCCCACCAGTGTTCCCCTTTTCTCTCTTCCCTCTCCCTTGATCCCCTTCTTCTTCCCAAATAGTCTTCCTTCTACTTTCACATCATCTCTCTTTTTAAAAATATTTTTTTCTGGCTGCCGGAGATTTAGCTCAGTGGTTCCGCTGCCTGCCTCGAAAGCGCAAGGTCCCGAGTTTGATCCCCAGTACCAGAAAAAAAAAAATTTTTTTTTCTGGATTCCTCGCACAAAAGGTCACATGTGATATTTAACTTTCTGAGGCTGGCTGCTTTCACTTAATGGCCTAGTCACTTTCTCCATTACTGAGACACAATACTCAACCTCATAAATTAAAGGAGGAGAGGTTATTTTGGCTCTGGCTTTCAGTCCACAGTCAGCTGGCTCCAGGACAGAAATAGCACAGTGGGGGGGCCTGGCAGAGGAGAGCTGCTCATGTCATGGTGACCAGGAAGCCGAGACCGAGGGCAGGGAGATGCCCCTTCCAGGTCACATCCACGCCTCCCAGGCCTCAGTCCTAACAGCTGTGAGCTCATGGATGCACTGATCCCCCATGTGTCCCACACCCCATGATCCAGTCACCTTCCAAGCACATCAGGCCTGGGGGCGTGCCCCAGATCTAAACTGTAGCATTTAACATCCATTTTCCAGTTCCATCCATTTTCCTACAAATAACGTGATTTCATTCTTCTTTCTTTGCCCTTATTTTAAATTCATATTAGTATGTTCAAATGCACATAAAGCCTTGACCATTTTAGCCATTTTTAAGTTCATGGCTCTGTGCCATGCGGTGAATTCACTTTGTAGTATAACCTTCACCACGGCCCACCCACAGATGCTTAATCTCATTCCACAGCTCACACCCATCCATCACCCCATTCTCTGTACCCCCTCTTCCCTTTACTTCTTCCCATGAGACATCTCTGAGGTGCTGGGAGGAAACTCAAAGCTTGACAAAATTCAGAAAGTTCAAAATCATTGACTTTCACACATTAAGACTTGAGCTCTTTAGCAGAGAAAGCCTCACTTCGTATGCATGGTAAAAGTACTGCGCTTATGAAACCACAAACAGTACAGACTTGGGCACAGTGAGCCGTGGAAGTCTCTCCTCTGTCCTCTGCCTGACGCCTCCTGTGAAGGAACATCTGAGCGCAGTATGTCCTGTCCCCCCTTAGACAAGGACTCTCAGAATTTGTGAATTTGGGCCAGCTTTAAAAATAGAATCCCCAGATGACTTCATAGATGAGGTGATCTATGGGATTAGGAAAAACCCCTATCCGATGTGCCATCTCCCCCAAATCATTATCTCATCGTGCCATTTTATGGCTGAAATCCCATCATTAACAATTCATTTCTTTGGCCTAATGGTTTTTCCTTTCTTGAGATGCAAACAGATCTCGTAAGGTCAGCTCCCCGTAAGACCAAGTTTATTTAAATGGCGCCTTCCCTGTCCTGCTCCCTGTCTTGTACATTATCTCTGCTTCATTCTTCACCACACTGTTGTCCTTTATTGCTTTCCTTCTTTACTCCCAGTTCTGGGGATGGAATGGCAGGATGTACTTGGGAAGCACTTGATTGGGTGTGAGACCCTGAGCTGATGTGATTGGACATGAACCGGGACCTGCTGGGTGCAGAAGGTGTGGGACGATGGTGGGAGGCTGTCCCCCAGCACAGCTCTGAGCCCCACCCCGCCTCAGGCCAGGGTTGATGGTGACCCTCTGTCACCATCTGTGCCGCCTGTTAAATGATTTGGGACTCACCTGTGGCTGCCTCTGCCCACCTCACAGTTCTTGCTGTTATCCACCCTGGGAATCAAAACTCTAGAACTTTTTTTTTTTTTTTTTTGGTACCAGGGATCGAACTCGGGTCCTTGAGCTTGCTAGGCAGGCAGCGAAACCACTGAGCTAAATCCCCGGCCCTTAGAACTTATTTTTTTAAATATGACAGAACATCATAGCCAGAGAGGAGTGTCTGGGGTTTTTGCTTTGTTTTTGTTTTTGTTTTGAGTCCCTAATGTTGGTTTTATCCCCTCTCCCACATTTTTTAGCAGCTTTACAAACATTTGACTAAAAAAGCCCTGTGAACAGGGTGTGGGTAAAGGATCCAACGCAGAGGAATGTGCGCCTGCAGAAATATTTACAAAAAGCCAGCAGTGTCCGTGCAGCTGTTATTCCAGGTGTGCCCCCATTTACGGACTGTGTTGATGCCTGTCCCCGCGGCGTGGGGCTCAAGGGGCATCTCGGGATAAGAACAACGAAGCCCCAGGTCTCTGCACACTCTGAGGCACTGACCTCCTGGCTCCCAAGTCCTTTGAAGTTATGCACGTCTCTGTTGTCTTTTTTTTTCTTCAGCCCTCACCATCGCCCTTTCTAAGCAGTCAAAGGTTTGATCAACCTCCAATAAATTGGGGAGAAGAGAGAAGACAATGACGTATGTTCTGTCTGCATCATGTTTTGAGCTCTGCTAGTAGGAGCATAATGTTTTTGGGATAGGGCAATATTTTACATGAGAATTTTAATGAACATTTTAAATGAGTGAGATTATAACCAGTACTGACAGTGAGAATTCTGTCTCGGTTCTGAATATGTTTTAGTAGTCCTTGTTCAGGGGTCTCTTGTGGAGTCTTGGGATTAGCAAGGCCACCAAAGGAAACCTGGTAACAAGATGCTTCCCTATTTGAAAAAGTCATTCTAGGGCTGGGGATTTAGCTCAGTGGTTCCACCGCCTGTTTCACAAACATAAGGTCCCGAGTTCGATCCCCAGTACCAAAAGAAAAGCAAACAAACAGAAAAAAAGGCATTCTGCTCCCAACATTTTTCCTTCTAGCTTAGTCTGGGAGATCTGGATTGGAAGAATTTAGTGTCTGCTGATGCACTTCCTTGGGGCACAAAGAGTAAAGGCAAACACTGATATCTAGAGGGTTAGCATTATTTGTGACACTGCCAGACTTTGAGGTAGGTAAATGAGACCAAATGATTCTCAGTGCAACAGTACAGAAGAGGAGACAGAATGGAGGAGTCTAAAAGTGTAAATACGCTAAGCTGACCTTATGAATGCCTGTGGTGGGGAGCCTGAAGCGGACTTAAAGACACTCACATTCCTCAGCTGGAAGAATAGTGGATGGGGTCAGAATAACCGTGTGCAGCCTTCAGAAATGAGAGCCATTACTCACATTTCTGGCAGGCAGATTGGAGTTTTCCCACACAACCTGCTGTGTAGTCACGCAAGAAGTGGAAGGTGGGGTGGGGAAGAGTGAGGAGGCCAAGCCCAGGGACTGAGCCGGGGTTAGCTGCACTCAGAAGAATCTCCCCGTAGGGATGAAAGTATGTCTACACGTTTCATTCTTCATACACAAAACAGCTCAGGTAATTAGACTTCCTCCTCTGTTGGTTTTCGATTGATACTTGCCTAATACTTACTTGCCTTTCTATAAAGACTTCCATATGTAATATTAAGAACAGACGATAATGTTGGACTCGTGGTGACTTACAAGCTCCAGAAAGGGTATCTGTTCTGGGCCATTCTGTTCCAAACCCTGCAAGACAATGGGAGTCTAATGGTGGCAGTGAGCACTACTCAGGAAGTACCAAGAGGACTTGGGCTCAAGGTACAGTGAAACTAAACTTCCTAACCACTCCATCAATCAACAGAACTCTCACATGTTGTAAGAAGACAAAATAAGAGGTCCACCACAGCCATGTTACTTGGCAGTTATTAGTAATATGACTGAAGTACGTCGTATGAACTCAGCACAATGATGGTGGTGGCTACCGAGATGGTGATTATGATTTTACAGTGGTCTCTAATGATATCAAATTGAAAAGCTTCTACACAGCAAAGAAAAAGCCAACAGAGTGAAGAGACAACCTACAGAATGGGAAAACAAATTTTTGCCAGTTATTCTGTGGATAGAATATATATATCTAGAATATATAAAGAACTCAAATATTTAGATCCCCTCAGAAGACCCAATCAAAAACTGGGCAATTGAACTGAATAGACCTTTCTCAGAAGAAGAGTACAAATGGCCAATTAATTCATGGTAAAATCCAAATTAAAACATCACTAAGATTCCATTTTACTCCAGAAAGAATGGCCACCATCAAGAAATCAATAATAACAAATGCTGGCGAGGCTACAGGGAAAAAGAAACACTTCTATGTTTTTGGTGAGATCATAAACTAGTACAACCATTATGGAAATCAGTATGGAGATTCCTCAAAAAACTCAAAATTTGTATTTTTAGTCCATGTACTCCCCTTCTAGGTATCTTTCCAAAAGAGTTAAAGACATCATAACACAGTGATATTTGTATACCCAGGTTTGTAGCAGCACAACTCATAGTAGCAAAATCTTGAAAGGGCCATCAACAGATGAATGGATAAAGAAAGTGGGGTATTTGTACGCAAAGGAGTACCACTTTGCTGTAAAGAATAAATTTGAATAATTTGCAGGTAAACTGATGCACCTTCGCTAAGTGAAATAAATCAGATGCATACGCTTAAATAGCACATAGTTTCTCTTAATGAGAAACTGAAAGCGTAAATGAAGAGCAAAACAAAATATAGATAATAGGAAATAGGAAAATAGATCTTTTGCAAGTGAAAGGGACACTAAGAGATGAGGGGAGAGAAGGGGGAGAGGGACATGAAAAGTGCTAAGATGTGCGGTGTACATGTACCAACTCCCCGTGATAAATTCAATTATTATGCACCTCAAACTTTTGCTAATCAAAAATAAGATTAAAAAAACATTTAAAGCACAACACAGCCCCAGAGGAGGAGAAATGTGCTTGACTCGGTAGCGCACGTACAAATGCAGCCGCGGCCAGTCTGCATTTATCGATTTGCCGTTCTTCGGATGGCTCACGTGATGCCCGTTCCCTCGGCCCTCCCAGATGCTCTTACAGATTCCGCTGGTCGCAGAAGGCCTGGGTGCCAGCACCCTGCCCAGCGGTGCTCGACAGACATCTGTGACGTGAAGAAATGCACTCCCTCCTCCAGCCAAGGGGGGCTGGTCTAACAGGGGAAGTGACTTAAATTTCTCTACTTAGTAGCTTGAAATGGGACTGTTGTTTTGTACCTTTTGTTCTAGTAGCCTTCAGCCTTTTTTATACTTTTAAAAAAACTATGTTCATAGATGACTTGGTTTTTCTCATAAATGGGGTCATCTGTGGATAATTAGTGACTATTGTAATAGAAACAATAAGGAGAGATTGGCTTTAAATATTCTCTTGATGCAAAAGTGGTAAAATTAAACCGAAGTGGTCTGCTTATTTATTACTTGTTCCATCATCATCTTCGTCTTCAATGGAACCATCGCTTTGGCAATTTAATTTAATGCGAATGGGTCTTTGTGGCCGCCTCGACTGTAGCACTTAAGCACTAAGGAAATCATCTTCATTAGCCTAAATCACACCACCCTTTTGCACAGTGAAGGAGAGAGGAGAAGTGAGCCTTTATAGCACCGACTGCGCAGGGCGCTGAGGGACAAGGCTGAAAAGGACCCGATTCCCTGGGATGAGGTTAGTGGGAGGCTAAAGAAGAGGCGCTGGAGCTGGTGCAGACTAGGCGTTTACAGGCATTGGTGCCAGCTGCGGCCCCGGCAAGCCATCACCTCATCCCAGATGACGTGTTTCCTGTCCCAAGCCTCAGCTTGGGTGCTCTCAGAGGTTACAGAAGTCACAGCAAACTGCCGTGGGGACAGCAGTGCCCGCCGGGCTTCCATTCAGGGCCTGGGGCAGGGTCCCCAGGGGGCTGGGACGCGATCGCAGAGCCAAGGATGCGCTGATCAGACGGTGGGCATCCTTTCTCTCGGGTGGCAGCCCTAGCAGCGAGTGTGGGCATCATGGGCAACATTCTTCACAGGGGTTGTGCCCTTTTAAACGTGCACTTGTGCCAGTGCGCCATGTGCTGTGCACCGCGCCTCCGGCTTTCGGGAGGTCACTGTTGATTCTCACAGTGACCCTGTGTGGCAGACACCGTCGCCTTCTTACGTTAGGCCCGTGTGACTGCAGACAGGCGGAGGAACGGCTCGCTGGTGACGATAGACACACTGGTAAGCACCAGCTTCAGCAGTGTGAGCGGCAGCCACGTGACAGTAAGGACTGAGTTCCGACCTCTGGTCGGAGTCCACAGGCCTCCGCCCCTCGGGTTGGGTCGCTCCCTTCTGGGACCGCTGCCCTCTTCGGTCACCAGGAGACCAGCCGGGCCCCAGCTCACTCCCCTGTACATGTGAGATGGCCCGGCCCACCTGCAGTCAGATTTGAACTCCTGCTAAGAACGAGGTCTCTGGAAATAATTCCCATTTTATGTTGTAGACTTCAAATTTTAATTATTGTGGACCCTAAACTCTCTGAATAAACCTTCCCAATGCCGTTGATTAGAGAATCAGGGTAAGTATGGTGCCTTTACAGAGTCTATCAGTAGTTTAGGGACATTCAGGAAGCCCTCTGTAATTCTGCAAGCAGCACAAATGGGATGGCGAGTATTGTGGATGGCGAAAGTCAGCTTTGAACAGTTCTCCACCGAGTTAGAACACTAAACTGCCACTGGGCGGTATATGAACTGCTCCTCGATGACATTTTCTATTGTATTTTGTACAATATTTAGATAACCGGAGCCTGTTTTTTCTCTTCATTATACTTCAAGTTTGCTCTTCCATATTGGCTTCCTGTCTGTTTCCCTTGCCTGCTTGTCTGCCTGGTTCCTTCGGGTGGCCCTGGGGCATGGAGCACAGTGCCTACCACCCCAGTGGTGCTAAATATCGATCGATGGAGTGAATGAATGAGTTCTGAAAGGAAGACAGAAAAAAATTCATAGACCACAATTTTCAGAAAGTGACATTCTTCATTTTTTTAGAGTTTATTTATCATCAGTTTAGAAATCTGAGTTCTAGACCTCAAATTTAATTAAACCAGGGTGATTATACATGCTTCCTTTTTTTTTGTTTTTGGTACAGGTAGCGGAACCACTGAGCTAAATCCCTGGCCCTGTGTGTGCTTCTTACTAAAAGCGTGTAGGCCCAAGGTTGTTCAGCAAATGTCCGTATTTGGGGAGGAGTAACCCTGAGTGGCTCTCCATTTGTCACCCTGCCTTCCTGTGTCCCATATGGTTCTGGTGAGTTTCTGCAGTGTTCAGAGATTCTTGGCATTCTCCTCACTAACCAACCAAGGAGCATGTTATTCATTGCACAAATAGTTCATTGCAGAAGAGAATTTTGGCGAGGAAAAATAAGATCAGATAGAGGAAATAATATGGCATGTCACTGTGTATTTTCCCAGCCACATTTCTGTTTGGAAATAACACTGATACTGTTTCCTATGTGATAACTCGAGAGCAACCACCAGCAGACATGAAAACCACTATAAGAAGTGGATTCTTTTCAGAGTAGGCCATGCCGGTGCTCTGACCCAAACAAGTGAGTGAACTTGGCTTCTTAAGGGAGCCTTTTGGGGCAGAGGTGGATGAGTATGGGTAACCCAGCTTTCTATGTAACCCAGGCTGGCCCTGAACTTGGCGGTAATCCTCCTGCCTCAGCCTCCCGAGGGCTGGGATCACAGGTGTGCACTACCATGCCCAGTGAAAATAGAGTTTTAGCTAGATGTACTATCATTCCTAATAGTTTTTTTTAGGTCTTTTAGGAAAAAAGAAGGAAATAGGAAATTTGGGATTGTGTAATGAATGGAATGTTTGTGTCTGATCCCATCGTGGTGATATTTGGAATGGAGCTCTTGGGAAGTGAAGAGGCCATGAAGGTAGAGCACTCACCAATGGGATTGGTGCCTTCATAGGAAGAGGTGATGAGCTCTCTAGCTCTCCTCAAGCCGTGAGAGGACACAAGGACGTAGCCACCCAAAAACCGGGAAGCCAGCCTCACCAGACGCCGGGCCTGTGGGCCCCATAACTTGAGTTTCTATGTGGGAAGTGGGTGTTTGCAGTCATTCTAGTAACCATGAGCGTAGTTGGAACTAAGGAGGCCATTGCTCCCATAGCCACACATACAACGAAAGTACGGCCATGGTGTGTGCATGAGTGGAATTTGGCAAACCTACTGTGCAGGAATCAGTGTTCGTAGATACAACATTAGAAAGAGGGAGGAAAAGCAAGTCACTGGGCAGAGCTCAGTGGAGCTTGAAGCAAGCGCTGGTGGGTGTCTCCCTAGCAGCCAGACGCATCTCAGAGCACTCACAGTGACACCACAGACCTGCTGAGCAGTGCAGTAACAGGCTGCTGTCCAAGCCCTCAGCGAGGCAAACCCCAAAAGGAATTGTGCAAAAACAGAGATGTGTCTTCTTCCCCGCCTAGAGATCAAGATTCAGTGCACTGGGCTCCAAGAATCCTCTTCAAGAAGTGATGTTCAGGCAAGAAATCCAAGGGACTGCCCCTGCTGTCAGGAGTAGAACCAGAGGACTGTAGGCAGCAGGGTGATGGTGGTGGCTGTGACTGACACTCAGGTGTTCTCACGCAGCAGTACATGGAAGGCTCACCTAGGACCCTCACTACAAGTACAGATTGCTCACCCAGCACTTTTGAATAACTGCACCCTAGTGTTCGTGGTTTTGGGGTGCTGGAGTCTCCTTCTGGCATGGTTTCTAGGTTCTGTGTCCTGAGCAAAGAATTGGTCAAGACCAGTGCAAATGGTAGCAAACTTTTATTAAAGGTAGGAAAAGAATCAGGCTCTGCAGGCGAGTTTGGGCAGAGTAAAAGTAGGAAAAGAGGTACACCCTGCAGTGGGAGTGGGCTGCCACGCAAGAGAACACAGTGCCAAAAACCGTGATTTTTGTGTCACCCACTCCTCAGGCTGAAGTCAGGGCTAGACTCTGCTATCGAAATCTGCTCGAGTTCTCGCGAGAGGTCCACGTGCAGAATTTTCGGAGCTGCTCTGTGCATGTGACCTGGGGTTTTATAGTCCATAGCTCAAGCCTACTTCCCCAGCCAGCTTCACCACGCCCTCATCTCCTGTCTTACAAGGAGGGGCAGATGTCTAAATCTGTCACCAGCAGCCCATCTGCTTCCAACAAAGGTGACCTACAGATGAAATTTTGAGAAACAGATTTTTGAGAACTTCACACTACCAAGCCCTGCTCTGAGCCTTTATACACAATTATCTGATGTCTTCTCTACACAGCTACATACGAGGGGGGTTTTATTCCCCCTCACATGCACATTTTAAAGATGAGGAAACTGAAAGATGGAGAGGAAGTTAAGGTTGATAGAGATTGTCCCGGCTCAATCTCAGCAGAAGCAGCTGAGCTGAGAACAAACTCGGTAAGATTAATGCTCTTAGAACCACTGGCTAGCCTGGGCACCTGCTTTAGTAGAAACGGAAATTAAAACTAATGCACAAATTTCTAGAAAAAAGGAAGCTTTAATTGGAAAGTTACAGGGCAGCTAGGTAGGAAGCCAGCCTTCAAGATTAGCTGGTAGGTTGATCCTTATCTCAGGGGGATGCTGAGACTTCCTGTCCTAGTTGAAGGTCCCTGGAAATCCCCCATCCTGGAAGCCTGAATCTTGAAGAGGGTGAGATTAGGTAAAGTCAGGGCTGATCAATCATGCTCTGCTAACTTTTAGACAGACAGTCCCTGGATGATTAATACAGCTATATGCAGAGCTAAGAAGAGATGTGACCCAAGATTTATAGTAACAAAGGGTGCAAAGTCAACTTTTTCTGCTTTTAGTTACCGATTGGGCATGTACCAGTCTACATGAAGGATCATGGTTCATAAAGAAAACATCCATCACACAAGGGCCCCAGGCCCTGCCTGTCTCCCCATCCCTGCAGTGGTCCCTGACTGTGTCACGACTGCATCATTAGCACCAGATGGCCACCTTGCCACCAAGAGATCAGACAAAAGCATGACTGTTCCCATTCCAGGAAGGTTTTATGAAAGAGTTTAAGCTAACACTTGGCAGATGAACTTGGGAATTTGATTGTGACTTGGCCCATTGATGTACAGTTTTGAGATTCTCTAAAATCAGTTCTTCTTTATTTTGAGTTGTTTAGTCGTAAAGCATTCTTAGATAAAACGGAAAGCGAGCCTGTTGCTGTATCTTTCGTGCTATAAATAGGATGAGGGTGTCTGACATGACTGAATGCCCATAAAGCCAGACCATGACTTTAGGAGAAGCTGATGTGGTGCTGAGGCTGAGTGATCCCACATTTTAACATTTTCTTCCTTCAAGGAACTTTTGGATTTCTGTCTTGAAGAATAAATAAAATAAGCACACAAACAAGGAAGCCTACAACCACACCCAGTCTTTTATCCTCTGAAAACAAAACAGGATACTGAGGCATAGACTTTTAATATTTTTTCAAAAGCCTTGCACTTTTGGATTTAGAGATAATGTCATGTGCATTTCTAAGGACAGCTTTTTAAAAAGTTGTGCGTTTCTGTCACCCATCAGCAGCCCTTTCAGAGGCATGTTTGGTGAATGTTGAGGAAGCAAAGGCTCGGAGTTAAGGAAAGTGTGAAATCGTTTTCCCCACCAGAGGAGGGGAGTTGCCTTTAAATATCTGTGAGCGTCCCCCATTAGAAGCAGCCTTTTGTCCCTCTGTTTCTGGAAGCTGATTGTGGGCAGCTCCCAGCTCGAGAGAGGAAGGAAGTGGAGCCCCTAGTGGCTGAAGGAGGTCTTCGCAGGCCACAGGGCTCGAGGATGTGGCCTCTTCAGCCGGTGCTGCTGGGAAGCAGGTTTCCCAGGTGCCTGAGACAGCCGAGCAGGGGTGACTTCAGTCATTCCGCCCCCTGCAAGCGCAGGTGGTGAGGAGCCAGGACACACAGGATAGGGATTTCCAAAGCTGGAAGGAATGAGGAAAGGTGGCAGGCTAGGATTGTTTTAAGGACATTTGTCATAGGTCGCCACTGCCCTCGTGGCTGAAGGGTTCCCGGAGTGAGAAATGATGGTGGGAGATTAAGAAAGACAGACAGAGAGATGTAGTAAGGTACAGGTTGGCCCAGGTGGGGCTCTAACTCCTGATGGGAAGAAAAGACCACCAAGCAAATGGCTGCACGTTATTTACAGTGGTAGAGAGGGGAAGTACGGGGGAGGTAAAGAGGCTGGGCTGTAACCAGAGCAGAGCCGAGGCCTGCAGGACATCATGTTTGATGGTTCTCTGGCAAATGGGTGGGAAGGAAGACAGTCCTCTTCTCCGCCAGGCCTTGCTCCACCACGCCCTTCTGTCGCCTGTTCTCCTCCCTCAGGGCCCTGCCTCATCCGCGGGGGGAGGCGAGTTAGGCCTGGCCATAGTGATCTACAGCACAGTGCTCCCAGCAGATGGTGAGAGCTGACTCCCAAAAACTTTGAGAGGTCCTAAGTTCTGAAGCCACCATATCAATTTCCTCGCCTGCAAAACTTCGGTTTTTTAAGATCACTGACATGCATCTTTTCCTGTTTCTTCATTTCCATCATCCATATTAGAAGTTCCTCTCTTCTCTCTCACCCACTCTCTCTGCCTTCTGTCTTCCTGTCTCTCGTTTAGGCATGCCTT
The DNA here is from genome assembly GCF_053883595.1 of Heterocephalus glaber. Taxonomy (NCBI): domain Eukaryota; kingdom Metazoa; phylum Chordata; class Mammalia; order Rodentia; family Bathyergidae; genus Heterocephalus; species Heterocephalus glaber. The sequence goes on along the minus strand of NW_028258346.1, from coordinate 17,996,775 downwards.
TCTCTTTTATTTACAGACAAAGATGGTACTCCTTCAAGAGAGTTACTAGCTACGTCACTATGAATTAAAAACAAAAAATAAGAAAACGAAAACAAAGACCCCTTTACAGAGCCTTTTTGCAATGCCTATGGCTTCCGCAACAGCTAGTGGCCTGCTGCCACAGCTCAGGCTGCACCCACACTCCCCAGGAGTGTCAGGACCTTTGAGGAGCACTAAGGGGCCTTCGAAGCCTGTGTGTTCCATCCAGGGTGCTTCTGTGTGGCTGTTCCTGGAGGACGGAAGCACAGGTAAGAGGAGACAGTGTGGCAGCCAGACTCACTCCGTCACAGAGCTCAAGCTGTCCGCCTCTGCCACCTGTGAGCCGGAGAGCCAGGACAGCCAGGGTGAGATCCAGTCCACCGCGGAGGGCCTGTGACTAGCGGGAGCCGCTGGGTCCAGGCTGCAGTCCAAGACCTGAGGAGTCCAGCATCCAAGGATGGGAGAAAGTGTCCCAGTTCAAGCTGTGAGAGAGACATGCTGGGGGCTCAGCTCAATAGCAGAGTGTGTGTTTAGCCCGTCCGTGTCTCAGTCGCTTTCCTAGTTGCTGAGACGCAACCCCTGACACCCACAACGTAAGGAGTAGAAGTTCACTTTGGCTCTCAGTTTGTAGCGGTTTCAGTCCGTAGTCTTCTGCTGGCTCCAGGGCAGAAGTGGGGGGCCACTGCTCATGCCACATCCATGGGAAGCAGAGCCAGAAGGGAGAGCTGGGGAGAGAGAGGGACCCTTCCAGGCCCTACCCCCAGCAGACCCCGCCTCCGAACAGCAAGTCTTGTGAGCCCTTAGCCCAGCCAGGTTGACATTTGAAGTTACCACCCTAGCAGCAATTCTGTGTGTGTTGTGGTACTGGAGATTGAACACAGGGTCTTCACACCAAACTACATCCCAGCCCTTTTTATTTTTTATTTTGAGACAGAGTCTGGCTAAGTTGCCCACACTGGACTTGAACCTGTGATTCTCCTGCCTCAGCCTCTTAAGCTTCTGGGATTACAGGCCTGTGCAGATCTTTAAAGCAAATACTTCCTAACATGTCACTGTATACATTGCCTTTCTAACTCGAATTGGCTGCCGCCTAGGTAGGCAGAATAACACTTGCTTCCCAAAGATATCCCCACCCTCACCCTCAGAATCTATGCTACCTTATGTGCAGACAGAGACTTTGAGGATGTGATTAAATTTAGGATTTTAGAATGAGGAGACTTTCCTGGATTATCCAGCTGGGCCAGATGGCCTATAAGGGGGAGGCCTAGGGGGCAGGGTCAGTAGGAGGAAACGTGGCGACAGGAGGAAGAAGAGGGAGAAGTGTTGTGCAGCCAGGAGCCTGGGTACTCTGGAATCCCCCAAACAGGAGCCGATTCTCCCAAACTTCCAGGACAGACCAGCCCTGCCCGCATCTGGACTCTAGGACTTTTAACGTCCAGAATTTAAGACTGTAAACTCCACTGTCTGTGATGATTTTACAGCAGGAGGCTAATGCATCAACTTTCTAAAATAGAGGACTTTCACATAAGAAATATCCATATTTCTGGTTTCTCGTGAAACGTTGGGAAATCTGGCAATGCTGAGCCTATAATCACCCCTAATAACAGGCTAACCCTAAAAACAGGCTGCTCTATAAGTGGGGTGAGGGTTATTTTTATTCTTGTATCTGTTTTCTAAAGTCATATTGAAACAGTTAATTCTATATAAACTATGCAAACTCCAGCTCATTGTCTCACTAAATGAAATCATGAACAAAATGGGTCCTGGATTTCTGGGTGCAGTCCCATGTAGGTGGCCTTTCAGACAAGTACTTCTCAGAATGCGCAGAGCAGGGCAATTGCTTGATTGTTTAGTGGCCACCTGCAGCAGGTGGCTCTGTGGATTTAAAATGACCAGTTGGAGCTCATGGTCTTCTATCTAGGTTCTCAGCATGTAGGTTTAAAGGAAACAGGTTTTAAAGAAAAACCAGTTTGTTTGCATTTTAAGATCCTCAAAATTCAGGACCTGATTAGGGAGGCGCTGCACCTCCCTTTAGTAAAGAGTGGGCTGCATTCCATGCTTTATGAGGAAGTTCATTCTTGGTCTTAGTTCACTGTCTGTTCTTATTTTAATTCTTATCAATGTGGCTGATCACCCAGTGCTGTCTTTGGCCTTTCCCTTGGCAAGCTGCCTATTCATAAGCTAACTAGCTAAACTGTTTTTGCAATATGAATGTGTGACTCTTGGTTTGGAATTCTATGATTAATAAAGCCACTATAAATTGCTGGAGTCATGTGTTTTGTATTTATTGTTTTCTGAGCCATGAGATGGAAGGGTCAACAGCCACTTAAATTCCTAGATGCACAAATACTAGATAATCTTAGTAGTTACAAATACCCAAATGTGTTTGACAGCCTAGTCGACTCATCCATCATATGTTGCTAAACACATGATCCATGTTTGATTTAAAACTGCACAGAACATTAAACTGAACTTTATTGTCTTAGAATTTGCAAACTTTTGTGCAGGGTAAGCACCACCAATGAGGAAAGGGACTTACTAAACTGACAAAAGCGCACAGGTCAAATTGATGGCACAGCAGAAGGCGCTGCCTCCTTTAGAAAACAAACCATGTTTCCTTATAAGCCCTTCCGTTACTCACCGAAGAGTAAACAGAGGAGACTGATTTAGTCCCAGCTGCTTATTACCAATGGAGCTGTTCCTCCATGGAACCTATATGAAGGGTCATGACTCATTCACACCTCACTCTTGACTTACTTCCGTCACATGTGAGGCTTGGGGAATAGAGCTTGGATAGCTCAGGGGGGAATTCAGAAACTTGGACCAGACTGCTAAGTTTGCCCTGAGTGAAAGCCCACGTGGGAGGAGGTGGGGAGGGACAGAAAGGAAGGACCCCAAGGAGGGGCCATGGCCTGCAGGTCCCCACAGCTCCAGCCCACAGGAGACAGCACATCCGAGCTCCCAGCTGTCCCCTGCCTATGTTTGTCTTAATTTTCCCACATCATTCCCTCCTTCCTCTTATGGAAAGCAGCTTTATTCTCTGGAAACAGCACAGGCTTTGACCCCGAGAAGGCTTTATAACCCTAATCATCTAACTGTGGCCAATTCTCAAACTTTCTCTACCACAGTTTGTTCTTCTCCAAAAGGGATAATAAAAGCCTAGCAGGTAAACCTGTGAGCTCAGTGCGGCAGGAGATTGGAGCGTGGCAAAGTGGCTGGGAAGTGGGCAGGACCTGTGGATCACAGAGATCCAGGACAGACGCACAAAGACATTTCCCAGAGCCCTGCATCTGGGACCAATCAGAGGGCTGTGTTCAATTCTTGCGAGAACTCAAACAGGTTTCTGATAGGATGGCCTAGACCTAATGTCAGCTGAGGGGCGGGGGATACAAAAGATGTCGGCCGTCATTCTCGGCCACTTGTTCTCTCCCATGGTGGTCGCTCTCACCCTGTGGAGTGCACGTCTTTTCCTGCTTTTAACCGGCCCATACTCACTCTGCAGAGCGTGTTTCTTTTCCTACCTTTAAAAAATGTAAAACCTTGCAATTTACGTGTGCTTTCCTTGACCAATTCTTTGTTCAGGACAGAAGGAACCTAGAGATTGCCTCTAGAAGGAGACCCCAGAGCCTAGTAACACCAGCACTGGGGAGCTGAGGCAGGAGGATCACCATGAGTTCAAGACCAGTCTGGGCTACACAGTGACCCCTTGTCTCAAAAAAGGGTGGGAGGGGAATAATAAATGTCTTGAAGGGTTGCTGAAAGAATTAAGAGAGGTGAACTAGCATGGTTCTTGTATTAGCTTACAAGGCTGCCATAATGTAGTACCACAAGCGGGGTGGCTTACACAGTAAGTATGGAGCTCACTGTCTTGCAGCTTTGGAGGCTGGATGTCCGAGATTGAGGTTGACAGGGCTGGTTCCTTCCAAGGGCCGCAGGAGAGTAGATTCCTGGCATGTGTTGCTGGCCACTGCTGGCATCCCTGGCTCCCAGACGCACCTCCCAGCCCTGGTGTCACGACCCGCCCCGCGCTGTGTGTGTCTGTACCCACCTTTCACCTTCACAAGCACATGGTCGCACTGGATTAGGAGTCCAATCCTTGAAACCATGAACTCATCCTAACTTAGGGAATTACATGTGCAGCAACCCTGTTTCCAAATGAGGTCACATCCTGAGAAGTGGGGCAGGACTTCTTCAACACGTGTCTTTGAGGGGACACCGTTTACCCACTGCAGTGCCTCACAGACCAGGGTCTCTTCCATGTGTACTCCCTCAGCCTTATCCTCCCTGGGTAAACAGAATTCCAGATTTGGATTTCCCCAGATTGAAGCGACTCATTCAAGTATGTTACGTTCTCTCTAAATGATTTTCTCCCACCTGCTCCTTCTAACTTATTTCTGTTTTTAAGAGACCCAAAGGTTTAACAAACTCCAAATAGTCCTGACTCCGCTGCACTGTGATATTGTGTAACCCAGGCAGGGCACAGACTCGAAATTTACTTTTGGACTTTCCTCGGAAAAGAACAGGCTCAGCAGATAAGTAAACATGATTAAAATAGGGTGCTTCCAGTCTGAAAGAACTAAGCATCATTAAGCCCTCAGAGGAATTCGTTTTTACCCAAAGCACAGGTCTTCATTTCTGACAGCTGGTGTGTAGAGCCGTCCACAGGAAGTAGCCATGTCTGTGGGCGACCCGGGATATCCTCAGCTCAGCCAAGCAAGCAGAGGGGTGACAGATACATATCTGACCCTGGGTGGAATGGCTGCTGAGGCGGCTTCTGGGGCCGAAGGTCATGGAGCAGGGAGGCCGGGCAAGGGCAGTGGGGCCGATCCGGAAAGCTGAGTCCTGGAGGGGAAGGGGCTTCACTACCAGGGCTCCTCGGAGGAGGCGTGGTGAGAACAAGCTGCTCCATGGAGGGCAGCACAGGCACAGAGGGGTCCAGACTCAGGTCCTAGGTCATGGCCAGGATGTCTCAGAGCGCCAAGGTGGGGCAACGTAAGGGTTTCCAACCTCGACCCAAATAGAATGGAATACTAATGGGAAACAGAAACACAGTTGCTCCTGCCTGAGCAAGGGCCAATCAGCACCAGTGCCGGTCTCCGGGAGCTGAGAGATGATGAGGAATTGGCCTCAGACGTGTGCCGCCTCCTGTGTGCGGACACTGGGGCCCCTAAAGCAGGTGACAGCCAGGCAGCCCCAGGACCTGCCTGCAGTACATGTGGGGTGCAGCTCCGCAGTAGCTGCCCGGTTCCATGTTGCTTCCTAAACCCAAACACTCAGGTGACTAACACCTGGGAGTGAGGTGGACGGGAGGGCACCTCTTCTCCGCCGGACTATAGTTTCCCCTTTGCAAAAGGCAGGGAGGGGCATAGACTGGACTATCATCCCTGACTTAACCTAAACTTTTTTATCTTTTTGGTTTCTGGAGACAGGGTTTCACTATGTAGTGCGGGCTGGCCTTGATCTCCAGGTGATCCTCCTGCCTCAGCCTCCTGAGTGCTGGGATGACAGGCCCATGCCAACATGCCTGTCTTAACCTGAACTTAATGAAGCACAACTTCAGGCAAATGTGTCTAGTTGCTCGAGTTTCTTTTCCAACTTGATTAGTTTTTGTTCTGAACTCACAGTAAAGCAGAGAGACAGAGCAGCCCTAATAGGCTCCAACGTCCTTTTAAAGGAGGAAATGAGTTCCTGGACTGTGTGAGTGCTGCCATCTTGACGTGCTGTCTCCTGCTGGTAAGGAAACGGGCAATCTGCGAGCAGGGTCACCCACCTCCCCTGGATAACAGGGCCTTCCAGAGTGGGCTGTGCCCCAGAGCAGCTTCATTAGGAGACCCCAGGCCCGGAGGACAAGGCATTACTTTTGTTGGAGCCACCAAAGGCCCCTTAGAGGACGCCAGCGTTTGGCCTTGGGCGTGCTCCGTACAGAGGAGGCCTTGCAACGTCTGCTCGTGGTGTGCACGAGGGAAACTGAAAGTGAAGTGGGCTCCGGCAGCTTCCTCAGGGCTCATTGCCTGTCCCTGCCCCTGCCGGGCAGTGCTGGACACAGGATGCCCTGGAGCCCCGGGGTTTGAGGGCCTGGTGACATTTGTCATTGGATGGGGGACACCAGCCTTCAAATCTCTTCACCGCCCTTCTCACCACTCTCAAGAGGAGTCCCGTTTCTTCAAAATGTTTCCATTGTAGTTTTAGCAAAATAATAAAACAAAACTTACTCTGAATTCTGGCCTTCTGCCTTAATTTCTCTGTATAAAATACAAGATTTTTGTGACTGACTGCTGTTTTGCAGGCTGCTTTTTCCAGTCAATCACATGGACCTGCTCTGCCCGCAGCCACAGCCCTGGAGATCTTCCGCATTTTCTAGAGTTTTGTGTAAATGGAATTTACTGTCTGTGTGTTTTTGTCCTGGCTTCTCTCATTCTGCAAAGTTATTCTAAGATACATTCTTCCTGCTGCACGAACCAATAGCCCATTCCTCTGGGGCTTTTCTTGTTTTGTTTTGTTTGTTGTTGTTGTTGTTTAGTTTCTTTTGGAGTTTTGTTTTTAGGCCTTTTGGATGTGTTTTATTGTTTTGTTTTGCAGTGCTGGGACTGAACCCAGGCCTCAGGAGTGCTAGGGAAGTGCTCTACCACTGACCTCCATTCCTACACGCCCCAGCCCTTTTTCATTTTAAGACAGAATCTCACTAACCTGCCTGCCCTGGCTGGCCTCCAGTTTCCCATCCTTCTGCCTCGGCCTCCCAAATAGCTGGGGTTACAGCCCACCACGCCCAGCCCCTTTTTCCTCCCTGAGGAAATCCTCCCATTGTGTGGATACGTAGTCTGTTCAGACGTTCAGATAGGCGTTTGGGTTTTCTGAGTTACCTGTAGTAACAGCTCCTGAGAATATTCCCATGTGTTGAATGGCCATATTTTTCACTTCTTTTGGGTTAAGATGTGTGAGTGAAGGGCTGGATGGAAAGAAAAGTGTTTATCTTTTAAGAAGCTGCTGCACTGTTTCCATGGTAGTCTTACCATGGCTCCCCTACACACTGTCCAGTGCCTTTGCAAATTCCAGTGTGGCTCGGGGGTGGACAGCCCTGTCCTGAGGGTGGAGGAAATCTGTGGCGGGTTCAGCCTGAGGCTGGAGGGTGTGCCCAGCCCTTCCTGTGGTCACCAGACATCTGTGTGTCTCCTCTTGGGGGACTCTCTGCTTAGGCTTTTTACCCATTTTTATTGCGCTATTTTCTTAATATTGAGTTCCGAGAGCATTTTATATCTTCTGATTCAAGTCCTTCATAAGATACATACTTTTCTTTCTGCAGTTTATCTCTTCTCATAATGACTTTCTAAGAACAGAAGCGTTTATTTCTGATGAAGTCCATTTTATCAGTCTTTTTCATTTATGGATTGTGCTTTCGATGTTGTATGTAAAAAACTTTTGCCAAACTCAAAGTCGCAAAGATTCTCTCTTGTTTTCTTCTGAAAGACTTACAGTTTTATGTTGTATGATTTGGATTATGATCCATTTTGAGTTTATGTTGTTTATGGTGCAAGATGCAGATTGAAGTTAAAACTTTGTCATATGTATATCCAGTGTTTTCAGCAAGCAAGTTAAGTAACTACCCTTGCTCCACTGAATGAGAGTGTGTGTGTGTGTGTGTGTGTGTGTGTGTGTGTGTGTCTGTATCTATATCCCTCTGTTCCAGTGTAGTTACCTGTCGTGGGAACCTGTTCTGTTCTGTTCTTTGTTCCACTGATCAGTGCTTCCTTCTTCCTTCCTTTTCTTTTTTCACTACTGATGATTAAACCCAAGGCCTTCACACAAGATATATCCCCAGCTCTCTGTATTTATTTTGAGACAGAGTCTCATTAAGTTGTTAAATTGCTTCAGCTGCACTCAAACTGGGATCCACCTGACTTAGGCTCCCAGAGTGCTGCCATCATAAGCATGCGCCATCACACCTGGTTTTACCTTTTTTTGTTTTTCTGATTGCACAGGCTAAGCTCTTCTAATAAAACATTGACCTGCAGTGGGAAGAGCGGTCATCTTTGTCTTGTTTCTAATTTCATAGGGTATTCAGTCTTTTACCAGGAAACTGGATATCAGCAGCAGGTTTTTCATACATGCCCTTTATCAAGTTGAGGACGTTGCATTCTGTTCTTATTTGCTGAAAGTTTTAAAATCAGGGATTGTCATCATATTTTGTTTTACTTTAATATGATAAATTTTATTGGTTTCTGAATATTAAACAGGTCCATTATTTTTAGAATAATCCCTTATAATATATTGTCCTTTTAATATAATTTTGAGCTCAATTTGTTCAAATTTTGTTTTGACTTTTAAAATCTATGTTCATGAGGAATATTGGTTTGTGGCTTTCTATTCTTGGATTACCTTTGTCTTAATTTGGTATCAGTGTAAGGCTGACCCCTGGAATTACTTAGAAGTATCCCCTGGATTCTGATTTTCTTGAAAGATTTGTCTAGAGTTGGTACTATTTATTCCTTAAATGCTTGGTAGGATTCTTCTGTGAAGTTGTCCGGCCCTTAGATATTTTTTTGTGGAAATAATTCTAACTACAAATATAGAATCTTTGATAGAGATAGTACTGTTCCAATATTTCTTCTCGAGTGACCTTGGTAATTTGTGTATTTCAAGGAACTTGCCGATTTCACCTGCATTGTTAAGTTTATCGGCATAGAATTTTTCACAGCTACCCTTCACCTATACTTAACATTATACTTAATATTAAATATCCTCAGGCTAGGTATTGATGATTCCGCTCTCGTTTGTCATATTTGTAATTTGTCTTCTGATTTTCTGGTTGGTCTAATGCAGTTTATTGACTGTTGATCTCAACTAAACAGATATTGGCTTCACTGAATTTTCTGCTGCTTTTCTGTTTTCTTTTTATTGATTTCTGTACTGAACTTTATGATTTCCTGTCATCTGCTTATTTTGGTTTAATTTGCTTTCCTCTTTCTAGTTTACCAAGATACAACTTGTCACCACCGTCTGAAGCCTTTGTTCTTCTGTCACCGTTTGATTATACTGTTCTTATTTACATTCAGTTCTAAATACTTTCTAATTTTTTTTGATTGACCCATTGATTATTTGAAAGTCTCTTACATTCCAAAGATTTGGGATTTTCCCTAGATCTGTTATTGAGCCAAAATTTTATTTTGCTTCAAGAACATACATTGCTTAACTTGAGTAACATTTATTTGGCAACCACACGGAGCTGAATGCCCTGCAGCTGAGTCGTTGTGCACGACCTGACCTCCTTGCTCACTGCAGCAGGGTGAGTGCACTCTCCGGAAACCTGGGTCCTCTGCAGATTCAGGTAGCTGAGCTCATCGAGGACTGGAGCAGAGCCGCCTCCCTGCGGCCGTCCTGAGAGCAGCGCGGTAGAGACACAGGAGTTCCTGTGACAGCACAGGCAGAGGGCGGAGCGAGGGAGCGAGAAGCCCTGCAAGGCCATGTAGTGGCCGCCGGAAGCCACACTTAGGACCGCCCCAGCCTCCTGCGTCCTAGGACCTGGCAACCTGAGATGAAACAAATTAAAAAGTTGTCCTGACAACGGAGATCCCCAACACGAGAGTCATGGTTGACCCGCTCTCCTGGCTTCCCGCTTGGTGTTGGCCTCGCTCCCCTTCCTGCCCAGCAGTGAGTGGCCCTGTGAGGTGGGCCCTGCGCAGCTTGGCCTTTCTGGGACCGCCCAGGTGCTGGCGGCACCTCAGGTTATCTTGGTGAAGTACGTGGGGCGGCCACCGTGGGCGTGGCTCAGGTCAGAGCACAACTCCTCCCGCACCCGGTGACCCCTCCGCTGCGCAGTGGCAGAGCTGGATTTTGAAAACAATGCGTTTTGCTCTAAAGATTATGACCTGCTGGGCGTGGGGGCGCACATCTGTGATCCCAGCATGCGGGAGGCTGAGGCAGGAGGGTCACTGTGAGTTCAAGGCCAGCCTGGGCTAACCTGTCTCAAAAAAACAAACAACAAAAACTAAGGAAACAAAAACTAAAGATCATGACCCTGTTCTGGTGTCTCTGCTCAAGAAGATAGAAAATAAGTGTCAAGAGGAGCGAGTCGAGTGGAAGAAAGAAAAGAAATCAACCTTTTAAAAAAATATTTACTGAAAAAAGGAGAATATATGAGGCAAGAGCCTTAGTAGGTAAAGCAGCCCAACCCTGTTTTAGCGTAACTAATTTTAAATGTAAGACATTTCAGCAGAGAATTTGAAACTTAAAAATGATTTGGTTTTGACTGGGGAGGCTGAGACAGGAGGACTGCTGTGAGTTCAAGGCCAGTTTAGGCTACATAGGAAGTTCAAGGCCAGCCTGGATTATACAGCTAGACCCTGGAGACCAGTTCACCCGTAATTTAGCCCCGCCCAGCACGTGGCAGATGAGGGAAACTGGGCCAGCAGAGCCGGGCCTTCCCTGCAGGACTCACTTGGGTCCTCAGGGTGCTCCTCCGGTCCTAAGGTAAAGGTCCGAGCAGCTGGCGTTTAAGGCTGGCTCTCGTGGGCAGCGCCCTCCCAGTCCCCGTGTCCTGACTCCTCTTCGGAAGTAACGATGAGAGCGCGGAGAGGCTTGGGAGCCCCTCGGCCCCTCCGGGAGACACCGGGGAGCCCAGGACACAGTGCCAGCTGTGCTCGAAGATCCGAGGCCTGGCGTGCAGGACGAGACGCAGTCAGTGCGGCTTCCAAGCCCGCTCTTCGCCAGACATTTTCTCCTTGCAGTCAGTGGGTGTCCTGGGCAGCTGCTCCCCTCCTGCCCCGTATAGGATTAAAGCTCAGCTCTGCCCACCGAGGGGCACCAGTGCCGCCGGTCTCCCTGCGTCCAGAGTTCGGGCTTTGGAATTAATCATTCAAGCCTTTCTGTAGCACTGGCTTTGGGGTAGGTTTCCGATCCCCCTGGGGAGAGGTGTGCGTTGCTCCGTGGTGTTGGCCACTGAGCTCTGGTTTGCAGACTGAACATTGTCTCTGAGGTGAGGCCGCATCATGTTCACACGGAAACGACTCATTCGGGTCAGAGTTCATGGGTTGGATCTGAGTAGGTAAGACAGTCGCTTGGGAGGGTCATTTGAAGCTTCTCCAGTCCTACTAATGAGTTGGAAAAGTAATTTACTAAGTTTAATGTAGAACTGGAAAAATTTACTTCGGACCCTGCCCCAACGTTTCATGCCTTAAGACTGCAGCTTATTCACCTTGTCAGGTCTGGTATGTCGCCTTCTTGAAAATCCATTTTTATCTCCTGAAGATGCTCTTGTTCTGTTGGGGGGGAGGGGCGCTTCTTACAAAAGCAATAAGCTAAAGCTAGAGTTTTAAAATACACACGAAGTGCAAACAGGAGGGAATAACCTGGCAGCCACTCGCACTGCAGTGTAAGGAGCTAGCGAGGGAGAGGGTGGATGTTCCCTTTAGACAGGGAGTTTTTGTTTGGAATTTCGGGGAGAGGAGCGGGAAGTAAAGGTGATCGCTGCGTAGTGAGTTCTTCCAGGGGGAATTTTACAAAGGAAAAGAAGACATTGAAATCGTCCGCAGCAAAAGTATCTCTGGCTTGTCCTGTAACTGTCCCGAGGGAAGCCGCAGCTCGGTATGTTGGCGCCACTTCCCAGGAGCCTTTGCGCGGCCAGGCGCTGCAGAATCCATCCGGAGCTCCGCCTCTGCTGGCTCCGGCACCCTGTGCAGGCGCTCTGGGCTCCGCCGTCTGCAAATGTGGGCGGCCTCGATCTTCTTGGGACCCTCTGCTGCAGGCACCATCGCTTCCCATTGTGCAGATGTAGAAACCGGGATGCAAAGGGCTCCGTTGACTTCCCCAAGATCCAGCCAGGGCCAGCACTCTTTTCTGTTTGTTGGTTTCTAACCTTTTGAGACACAGCCCCGCTGTGTAGCCCAGGCTGGCCTCAAACTCACAGAGATCTGCCTCAGGCTCCTGAGTGCTGAGATTGCAGGCTTGCTCCAGCAGGCCTGGCCAAGGCTGGCACTCTTAACCTCTGTTGTGTATGGTGTTCCCTTCAGCTTGAGGACCTGGAAGCACAGAGCGAAACAGCCTGTCCAGTGTCGCACAGGCCTGAAGTGAGAAGGTTCACAGGCGCGGGCAGCCCGCGTATCAGCCGTGCACTGTGGCGACTCCTGACACTGCGGACTTAGAGCCGAGCAGGGGCCACACGGCGCAGGGCCCCCACTTCTGTGCGGGTTCCCGGGGTGAGCGAGCGGAGTGAACTGAGTCTGTCGCAGCCTCCAGGATTCGTTACAGCCTCAGGGGCGACCTTAACCCCCGAAGGCAGCGAGTCTTCAACTTTGAGGGCACGAGAGGGCCCTGGGGTGCTGGTAAGAGGCCCTCGATTCCGTGGTCTGGGTGGGCTCGGGACTCTGTCTCGCAGAGCATTGCTGTTTCCCAGACAAGCGAAGGCCGACGTGGGCCGGGCCGGGCCGGGCCGGACTGGAGGAGCGGTTTCCTCCGCTCAGCGGGTGGATGGCCGGGCTGCGGCTTAGCCCCGCAGCGAAGGCGCAAACTGCTGAGTGGGGCTGCAGAGCAGGAACAGCTCGGGACCCACTGCGCTGGTATTTTCAGGAGCTGGTGTCCTGGCTGTGTCCACTCCTTCTGATCCAGCACCTGAGCCTCCCGAGCCGAGGATGCCCTGCCGTGGGCCCGGCCTGGGTCTGCCGCGCCATTCAGCCTTCTGCCCGCTGTTGCCTGATGTGCTCCGCCTTCTGTTGCAGGTGCCCGGGGACAGCGGGAGGCAGTGGAAGCCAGCCCTGGTCGTCCTGACGGAGAAGGACCTCTTGGTGTATGACAGCATGCCGAGGAGGAAGGAGGCCTGGCTCAGCCCCGCGCACTCCTACCCTCTCCTTGCCACCAGGTACCTCGGCCTCGGGTCTGGGTGGGCTGCGTCTCGGGCGATTTTAACAGATTTGATTATTTTAGCGCATTGTCATGGCCTGGCAGTGTGGCGAAAACTGGGACCTCCTAAAGAATAAAGCCACACCTCTTTTAGACACTTAGGGTTCTGCAGCTAAACAGGAGGCTGTGCAGAGACAAATACCGGAGTTGTCATGTCTGTCACTGGGGATGAGGACATCTATCAGGTGGTCCCAGCCTAGCCGCCTCTCCAGGTTCCTGTGCCCTTGGACATGAGTGAGATGCGTGCTCGGGGTCTGAAAGTCCAGAGGGAGTCACCAGGCGAGTTCTCCGCATAGTAGCACGAGGTCTGTCACTTGGGAAGGTTGCTCTGTGCTGGCCAGGCTCGCTCAGCAGGGGCAGGTTCCTCCTCAGTTGATGTGACACTTGCTATGGAGGAGAGGCTGCCAGGCTCCGTCTTTCTCCCGGTATCGTCAGTGCACACTCACTATTCGTGTGAAATACAGCGTTTCAAAGACAGTTTTGCTGAGCTGAGGTGGACCTGCAGAATGCTGTCCATATTAACATGACTGTGTAAGTCATGCCTGTGACACGGTCCCTGAGTCAGTACCACCCTGTGTAGTCAGTCAGTACCACAAACACATCCCTCACCTCCAGAACGTTGCTTCTGCCCTTATTTGCCTTCATGTCTGTGTGATAAAACACAGACGACTCCCCTCTTGGTCTTTGTCTCTGCAAGAAGAGAAAGAGAGGGAGGGAGGGAGGGAGATCTGCACTCCCATGTTCCATTATTCACAGCAGTCACGACATGAAACATGGTCTAAGTGTGTCATAATGTCTCCTTCCTCCGAAGGCCTCTATCTGAGAACAAAAGCCCGTCAGACCTGAGTCTTGCTCCCAGCAGCTGCCATCGCCCAGCCCCAGCTTCTGTGGCCCGCACTTCCTGTGTGTGCGTTGACAGTGGGCTGCTTTCACTGTCCACACTGCTGCCATTCTCCCTGCCAGTGGGGAACGTTGGCGCATAGTGCTTGACAGTAGTGGTGTGCGGATGCTCAGTGAATGGCTGAATTGTGTCACACAAACCCCGGAAGGAGTCTGGTCCCAGAGTTGGCTGCAAGAGCCGCAGCATTATGCACTTAGCTCTGTGCAGGGGACAGGCGAAAACCAGACAGCTTCTGGCCCTAAAAGGAGAAAGACAAGGACACAGAACTGGTCCCATCAGGGTCAGGCGCAGGGAAGGGGTGGGACCCACGGAAACACAAGAGGTGACACAGGACTGAAACGAGCGCAGGAAGAGAACAGGACTCCTTCAGCTCCTCTGGCTCCCGGGCAGGGTTGGTGATGGTGCCCAGCGGGTTGACCCAAAGGCGGAAACGATTGCTCTCAGTGGCAGAGAAATAGAGGAGGTCTTCTCAAACAAGGAGCCGGGTCTAGAGGCCCCTGAAGCACAGGTCTAACACAGCACCACGATACAACCTCAGAAATCAGAATCTAAACAGCTTCAAATGTTATCGTGGATCCAGGCTCTGGCAAGGGGCCATTCAGATCCAGCCCAGCCTCGGTCACTTCCTGCATTCACACTCCAGTCCTCTGCGCTTGGCACTGATATTTCGATTCTGAGACATTCCCACAACTAAAACCAAAGAAAGGTTAGCCCGCTGTCGCTGTGTTCCAGTTACTGAGAAGAGAGCTCAGACTCTCGGAATACTTTTCAGGGACAAGAGTTGAAATAATCTTAGGCATGGCAGTGCACCCCTGTGATCTCAGCACTCAGGAGGCTGAGGCAGGATAATTAGTCCAGTTAAAAACAAAGCAGCCAAGTGAGTCGAGTCGCTGTAAACGCCACACCAGCCTAATGGTCTCCGCGCTTCCAGAACCCTAAGACAGGGAAGCTGTGTGAGCCACTTCCCTTCTCCCTGCAACCTCGAGCCAGCACCACCCTAATGACCACGGGGCCTGCGCTTGGGAGGTGGCACAATCTGCTGGCATCAGAGAGTGAGACAGTGGGAGGCCCCAAGAACAGTGATGTCAAACACAGGAAGCCTGTGGTGACTGAGTTCCTCTTCCCCTTCGCCCTTCTCCCTGTTCCTGCTACCATCCCTCGACCTTCAGTGACGTAGCTGCTCAATGCCCGCTGCAAGGTGTATGCTTGGCAAGTCCTTCCTGGTCGTACACAAGAACCTGGCTAGTTTTGGTCCACTCAGCTGTTAACAGGGTCACTGCAAGTTCAAGGCCAGCCTGGACTACACAGTGAGAACTCATAAAATAAAAAAGGAATTGAAATAAGGTAGTTTCTAGGCTATTTCTCAAGCAACATGAGAGTAAAATTAACCCTAGTACATTGGTATCTTCTCATAGTTTCTGAGCATTCAGACCAATGGAGATGGTTTTTCCGTCCGTCCGTCCATCCATTCATTCCTTAACATTCCCTCCTGTAATTCATCCACTGCATGGAAGGAGTTATAACTGGGGCGAGGGATGAAGAGACGGAAGTTCAGTCGCATGGACCTGTGGTGCCCAGGCCATGCCCAGCTGGAACCACACGGACGCATGTGCAGAGTCACTCAAGGACCACTCAGGGCCAAGGCAGCAGGCACTGCCCACCCTGCAGGGAGGCCACAGTCCACTGTGGGAGTGACACTGGCATTGAGCCGGATTGAACTACTGGAGAGAGAAGGGGCGGGAGCTGCAGAGGGGGACCTGGGTGTCCTGGCAAGGGGGAAGGGGCGCAGAGGCCCTGCTTCACACACACCCTGAGCCCACTGAGAGTAGCAGGCGTGACCTTGGGAGTGACAGTGGCTGAGTCCACACGAGTTACTCCCTGCAGCCCCGAGTCCCTCCTGCAAGGCCTGTGTTCATGTGTAAGTCTTTTTTTTTTTTCTGGTTAACTTCTACTTTTATTTTTTTTTGTATATCCTTTTATTGGTGCATTTTAGGTGTACAGTATAATGACATTCATCATTGGAGATTTGCACCTGTACATAATCTCTCCTGGTTCTTATTTTTCCCCCTTCCCCTGCCTCCCTTCAACCCCTCCATCCCTCCCTATTTACAAAGACTTTGTTTCCGTTTTTTCATTTTCTCATATTAATTCCATTCCCCTCTTTCCTTTCCCCTAGCCCTCCCACTTCCCCTTCCCCTTTGCTCCTTTTCTTCCTATTTCACATTATCTGTTATACCTTTTAGTCCTTATTTACACTTTCAGTTTCTCACACTAGAGAAACTATTCGGTATTTACACATGTGTGTCCTGCTCATTTCACTTAAGAGTATCACCTCAATGTGCATCCATTTAGCAATAAATGTCTTCATGTGCGAGTCTTGCATGTCAGAACCTGAGGCTCAGAAGATTGAAGAAACTCACCAGTGAAGATCCCCTGCAGCCCCAGGGCCGTGCGACTCAGATACCTGGGCCCCTGGGCCCCTGACAATTGGCCTGGGCATGGGCCTGGGAGAGGAAGACTTTATTCTGTCCCGTTCCACCCTTGAAAGTCGGAACCTGGGAGCACTAGGAGCCTTGGCAGGTGGGAGAGTCATGGGTGTGATGTGGGAAGATATTTTTACCTTTGGTTTAAAATAACGACAATCTGAGAGGTGATTGCTGAATCCAAGTAAGTGGTGATCCCGATTTTCTGGTAAAAAGAAAAAAGGAAAAAAGAGAAGAAGTAGATAAAAATTAAGCCAGATTTCTGTAAGGACCCAAAGTTCTTGGCTGCAGGAAGAGGTAACGGCTACTCATGAGTCCCTGGTTTCTCCACTCTTCCCTGTCTGTCCCCAGGTTCAGCAGTGGACTTCAGGGCCTCAGTGAGGTCTGGAGGACAGGCTGTGCTTGCTTGGCCCTGGCGCCCAGAGGTGGGAGACGGGACAAGGACCTAGGTGGGTGAATTATACAGCAGGTGCTCCTGGGAGAAACCAGGATGGGCAGAGAGGGAGGCTAGGAAGGAAGAAGCCAATGGCAGGTGACATTTCTCAGCTTAGACCTGGCCCTGCTGGGAACTCAGGAGCTGGACTCCTGACATCTTAGCCACATGTGGCTATTTAAGCAAATTACTTGTAAATAAAATTAAAAATTCACTTCTCCATCCTGCTGCTGCGTTTCAAGTCCTCAGCAGCCGTTTGTGGCTAGTGACCACCATTTTGGACAGCACAGAGCTAGAACATTCCATCACCACCAAAAGTTGTATTGGTCAGCGCTGCCCTGTACATTCAGTACAAACCATACTTTGGATTAACTATTAATCCTGTTATGTCAGCGTCGTTGGATAAAGACGCACCTAGCAGGTTCGTAGAGCTCACTCTCGAGTGTGTCTGGGTAGGGTATGGAGGCAGAGCCTTGGTACTGCATGTGGGCCCCCGCCATCCCTCTCTGGTCCTGATCCCCTGGCCCCTGTGAACTAAGCAGCCACGCCCCTCCGCCATGATGCTTCGGCCTTGAGCTACTCACTGTGGGCTGAATCTACCCAAACCCTGAGGTAAATTAAACCCCCTCCTTGAAGGTGTGAGTGTTGGGCACTGTGTCCAGTGAGGGGAAAGCTAACACACAAGTTGTCCAGGCTGTCTGCACAAGCAGGCTCAGCGGGCTAAGGCCACTGCTGAAGAAAGTGACAGTTGTCAGCCATTAAAAGCAGCATCCCCACAGGAGGGTTGCATGCACAGCAACTGTGGGCAAGGTCTGAGGAGCAGTGAGCGGCTCAGGAGCCTGGAAGTATCAGTGCCAGGTGACAGGGATGGCAGGTCCAGACAGGCACAAAGGACAGGCGGGGACAGCCCCAAACCATCCACACGCACGGACACGGAAGTGGTCAAGGGAAAGGCCCGCAAGTGCAGAACTGTGGTCTTGTGGGATGGAAGATGCTGAATAAAGAAATCCATGGCTACCGCCTAAAGCTAAAGGGGCTCCATGGGGACCCTCGCTTCCTCCCCTCACCGTCCTGCGAAATGAAGCTCACTTTGTGTGGCATCGGCCCTGTGAGCAGGGGTAGAGTGAGACCTTGGCTATTACTCGGAACTCCATCTGGAGGCGTGGGACCGGGTTGGGGTCCGGAAGTGTCCAGGTGGCTCTGGGTGCTCATTCTCCCTCATCCCCCAGCTGGCGGGCAGCCCGCCCCCGGTCCTGAGCAGCAGCCTGGAAACACAAGAGCTGGGACCCTGGTCCTCCTGCCCCCAGAAAGGGGCCTAACCCCAGCCAAGCGCCTTCTGCCTGCTTCCACCTTGTCCCTCAGTGCTTGGCGTGGCGTCGCCTCCCAGGCCCACGGGAGAGTGCACCCTGGAAACGGGTGTGTGACAGACCCGGGGCTCAGCATCAGCCGGCGGGGGTTTATTGCTCCTACTCAGCCTCTCTGGATGCTGTGCCGAGGACAGCATTTCGCCCGTTTGAATTTCTTTTTTAAATTTTCACTAGTCCGCGTTTGCAGTACACGCTAGCCACGTTCCTCGTGGGGACTTGTGCAAGGGCACAATGCTTCTTAATTATTTCTTCATGGCCTTCCCCTCCTGCCCTCGGCAACCCCACCTCATGGTCCCCTTCCCATTTGAAAGATCTGTCTCCCTGTTTCCTGTCATCTGTTCTCTATTTTGCTCTTTCATTTATTTTCATTTATTTATATTTAAGCATGGGCATCCAATTTTTTTTTTTGCTTAAATTCTTTTATTGGTACATTTTAGGTATACAGTACATTTACATTTATCATTGGGTGCTTGTACCTGTACATGATGCATCTTGGTTCTTATTTTTTCCCCATTACCTGTGCGCCCTTCACCCCCCTACCCTTCCCTATTTACATAGACTTTGTTTCCATTTTTTTTCTTTTCTCATAATTTTTTCTTTCCCTTCTTTCCTTTCCCCATCTCCCACCACCCCTACCCCTTTGGACCTTTTCCTATTTCAAAGTATCAATTATTAGTTATTAATCCTTTTAATCCTTATTTACACTCTCAGTTTCTCACACTAGAGAAACTATTCAGTATTTACACATGTGTGTCCTATTTATTTCACTTAAGAGTATGGCCTCAATGTGTATCCATTTAGCTATAAATGTCTCTAGGTTCTCGTTCTTTACGGCTGAGTAGTACTCCATTTTGTGAAAAAACCACATCTTCTTTATCCAGTTTCCAGTTGATGGGCACTTGGGCTGTTTCCAGCTTTAGCTATTACAAACTGTGCCGCTAAAATCATGGGTGCACATATATCTCTGTGGTATGATTCTTTTAATTATTTTGGGAAAATACCCAGCAGGGGAATAGCTGGGTCAAATGGGACCTCTAGCCCTAGTTCTTTGAGGTATCTCCATGCGGATTTCCACAGTGGTTGCACCAGTCTGCACTCCCACCAACAATGGAGAAGGGTTCCTTTTTCCCCACAGCCCCGCAAGCATTTGTTATTGGTTGATTTCTTGATAGCAGCCATTCTTTCTGGGGTGAGGTGGAATCTCAGCCTTGTTTTCATCTGCATCTCTTGAATGACCAGTGATGTTGAACATTTTTTCATATGTTTATTTGCTGCTTTTACTTTTTTGTCTGAGAAATGTCTGTTCATTTCAGATGCCAATTTTTGAATTGGGTCTTTGAATTTGAGGGGTCTGATTTTTTTCAATTCTTTACATATTCTAGACAGTAGCCCTTTGTCTGAGTTACACCTGCTAAAAATGTTTTCCCACACTGTAGGTTGTCTGTTAGTTCTGTTGGTGGTTTCTCTTGCAGTGCAGAAGCTTGGGCATCTGATTTATTTCACTTAGCCCTGTGGTCTCAAGGTGCTTTTGTTTTCCTACAAATGCCTGAAGTATTCTTTTTATGGCAGAGTGGTACTCTGTTGTGGGAAAATGTGGCGTTTTCTTTATCATTCCTCAGTTGATGGACACATAGGCCACTTCCAAGATTCAGCTGATGTGAGCTGTGCTGCTGTAAACGTGGGTATCCATGCATCACTGTCCCATGACATCTTTGACTCTTTTTCGGGAAGATGCCCAGAAGGGGAATTTCTGGGTCAAATGGAATTTCTAGTTTTAGTTTAATTTACAAATAGTACTATGCAGAAATCTTACGTAATTTTTACTTACAAACATAGTCTTACAGTTTATTATGCAGTGTGTACTAATTAGTCACTTGGTGACACTGCCAAGCAGGCCGTGGTGACACCATTTGCAGAGTAGATCACAGCAGCAGTCAGTGGCAGACCCCACATGTGCCAGAGGTCAGGGCCAGGTGGATTCCACTGGGCCTGGCAAAACTCGCCAGCTTCAGTCAGCAGTTGCTCATTAAGACCGAGGTTCGCAGCTGGACACAGCACTCCTGCCTGTCGTCCCAGCGCCTTGGGAGGCTGACTCGGGCAGCACAGGTTTGAGGCCCGTCTGAGCCATGTGCTGTTTTGTTTATTGAGACATGGTCTTACTGTGTGACCCAGGCTGGGCTAGAACTTGCATCGATCCTCCTGCCTCAGCCCCTCAGGCATGTGCCACCATGGCCATCTCGGCGAAGCAGTCCGCGGTCAGGAGTCCGGAGCATCATCAACGGCACCCAGCGAATGGAGCCCTCAGGTCACCGCACTGAACCTCACAGCCCGGTGACGCTGAGGCTCTCTTCAGTGAAGAACACCCAGCGTCACACACCGACGCGAGCTCCCGACTGCTCTGATCCCCACCTGCTCTTCTCTGTAGCCTCCCAGAGTCTTAGTGGCTTTAAGAACTGCCCAGCGTATCGGGCATCTCTCTCCACGGCAGTTTAAGCACTCAGTAGTGGCTCCTGAGGAAGTGTCCCCAAAGCCCACGGCCACACGCTGACGAGTCCTGGGTGGCGTTGGGAGCTGCAGCGTCTGCAGAGGCTCAGGGTGCGGCCCAGCCCCGCCTCGGGCCTCCTGGGACGCGTCAGACGGCTTTCCATCCTGCCCCAGCCCAGCAGAACCGGACACCGTATGGGGCTCTGTGAACCCTTTATCCCTTTGCGGATTCTATGCACCTGTGCTTTGTTTATTGAAAACTGGCCTTATCGGCGCACACCCACAGGATGTGATGACTGCATTCACCAAGGGCACTCGCTACGTGGACGTCACACCTTCATTCTGTCTGTGTCCCTTCCTCCACCTCATCACGGTGACATCCGTGACCAGCTACAATCCACAAGTGATCGCCAGGCCACCTTGGAAGAAATCTGTTCAAACCCAACTAATCAGCGAAACAGTACAAATTAAAAATAAGCAAGCAACGCCTGGGTGAAGTCTCCTTAAAGATAATTCCTGTGCTTCACTGATGGGAGGAACCAAGTATTCCCCTGTGAGGTTCGTGCTCCAGGTTAGTCTCATCAGACCCCCGCGGGCATCTCTAACCGGGACCAGTTTGCTTCTCATTGGTCTCTGCTTCCTCATCTGAAAAGTGGGATCCTCATGGCTGCTGCAGAGTTGCTAAAACACGTGAACATATCGGTCAATCAAAGCAAAACACAGGTTGCAAAATGCCTGGGCCCAGAAGTGTTTAAAATTTTAAATTATTTAGGATTTGGAGATATTTGCAATTACAGAATGAGATAACTTTGGGAAGGGGAGCTAAACATAAGATTCACTTGCATTTCTCATGTGCCCTATGCAATGTTTGGCACAAGGTAATATAGACAAAAGTGACTTTGTGCAGCATTTTAATAATTCTGTGCATGAAGCAGCTTCATGGTGTGCAGTTTTCCACACAGGTGTTTGTCAGGAGTGTGGAGCCTTCCAAATTACAGATGTTCCACCTGCACTGTGCACTGAAGGTCCTGAACAATGGAAGTACATGTGCCTACCGCTTGCGGAGTCCAGGCTTAGGCGTCCAGATTGGTCGGTTTCTGGTGGGGCCTCTTCCTGGCTCGGAGACATCTTCCCACTCTCAGTCTCTTCACAGGACTGCTTTTTTGTTTCAGTTTTGGTTTGGTTTTTTGAGACGGGGTTTTACTTTGTATATAGTTCAGCCTCCCCTTGAACATACGATGTAGCCCAGGCTGGATTTGAACTTGTGGCCATCCCCCTTCCTCAGCCTCCGGAGTGCTGGGATGACAGGTTTGTACCCCCACACTCGACACCTGACCTCTATTTTGGCACATGCTTGGCGAAAGTGAGAGCTCTCTGCTTTCTCTTCTTTTGGGGACACTAACCCTATGAACTGGGGCCCCACTCTTACAGCCACATTTACCTTTTACTAGTTCCTTCAAGACCCGTTCTCCAAATATAGTCACATTGGAGATGAAGATTTCAGCGTACGAATTTGGGGGTGGCCACACAATTCATTCATTCACTCATTGCTTTGCTATTTATTTTTTCATTCATTCATTGGGTTCTGAGATAGGATCTTGCTGTGTAGCCCAGGCTGGCCTGGAATTGTGTTGATCCTCCTGCCTCAGCCTTCTGAGTGCTGGGATGATAGGCGTGCACTACCACGCCTGCTTGCTTTGCTTTTAGTGATGACACATGCACGCCTTACTTAGCGTAGTGCCCGGCACACAGCGGGACCTGGTGACTGCACCCTTTCCCTCCCCTTCAGGATGCAGCTTTGATCAGAACTGAGACACAGGCTTCCCTCACACCAGAGAGGTGGCTGGGCTCGCAGCCAGTAGGAAGCAGGTTTCTCCTCCATTGAGTTACTTCCGTGGACGGTTCAGACTTGATTTATTTGTTTAGGTTTTTATTTTAAGGGCCAGGCACATCTAATTTAGACATTCCTGGAAGATGCAGATTCGACAGTGGCCATGGCAGTGGCACCCGCCCTGCTCACACTGTGTTCTGGGCGTCGAGCGTCGAGCGCCTCGCAGAGAGGTTTGTGAACCGCCTCTCCTCCTGACAGTCTGTGACGGGGCCTCCCCGCTCCTGTGATGTATGGTAGCACCTCAGGAATTCTGCAGACATGTTGTAATTCCAGCTGGCCCCACCGCTCCGCTTTTTATGAATCCTTGGGAAAACAGTTTTGCTTAGCCAAAGTTTATTTTATACTGCTGAATGTAAAAAAGGCATGTTTGCTCGTGTGGATTGAAAACATGGGTTTTTGCCGCTGTTGTCAAAGAAGGCAAGTCTAATGGGTCTGCAGAGAGCAAGGATTAAGATCACGGTGCTTCTGAATTCTGGAGGAAGCTTAACCTAGACATTCTGTACACTCGGTCGCTGTGGCTTCGGAAGCTTCAACACACAGACCTTGTAAAGAGTGACACTACTCTGGGCCCTGTGGCCCGAAGACAAAGGTGCAGGACCACCTGGAGGAGGAGCTAGTGAATGTGCACTGCCGTGGTTCCGTGTCATCTGGTAGCCAGGGTCACTGAGTGCCACTACTAAACATGTCAGGTGATTTTCGGGTGCCTAAGGAGCGAACCTGTTTCTAAATGCTAAGAGAAGCAGCAGCCTTGGGCCAGCCTTAGAAATTTTAGGAACTCCCGTGGGGAATGTTCACCAGTTGCATGTATCAAGTTGTAATCAGAGTGTGTCATTCTTTGGGGTTTTGGGTATGTTCCACAGAAATTCCCCATGGTGCACAGAAGGATGCACATGCCCAAGATCTAGACCCTGTGGGTCACAAACTGTGTGCTTAGCTTTCCCCACCCCAGCACCCCATTTACATCCCTATACCTGGGGCTCTTGCTCCCCTCCCTTGATCCCACTCTGCTTCCTGCCTACCCTGCCATGGACTGTTTCTCCTCTGGAGTCCTCTGGAGTCCTCTGAAACCTCTGCACACTGGGAGCTAAAATAAATCTTTCCTCCTTTAATCTGTAGGTGGTGAGTATTTTGTTCCAGCAACGAGAAAATAACTAAGACAAGGAGTTGGACCCTGACCCCTTAAACCCTTTCCTTGCCATGTGATCTTGGCAGAATCAAGTCTCTTCACCTGTACAGCGGGGTAGTATGTTCTATTATATGCTTTTCTGGATAGGACCAAATAAGACCCATGTAACATGTAAAGCCTATGTATGAGACATAATCAGTAAGTGTGTGATGAATGTTAGCAATTGATAAGATCAGAGAAAATAAAGTATGTAGGACTGATAAATAATTTCACATATTTGACAGATGAAACACTCCATTTTATCAGGGACTCTCGAGTTCTAGACTCAGTGTGATGTCAGGACTGAGGTCAGGAGGAGTGGCTGGCTGGTCTGGAGGGAATGTGAAAGGGGGTCAGAAGTGGGGAGACTGGAAAAGCTCCACTCACCCCCAAAGCCAGCTCTGAGTGCTGGTAAGTGGGTGGCTTGTGGATGTCACCTCCTCAGGGCAGGAACCTTCACTGCGTGGCTGTAGTAGGAACTTGTGGTTGTAAAAAGCAGAAGACGGGAGAGATGAAGATCCAAGTGCTATATGAGCTGATGGTTCAGGATACGCACTCCTGGCTCCGTCTGCAGGGTGAAACAGACTGATTTTAATTGCTCTTGCCTGGCAGGAAGGGTCCCCCAGAGCCCTCAAGTCTTCCATAATGTGGATTCGATCCACACCATGGCATGTGTCGTCGTACTAGGTAAAGTGTATGTGGAGCAAGAGAATATATGAGCGATAATCAGGTTTCAGGAATGTATTTTACAATTGTAGCACTTGCAGTGCTAAATAAGAAAAATATGGTGACTTCAAGAGTCTGGACTGTTACGAGGTGAGAATATCCCTTCGATTGCAAGTCTTTTTTTGGGAGGGGGGGCTTCCCACTGAGCTACATTCTTGGCCTATTTATTTATTTAAAGCAGGGTCTTGCTAAATTGCTCAGTTGCCCAGGCTGTCCTCTCACTTTCGATCCTCCTGCCTCAGCCTCCCAGAGAGCTGGGATTACAGGGATTACACCCGCTGCCCTGTAGGGCGTGACAGATATTCATGTCTGGAGAAGGGCAGCCCTCGGAGAACCCCTAGATGGCCAGCAGTGGTCGATTCACTTTTCCCCTGGTGGAAAGAGGCACCACGCAGTCGTGGACCTGGCTTCCAGTTCTGGATCCCACCCGTGGGAGCCTGGCTGGTGAGTTTCCCGCCCAGGACCATGGCTCCTTGTTTGGGTGGAGCTCAGAATTCCACCACAGAGGGCCTCTGTGGACACTGAGGTGGCACCCGGCCCCCTCGCATTGGTGAGCAGCCACTTTCCTACCTCCCCGCGATCTGGCAGCTGGCCGCAGGAGGGCATCACCTGTCCCCACCTGCCTAGCACCTCCATGTAGGGAAGAGCGCTCCACACTGCATCGCTGCTGCTTGCTCCCTGCTGCTTCGATGCCCTGTGTTTAGGGCCAGTGTCCCTCCGTGAGGTCCGGCTTCTGAAACACGGGATCTGCTCTGTATTCAGATAAAAGACGTTTACAAGATAGAAATGAGCCAGTTGACCAACTTGTTATGCATTCTTTGACCTTGAGTTCTTTCCTAGAGTAGCTATGGACCGCTGGGCTACACTGGGCTGGCCAGTGGGTATTTGAGGTCACCGAACCATTTAAGAGACGGGGCCGTGTGCCCCTCCCTCCCTTTTCTTACTTGCCTTTCCACTTCCTCCTCCCTCTTCTCTCTCTCCCTCTCTCTCTCTCTCTCTCCCCTCTCTCTCTTCCTGTGTGTGCTTGTCTGGCCTCCATTGTGGCATCTGCTGGAAGATACTAATTACAGCAATTAAGTAAAATGAGGATGTAATATTGCTTAGCAACCCAGTTACTTAATATGTAATTTTCCTAATTTGGCTGAATCTGTGTGCTGCAACTATTGTTGCTTTAATTAAGGATATTAATAATAATGTTTTTGTATGGAACATTTTATGCAACAGTCTGTAACACCTATCCAGAATTAAATTAGTGCATAAACATCCTCTGTGGGGCAGGGTTTTTTACTGGTTTGTTTTTCTTAAAAGCGGTCAGGCTGGGGACAACACTCAGTTGCTGATGATGGGGAAACACTTGTCCCGAGGCCTCCCGTACATGACCCTGCACTCTGTGCAGGGCCCCCTAAGCCTCGGACAGGACACAAGTTATACCTAAAGCGGTCATAATGTGCGGGCATCCTGAGGCCGTGGCTCTCCCACTTCCAACACGTGCAGTAATTTTAAGACCTCTTCTTTTTTTGTTATCTGGCTTACAGACCCATTTATGTAAACCTGATTGAATGGACCCATCTATGCCAGCCATGTACAGGAAATCTTAATGCCTTTCATTGCAGGGGAGGGGGCAAAAATAGGAGCCTTTACTCCTAGACCAAAAAAGAAAAGATAACTCTAATTCTCTAAGTGCTAAATTACTACTAAAAATACCAGTTGCTAAAGATAGACTAAAGGAAGAAACAACAAATGGCCCTGAGGCTGTTCTCATGAAATAGATCATCCTAGTTACCTTTCAGGACCTTTTCTCAAGTCTGAAATCATCTGTAAATTAGTATTTAGTGGATGTTAATGCAGTTGGGGGGTTGAATACTGGGGAATGAACCCCAGGCCCTGTATATCCCCAGACCTCCTTTTTGTTCATTTTTTGGGGGGGTTTTTTTGTTTGTTTGTCTGTTTTTGAGACAGAGTCTTCCTATGTAGTCCAGGAGGGCTTTGAACTCACTATGTAGCCCAAGCTGGCCTTCAACTCACAGTGATCCTCCTGCCTCAGCCTCCTGAGTGGTGGAATTACAGGTATGCACCACCATGTCTCTCACTCAGACGTGCTTTAATCAGCATTAGCTACCACTGCTTTGTGTGGTTGTGGGTCTGAGGGTGGGAGAGGAGTTCTCCAGCAGTTGCTATTCACACACTTCTTTTGCAGTCACCTCTTTCGTATTTTAGCTCTTCATTTAATCGTTAACTTAGCAAATATTTACTGAGTGCCTGCTATGCACCTGGAACTGTTCTAGGCCCTAATGATCCATCAGCAAATAATCAAAATCCCTGCCCTGACGGAACCTACCTTGTAATGACAGTGACAGCTGTGACAGTGTGTTCTGTGTCCACATTACCTTGCTTATTCCTTATAACACCGTGAGGCGATCAGGTCATCTTCTCCAGTCAGAGTTGAGCAAACTGAGCCATGGGGAGTTACCCTGGTAGGAAGTGGGGTCGGAGACCAGGCAGCTGACTCCACCTCTCCACGCCTGTGCTTGCTCCTCCGCCCCGCTCTGTGCTCTGATGTGTCCTGTGTGCTCTTCTCACCCACACACCCTCCTGGTAACCGGATGTAGAACCCTGCTAGGTTCATGGCCACTCATCCAGCCATGGGCAATGTGTCTGTCCTTGGGTTTCTCAGGAAACCTGGAAATCGGGTGTGAACAGCAGCCTGAAAGCCCAGGACGCCAGCATTTTCTTCCTGGTGGGGTGAAGAAGTTCCTTTCTCCTGTAACACAGAGTATTCTCGGTTGTAGTTTAGTTCCTGCTACAGATAAAAGACAGGTGGTCATATTTTCAGGATACACAAATAGCTCAAATTGCAAAATAATTGAAAGATAAATAATAGCTATTTCAGAATGCCCCTGAGATTGCTGATCTTTGCCAAGATTCTTGGGAGGACATAAAAAGACTGTTCTTGGCAGAACGGGAGAAATCCGGGCGGACAAATTCCAGCCCTACCTTTCCAAATGCCCAGATGAGAAGGCTTCTGAGATCTTAATGTCTGCTGACATTTATGTGGCACTCAGGGCCTGGGACCTGGTACACTAATGTGTTCCCAAGTGTTCTCCACAAATGAAGAGCCCATTAGTGAGACCTTTTACCGGCCCCAAATTTCAAAAGATTTCAAAATAGATCAATTATGTGTATGCGTGTATGCTTTCCTTTGCAAAATTGAACTGGATTTTTAAAAATATTTTGAAATAACATGGAGCTGTTCAGCCAAGCTTCACTGAACGCCTACCATGTAGGGTAGTGTGCTTAGACTAGTGGTGGTGAACCTATGGCGCACGCCACAGCGGGCTGTTTGTATCGTAGAAGGCTCTAAAAGGTTCGCCACCAATGGCTTAGCCCGTAGGATCGAGGAGGGATTTGACCCGGCCCCTGCTCTGAAGGATCCTGAGGTCTGCGACGTGCTGATCATGACACAGTGGGTGAGGGGGTTGTGGATGACTATGGGGTCCAGGGGAGGGGGTCAGGTGGTCGGGTTCCCCCCAACATCCTCTTACCCAGGAGCTGTCAGCTTTGCTAGCCGAGCAGCAAGCCTTGCTGAGGTCCAGCGCTTGCTGGCTGCGCGAGCTGAGGCAGACTCGGCCTTGCTGGAAATGTTCCTGCCCCAGCTCAGCCCCGAGAAGCAAATCCTCCCCAAGCGCAGTTCCCTGGATGGGCCACACCCAGAGGCAGCTTCAGTGGCACTGCTGGCTGACGGGGAGAAAGCTCTGGCACCCCGGAGAGGCCAGCCTTCGCGGGGCCACGTCAGTGTCTGCACACAACCACCTTCTTCCACCACCCTCACACAGAGCCTCCTCTTTTCCAGAGGAAATAGCCTTGAATTTTGCCTCACAATGCACTCTACAAAGTGGTTTTGAGTACTTGACTCTTTTGACCATTGTCTGAGGGGCACGCTTCATAGCCACCACCTGCGGGAGCTGGACAGGGGCAGTTTAGAATAACCCAGGCACGGACAAATGCAGGGAAGCATCGAGGAGTGATTTAGGATTCCAGCTCGGAATTGCCACTACGTTAAACAACAAGCAAAACACTGAGGACATCCTGAGCCGGAATCCATGTCTTTTGAGCACAGACGTTCTGGTTCTGGCAATGAAATGAGTTCATTTCAATCTCATAGCATTTTATTTATTTATTTATTTATTGGTACCTGGGATGGAACTCGGGACCTTGCGCTTGTGAGGTAGATGGCAGAACCACTGAGCTACATCCTCAGCCCCAGTCTCATAGGTGTTTAAAGCTAATCTTTCAGTTGTGTACTATGTGCTGCTTAGAGGAAATTTTGGAAAAAAATGCAAGAAATGAGATCACCTATATAATTGCTCAGTATTTAAATGTATTCATTGCCTGGATTTTCTTTTACATAGTTGCATTACATATTCAGAACGGTAATATTTTTTTCCAGGTCTCATACAGTATTTATAAAATATTCGTAAAGGTCTGCATCATACTCTAGCCCAAGGATGTGCATCCATGGGTGCAGTCAATATCTAACATATTTCTTTGCATTTCGGCCTGGAGAAAGTGTCCTCTTGTTACCAGCATGCACACCAGGCAACAGAAACAACATTGGCTTTGACCTCAGGGTTTACACACAGAACATACATACATACATATTGGCACACTCAGAAGCGGGCAAAATAATCCACGTCTGCTATTCCGTAGATGGCAAATGACCCTGTTCTTTAATATAAATATTAGAGAATTCACACTTGGTTAGGTGAAAAATCAGTTTTTCCTTTTCTTTTTGTTTTCAATCAATGACAATTTAATGATGAACTAACAGAGATGATCTTATCTCCAAGGGGTTATTTTCATCATTTCTTCTGGTACCACGCTGGGCATCTCTGTCAAGTGCCAGCAACATGGCATGTGCCAGCCTGACTCAGGCTTTCTCATACCCATCACATCCTGTGAATGATTTCACTCCTCATCCTTAGAGCGACCAAATGTGAATTTTCTAACAAACTGCATTTTCCAGTTACTGTTGGCTTCCATTTTAATTACAGTCTCTCTCAAGAAAAACAAATACCAGTTGGAAATTCGCACACACACGCACTCACATGCACACACGCACACACTCTCACTGCGTCCTCCCTGAGAGTTGCTCATCTTTTTCTCGGTGTGCCTCTACCACTGAGCTGTATTTATGCCGCCTCAGCTTGGCACAGAGATGAGCTCACCCGGATGCAAATGAAGGCCAGGGAAAAGAGCAGCACCAGGCCAGGCAAGGTTCTTGTAAGAGAACCGGTTGTTACTTTACAAAAACCTGAAAACTGCGGGCTGGTGAAAAGAGTAGAGATATTTATTGAGTCTAAAGCGTGCTGCTCTCTGGGCTGGCTCAGTGCACGGATTATTCGACCTTCACAACACTTCAAAACTTTGACACAAGGCAGCCAGGATAAACGCGGTTCTAATGCAGTGCTTTATTCTTCCCAAACCTGTCCCTGTTCAGCTTAACCCACAGCCTGCCATCTTGCCTGACTGATACAGATTTTAAGGTTTTCAAAAGGGAAAGGTGATTCTAGTTCTTAAAGCAACTGAAATGAAGGCCCTTTGAGTATAAAAACCCTGAGCGACTAAGAAAACGTAACATTCATTCTTGCCTCCTGTGGATATCCGGTCCTAATATGTTTTCACCTGGTCCTGCCTCCTTTTCAAACTCCTACAAGACTGTAGAGAATGCCTTCTGTTTTCTTTATTCTTGCTTGATTTTTTGTTTGTTTTTCTGGTACCAGCAATTGAACTCAGGACCTTGCGCTTGCCAGACAGGCGCAGCACCACTGAGCTACATCCCTGGCCCGGTCTTGCTTGATTTTGAATCCTCAGCTCTTTCTCAGCCCCTCTAGCTCACTTCTCACTCCAGAGTGCCCTCCTCCGCATGTGCAAACTAGACCAAACCCCTTCGTGTTAAGCCCATGCATGTGAGCCCGCACCAGCAGCCCCTTCCCCTCCCACTGCCCTGGGCTCTGGCCTCACGAGATCCATGAACTTCCATGTCTTTACCATACCTCCCGGCTTTCCAGATAACCTTTCTCTCTGAGTTGGCATTGCAAACCACCCCTTATGCCAAATTCCAACTTCATAAGGGAAGAAAGACCCTTAGAATTACCCAACAGCCTTGTTCTAGAAATTCAACAGGCTAGCATCTGCTTTGTTCCATTGGTAATGGTGTTCTGCAGCATTTAGGTTTACAAGACAAAATGAGCTTTTCGATTCCTTTCAACCTATTTTTAATTGAAAGGTAGTAAGCTCTTTGCCTGAGAAAATAACTCCCTGTCCATCCTGTGAACAGACACCTGTCATTTCTCTAGCAAGTGGTAAAGTGTCCCTTTCTGTATGCAAAGATAAGGATGAAAATGCAAACACCCTGGAGGGAAGTAGCATTTATCAAATTATCCTTCCGCTGCACTGCAAATAGGGATAGGAGAGCCTGTCCCCGAAGGACATTGACAAACCACGGAGCAGGAGAGGGTGTGTTCAAAGTAGCACCCAGAGCACTCTGATTCTTAACACTTTAAATCTGGGCCTTTGAGAAAATTATTTACTGTAGAAGTCACGCTTTATGCCAAGGGTAAGCTCTAAACTTAGTGTGAAAGTGTTGCATGGTAGAAGAATCTCTTGAAAATCTCTTCCATACCACTAACGTGCAGCTCTCTACCATTTCTCGAGAAGTCCAGCCTTGTTCTTCCTCTAGCTTTAGCAGATAAGCGGATTGCTCTTCTTCAGTTGAATTCCAGGTTATTTGAAGGCTGTTAGATGACAAAAGTGCACACCTGGAAGTACGTTCAATGCCGCCAGATCTTCTCACAGTACGAGCCACAGGGAAACTGAGTCTCACACTCTGTTCAGTACAGCAGACTTACCTTGCCTGTGCATGCTCCTACCTGTCATTTTATACAGATGCACTCAGGAATGGGATGGGAAGAGGTTTATACAGCATTTAAATTATTTTCTCTCTTGTTTACTTCTTTTCTTTTTTGGCCAAAAGGATAGTTGAATTTGCACAAGTTAAAATTCTCTGGGTATACGACCAAGTGCACAACCCTTGGATGCTTCTTAATTTCACTCTACCATTGGAGGAAAGATAGCAGCAACCATGGGGAAGAGTAGGGTATGGTGGGTCCCCTGGTTCCAAGTCATAAAAATGAGAGCAGGTCACCAGTTCCGGGGTTTTACCAGGGGTGTGGCAGGTGATAGACAAGTGTCCCTTCTGATGATAACTTCTCTCTCTCTCTCCAGGCTAGTCCATTCGGGGCCTGGGAAGGGCTCACCCCAGGCCGGTCTGGAGCTGTCCTTTGCAACACGAACTGGCACCAAGCAAGGAATTGAAACCCATCTCTTCCGGGCAGAGGTCAGCAAGGACCTCTCCCAGTGGACAAGGAGCATAGTGCAGGGATGCCACAACTCAGCTGAGCTCATTGCTGAAGTCACCACTGGTGAGTACTGCTGGCTATGGCCACCAGTGTCGTAACTTTACATGAACTCACACCCTCTACTCTACCTTGGCCTCAGAGGAGCGTCTGTCACCGGCCTTTCTAGGCACTTAAATCTCAGTGGTAAACCATGCTATACTCCACCATTTACTTCTACCTACTGCATACTGGGCATTTTATGTAATATCTGGGGTTTTTCCATGCAGTGAAAAAAAAATGTTGCGTGTATCCCAAATTAACTAATTGAGGCAAGGTCCACGTTTTAAAAGGGAAATAAAATGGAATAGAGGTATCAATGTTAATATTGTTTTCACATTCTATACACGCATGGCTTGTGTGTCCTGGACCCCAGTAACCTGCCTAACTCAGCTGATCTCCACAGCTCCCTTCTTATCTGGACAAATCAGGAAGTAAATTCTGAAGAATGGTTAAGTAGCTTGCCCAAGAGCACACAGCCAAAGGTGACAGAACCGACATTAGCTCTAGGCTGTGTTGCCCTGTGTCCATTCCTCACCCTGCAGTAGCTATGGAGACATGGCACCTCCCACTGTTGGAACAGGGAGCCAGCAAACACCAGCTTTGTTCAGGCTGCTGTGATAAATAATTTTCATGCGATTCTCTAAAACAGACAGATGGTAGATGGACAGATGATAAACATGTCAACACACGAGAGAAGTATGGTTGATTTAACTTTTTTAATTGGGCAAAGAAAAGAGACTGAAAAAGTAATTTGAATTGAAAGTAATGATAATAAACAAAATGCATACTATAAAATCTTGTATATTTGCTAATGTGGCCTCCACATTTAAGCCAATGTTGTTCCTCAGCCAACACAATACACAATTGCAGTATCTCTACTATTATTCCCAGTTCCGAGATCTAAGGCATATTGGTTTGGGCTCCGAGAGCCATGGCCAGCCTCTTCTAGTCTCCTGTGGACACACACAGAGAGGCCACTGTGGGACACAGCCACAGCATGGTCGGCAACATTCTTCTGATAACTGTAACCTGGACTTTGTTAGGGTTGCTTCTTGTTTTTCCATTTCTCTGTCTCTGAGGAAACAGCACAAGGGTATAGTCGCAAGTGGGAATTTTAAATTCATAAGATCTGGATGCAAACTCCAGTTTTATTTCTATTTTAATCACTTACTTAATCTTTTAGTTTCTTCATTTATAAAAAGAGGGACAAATAATACCTACTAATACAAACAGCAGGACTCACCTCCTAGAATTGTCCTCAATAAGTATTATTATTAGTTGCTGTTCTTATAATTATTATTTCCTGTATTAGTTAGCTTTCCTGTCATTGGAATAAAATACACAACTCCCATAACTTAGAGGAGGAGAAGTTTAACCTGGTTCATGGTTTCAGGGAATTCAGTCTGTGATTAACTGGCTCCTAAGAAGAATCATCACAGTGAAAAACCATGGCAGAGGAAGAAGCAGAGCAAGGGAACAGTGCCAGAGAAGAAGGGGCCAGAAGCCATATGTAGTACCCAGGATCTTGCCTCCATGACCAACCCAGACACACCTGGAAGTGTGTTTCACTAATCCTCTAGGCAGTTCCCAAAATAATCAAGTTGACAGTCTTAATTGTCACATCCCAATCCTTGCAACTTGACACCCAAACACATCTAGTTAAGCTCTATGTAGTATCAAAATAAACACAATAATAAGCTAATAATTCCACCTTACAAGATATAAGTATCTTGTGTACAGCCAAAAATATAATACCCTAGTCATCAAACAGTTCCAAACTCGAACTTTCCACTACTCAAACGGCAAACTTTGAAAAACTCTGCTCGGTGTTTGTAACTTTGCTCAGTAGTAGAACTGAAAGTCCGACTTGAAAAAACTTGTACAGCCAAGTGTGAGTCATGCATAGCGTCTCACCACAGACACAAAGGGGTGACACTTCAGTCTAAGCACTATTGCCCGGTACTTGTGTTAGTGCATAAATCATTCATCACTGTGCTTTTTTTGCAGTTTGTTTGCATAAAATATTGTAACCATGGCTCCAAAGAAAGGTAGTGATAACAGCAGTAAAGCTAAGAGAAAAACTATAAGAACCACAATAGAGTTAAAGAAAGACATCATTGTAAAATTTGTTAAAGTTCTGGAAAAATGAATTTATAAGTGTAATTTTTGGGCCTCAGAATCAACTATTTGGTTTTCCATTATTTCTTAGGGGAAAAATATGTTCAGTTCTTGAACTTTTTGGTATTTGAACACAAATTTGGAACAAACTGAGCTTGACAATCAAGGTATCACTGTAACACCTTCTCCAAAGTCTCAACACTTTCCACATTCCAAAAGTCAAAGTGTCTTCTGAGACTCAAGGCAAACTCTTAGCTGTGAACTTTCTTCACAAATGAAAGGTTAATACTTTTGCACCCTTGAGCCTGCAATGGGTGTAGTCTTGCAGATTTCTGAGATGCCCTGAAGGCATCTTATTTCATGTCCCTGTTCAAAGTACTTGGTTTCCTTTAGATGGTGCTAATCTCTTTAGCAACCACACATCCTTTGCCTTCAACTTTACATGTGGTCCCTTTTGGTCCAAAATTTAAGTTTTCCAAATATTTCTTTCTGCTCTGTGCGACTGATTATCACTATAAATTTGCCTAAAGCAAACACCAAAACTTACGCTAGAGCCTGAATAATGATTGTCTTGAAATTTCTTCCACTGGATCAGTTAGTCTACCATCTTTAATCTCAGCCTCCTGCAAAGTGTCAGGACATGGGCAAAATGGAGACTTTTTTCCCCCTAGGGTGTAACACATGTGGCCTTTAATCTAATTGCCGATGAAGTCTTCATTCCTAACTGAAACATCAAGAACCTGGCCTTTACTCTCTTCATTCTTATCGCCATTCTGGTCTTCTCAGGTCCAGTGAGAATCACCCATCAGTCTCTGCTTCCAGCATCCTATGGCTTCTTCAGCCATCTCCAAACTTTTCTAAACACTTCCCTCAAACTAGTTCCAAAGCCTTCCAAGACACATGGTCAAGTATAGTCACAACAATTTTCTGTATTAGATTTCCTGTCACTGGGACACAATACCTAAAACCCACAATTTAAAAGAGAAGAGGTTTGATTTGGCTCATGGTTTGAGGGATTCTGTTTATGGTGTTCAGTGCAAAAGCATTATGGTGGAGGTACATGGGAGAGGAAATCTGCTTACCTCATGGCAGCCAGGAATCAGACAGAGGGAGGAGGAGCCAGAGTGGGAGATATAAACTCCAAATGTATGCCTCCAGTGACACACCCCATCCAGCAAGACTCCAACTCCCAACAGCACATTTAGATACGAATTCAACACTGGATCAATCCACAAAATAATGTAGTGCCCCCATGGTCCATTCACCTTCCAAAGCCTCATCTTTGAACACATGAGTCTTCTGGAGGACATTTTAGGTCTAAACCATGACAGAAATAATTCATTTCATGGTTGGCTACCTCAAGAGAGAAATATCATGGCGGAACGGTGTGGCAGGATAAACATGTTCAATTCATGGCAGCCAGGAAGCAGTGCAAGAGATCAGTGTCAGAGAGGAAGGGGCCAGAGGTCACATGTATTACCTCTGTGACCCTCCCCCGACACACTCAGAAGTGTGCTTTGCTCATCCCCTAGGTGGCATTCAAGGCAATCCAACAGACAATTTTAGCCCTCACATGTCTAAGCCTGTGCTGTCCTATATAATAAGCTCTTTAGGATGATATACATTTAAATTAATTAAAGTTTAATCACTTCCTCAGCTGCACTAGCCACCTGTCAAGCACTCAGTAGCCTCATGTGTCCAGTGGCTACCATACGGATGGCATGAATATGAAACAGTCCCATCGTGGCAAGAAGTTCTCCTACTGTACCACCCTATTCTGGAGGAAGGTTTTCCACAGGACATTTAGAAATGATGCTTCCAAACATTAGCTGCACTGAAAAAAAGAATGACAATGATAAAGTTTTTAGTTCCATTCTCAAGAGTCTCAGATTGCCGCCTGTGCCCCATGCCCAGAGATTCAGTGTCAGCAGCCCTGGAGTAGGGCCTGAGAATTGGTGTCTAACCGTATTCTAGGTGGCACAGATGCCTTGGCCCACGGACAATTCTTTGAGTAGTATTCCACCAGAGCACAACTTCTCATCACCCAGGAGTATTCCAAAGATAGACAAAGAGCACCTTGTGCTGGGGTTTTTCCAAGTTTCCTCATACAAAAATGAAAAAACAAATGTTTTGTAGAATTGCTGCTGGGTCATGGCCAAGGTAATCAGAGCCTTTTCATAATTATATTGAAACCAATTTGTACCCCCAAGTGTTCCACGTTGTTACTAAAGCTAAGTTGTGACTAAGTTTTTCTTTTTGACAACTATTCTATCTGGTAAGAAAGATGAGTTTTTAAACTGAGAGTTGGAAACAGCCCAAACCAACCAAATACCAAATTCAATAAATTTATATGTGTAATACTGGCGAAGTTCAGACTCCACGCAACAATTCTTGGAGTGTTCTAGGAAAGAATAAGGAAGTCAAAGGGATTTGGTCTGGTTCACATTGCACAAATTTTGTAAAATCTTTTGTAAAAATAACCTGAACTCTGGTTGATAGGAAAATGATGAAGCTATTCATAGACTGGCCAAAGGCGAATAACAAATAATTTTATGAACTGAGCCAGCTGAGTTGTAGCACAGAAGAAATTATGGGAGTGGACAAAGGTATAACGGAGTTACAACTTGAAAGATGTCCACAGATAGGTGGAGGGGACCTTCTAACTTAATTAGGGGTTCAGTTATCATAGTAATGTATTCAATTTATCCTGTATAGACTGAGAACCTCTCCAGATAACTGATTCCATTATATGAAGGCCATAAATACCATTTAAGGTCAACTGGAATTAAAAGTAATCACAACCAGTTAATTCAGAATATCTGATTGGCATACTTTAAAGTTCAAAACCAGAGGAAAATCAGGAAAAGTGTTTTCAGTGCCCTTTTGCATGTTGTGCAGGGAGGAAAGTAGACTATGAAAAAGGGGGAGTTGAGATGGGCAGCTGTCACTGTCGCATTGCTACTGTCCTTGGTCATGGTTGGAGTGGAAGGGTGGCAAGAGAGCAGGGCCCCCAGACCTGTGCAGGACTCAGGCCTTTTAGAGAGTACCCCTTAGGGAGAAATCAGGATAAGCTGGAAGATGGAGAAGTCAGGGGCAGGGGTACATGTGTTCCTGAGAGCTCTGGTTAAAAGCCATCTTCTTCTGTGAGCACTAGAGATCCCCTATTCCTTCCCCAAATTCTGAAGGTCTCCCACACCATACTATCATCATTCATAAGGGAGGAAGCTGAGAACCTCTTTGCCATGGTCCCACCCCACATCCCTCCATATCCTAAGTGCTGGAGCACTGGAAAGAAACATGAGACAGAGTGGAAAGAACTTGAATTTTGAAAGTCAAGCATATTCATCTCTCCAAGCATTTTTTGTCCTATAATACTGATGGAATATTCCTCCTCCCTAATTTGTGCTAAGCTTGAATTCAGTGTGGTTTAGAAAGCTGAGCATGGCTAATGATATTAGAGCAATCAGTATTGCTCTTATTACTTCTCCCACCCTTCCAGCAAAAAAAGTGTCTTGATTTCCCTAAAAAATCATTTAATTGTAGATCAAGGCCTGGACCAATTGAACTGCCAAGACGGGTTAAAAATCTAGTCTCTAGTATTCTTTTCCACAACTCTTTAAGGGTTTTAAATGATATACCCACAGCTATTCCCAAATAGGAGCTAGGATCCTGGTAGCTGTCCTGCTGTCCAGGTCCAGAGGCTTAAAGAGCCAGACTCTTCCTAAACACAGTGAGATTATCCACCCGCTTGCTCAGGGGTTTCCTTTTGTCCTCTGGATGGGAGAGTGCCTTGTGGGTACTACTGCTGAGGTCTCTGGATGCCACACAGGGTCAGGAGGACATAACATCCTTCATACAAAATGCCACATCTGGCATCTGTCTGAAGCAGCAGCTTCTCTGTGACCTAAGATCTCAGGGAAGTTGAAAGAGCCCCTGTGTTATGGCTTGTATCTAGATGTCCCCCCAAAGACTCATGCAGTCATAGGTGGGGCTTTTTGGAGGTGGCTGGATCAAGAGTGTGTGGTGCTGGAATTCAGGGTGCCCCACCCTGGATGTGAGTGCCACCCACCCTAAGGGTAGGTAGTGGATGGAATATAAGGGATGGAAAGAGGGCTGTTGCCATCACTTGCTGCTTCTGCGGCTTGTTGCTTTGCTGCCTTCTGCCCGCCCTGCCATGAGCTGTTTCTCCTCCATGATGCCCCTCTGCCATGCCACCCTGCCTTGGGACCAGCCAACTATGCCCTAAAACCTTTACAAACTGAGCTAAATAAACCTTTCCCCCTTTAACTTTGGGGATCAGGTATTTTGTCTCAGCAATGACACCTTTGTCCATGTCTGAAACAAACATTTTTAGGCCTTTTTAAAATAAAAAGTTACATTATTTTTAAACAACTCACTCCTGAGCTCCTCAGTGTGTTCCATCTATTAACTTGGGTAATAATGGGAGAATGCTTGCTTCTTCCACCCAGTGGCAGACATGACAATGTGGTGTGTGTGTGTGTGTGTGTGTTGGAGGTGATGATGATGATGATGATGACGATGATGAGTCAGACGTGACTTACTTTATTTAAATCAAATGTTTGTTTTTTCTGGCTCATGGCAAGCCACTGTACCCACTGAAAGGCAAGTGTACCTCCCTGTGTGTTGTCAGATGGCCAGAGAAGGACTAGAAGCCAGATAACATTCAGTGAATCCAGCAAAAGGAAATAATTTCTTTATATCCCTCAGATATATGTACCGAGTTAAATTGCAGTACCAAAATCAATCCAAGGACATCTTGGATTATATCTTCATGAACAATTACTATTTGTGCACTTTAGTAAGAAATCTGTGGCTCGGTCGGTCCTGGGATGAAGGAGACCGGAAGTACTGAGCATGGGAAAATGGACCGATGGATTGACTTCCACCTTTCACACTCCTCTCTCTCTTTCTCCCTCCTCTCAGCTTGCACCTACAAAAACCAGGAGTGTCGCTTGACTGTGCATTATGAGAATGGATTTACTGTTACCACTGAGCCACAGGAGGGTGCCTCTCCCAAGACAATCATACAGTCGCCTTATGAGAAGCTCAAAATGTCTTCAGACGATGGGACCCGGATGCTGTATTTAGACTTTGGAGGCAAAGAAGGCGAGATTGTAAGTGTGCTTTTATTTTGACAGTGTGATTTCACATATTTCATTATTCAACATACCTATACTGACTTGTAAACATAATGCTGCCTTACATCTTCTGAGCATTTGACTACTAACAAAGTTAATGCAAGCTCACATTTCATTTGATCCTTGAAAAACAATGACCAGATTCAACTGTTTCAAAGCTCTTTCTTTGGGTCTCATTTTTCATCAGAAGACCACAGGAATATTTGAATCAAAGGAAAAACAATCCTTTACAAGGTTAGCATTAAATTCTTATCAGATGGGATCTCACCAGCTTAAAAAATGTACCATTCATTTTCAACGAGTATCCAGCATAATATAACCCTGGAATCGTACCCAGTGTTTGGAGCACCAGGAGGCAAACTAACGATTCCCTGCCATCCAGGAGGTCTCCAAGGAGCAGAAGGTGACAGCACAGAGGCAGCGGATGCTGGACAAGGGGCAGAGGTGAAGGGGCAGCAGGACAAGAAAACTGATCATCTCTATCCAAGCAAAGAGGAAGATGGGGGCACAGAAGTTTGGGACTAAGGTTCAGTAATGTCCAACACAGCAGATTTATCCAGTAAGGTAGCATACTTCTCATAGCAGTGCAAATAGCCCATATGCCTCAACGCATGATTTCCTGGGATGGTTGCTGCCTGCCCTAAAGGAAAAGACCCCTCCTTCAGCTCTACAGAGTAAGAGAAGGGTGCACTTTTCTCTTTCAGACTGAGTTCTTGGCAATTCTCAGGAAGGCGTAGCATCTCACTCAAGCCGTCAAGCCCGGAACTTCAAAGAGGCCCCTGATTTTGTACAAACTGGTCTCTCTTCAGGTCCTCCTGGATTAGTCAACAAGTAGTTGTTGATGTCTCCTTGGTAAGGAAGCAGAGCTAAGCCTTTCCACCTGGCCAGGGCTCTCTGCCCCCATCTCTCTGCTCCTCTCTCCACAGTTATGAGTCATTTCTTCAGTGGGACATGTTGGGAATCTTCTGGAGACTGTTAGGGGTCACCTAAAAGGGGCCATGGAAGGAAAGGGCCGGGTATACATTTGACAGAGGCCAAGGGCCTTTCACCGCCAAATGTTACAGCACTGTTCTGGGTCGAGGGACAGTGGCGACCCCACAGCAGGAGCAGCTTGCTGAGGGCAGTCGTGACAAAGTCCATGCCCCATGACAGCCACTTCCACTCTGTTTCTGAGTTGCCAGCCAGCCATTGTTCTAACCTTTGCAAGGCAGCCTCGAAATGTCACTGGGATTTTTTTGTTTGTTTATTTGTGAGTTTCAATCTTGAAGCGCAGCCCAAAGTGCCTGTTTGGAAATGCAGTAGTGTTTTAAAAGCCCATTTCCCTAAGAATCCTCCCGGCTCTCTTGCTGCTCTATCAATCTCCTCACTGCATCCTTTTCCCTAAAGGTGACTGCTCTCCGACAGCGTGGAAAAGAACAAGAATCAGTCTCCTGTTTTATCCTTGGCTTAAAAACTCAAGGCTATTTTTGCCCAAGAGGAAAATCACTTCTGTCTAAATTTTAGCCTTTCTGCCTGTAATTACAACCTGACTTCGAAGATTTAAGAAGGACCGTTTTTGTGGAGCTTTTTCTTTTTTTTTCTCTCCATTTAGTTTATTGGTACATTTTAGGTGTACAATACAGTTACATTCATTGTTGGGATCTTGTACCTTTACATGATGCATCTTGGTTCTTATTTTTTCCCCTTCCCCTGCCCTCCCTTCACCCCCTCCACCCTTCCCTATTTACAAAGACTTTGTTTCCATTTTTTCCTTTTCTCATATTTTTTCTTTTCCCTTCTTTCCTTTTCCCTCCCCCTCCCACTTCCCCTACTCCTTTAGACATTTTCTTCTATTTCACAATATCAATTATACATTTTAATTCTTATTTACACTTTTAGTTTTTCACACTAGAGAAACTATTTGGTATTTACACACGTGTCCTATTTATTTCACTTAGGAGGATGGCCTCAATGTGCATCCATTTGGCTATAAATGTCTCTAGTTTCTCATTCTTTATGGCTAAGTAGTATTCCATTTTATTAAAAAGCCACATCTTCTTTATCCAGTCTCCAGTTGAGCTTTTTCTTTTTTAACCACTGGCATATTAGGTTGCTGCATCGTTCAGACACAGCCCTAGGCCGGTAGGCAGGCAGCCACCTTCCCATGTGGGGAACGGAGTGGGGTTGTAGCAAACACCATAAACTGAGGGTCAGGTTCTCTTGGATTCTCTTTCTGAGCTTGCATACAACTCCCCAGCTGTCTCGGGAAAGTCCGTTAATTTCTTGGAATCTGAGTCTCCCCTTCCATAAAATACAGGGATTGAAGGAGATAATCTTTAATGTCACTTCTGAAAGTCACATTCTGAGCTAGTGTCATAGAATATGGTGGTTAACACAGTCACAAGGGAGCCATAATCTGTACATCTAGCTGTGGGCGGCTCTGAACCACCCTGCTACCTGTGTGACTGTCCCATTGGGTGGCATGGGACAGTCCCATCGGGTGGTACAAGCTGCCCAACTAAATAGTCACCCATGTACCCCCATGGTCTAAGCCGCAGGAATGTGTTAAATCCTGACTGGCATCAGACAGACTTATGTCTGAGTCCTCACTTTCTACTTACTGCAAGATAGATGATTTGAGAAAGTTTTATGTCTGTAAATCTTAACTTTTCCATATAAAAATGGAAATAATAGCCACCTCATAGGGGTTTTATGAGGAGAATTAGATACCAGAATGGGTAGCACAGCACCTGATTTACAATGAGTACACTCTTTGGTAAATAAATATTCTTGTACGCTCATTGTTCTTATTCTCCAATAGTGTCATCATTAGAACAAAACTGGGGGACATCAGGAGAGAATCGGAAATGAGCCTTCTCACTCCTAAATCAGGCCCGGTGATAGGAGTCAGCTTCTGAAGGACTTTCTCCATCTGACAGCGCGTGGGCTGGGTCCTGTAGGGACCCCACTGAGAGGAGAGGTCACTGTCACAGAGACATGGCACACGTGTTTGCAGCCGTTCAAGAGTGCGGGGCTGTGAGGACACAGCTGCTCAGCGTGGGCTCTGTGTTCCCAGTTTGCAGGGAGCATCACATGCAGCGCCTAGCGAGCCCCCAGCTCTCCTGGGTGGTAGAGGGACTGGGAGGAATTTTAAGAGACTTGGCCAAGAGTGTACATCGCAGAAGAGTCAAAACCAGGACTCAGAGTAATCTTGGGATAGGAGATCTAGTACTGCTTCCTGCTGTACCACACCCTGCATCAACATCACCATTGTGGAACCAGAAATGAATGATTTCTACAGTCAAAAAGGGCAACATCAGTATTTATGGGATTGGTATAGATAAATTTCACAGAACTTACTTTAGAAAGATATATGAGATGTAAGGAACGAGTTCGGAGTTGCTCCTTTATCTCATTGAGGGCAATGATTTTACAGCATAATTGCTACAGCTAACACTTAAAAGCTGGAAGTGCATATGGACTCGTTTGATGTGTAAATCGCTGTTCTAAATCAAGCATTCATTTAATCTCTCTCTCTTTTCTAATTTCAGCAACTGGACCTTCATTCCTGCCCCAAGCCAATTGTTTTCATCATTCATTCCTTCCTGTCAGCTAAGATTGCAAGACTTGGCTTGGTGGCTTGAGCAGAGGGGCGACTTGCCTTAGAAAGGGAGCCCTGGGATGCCGCCAAAGATTGTGACACCGGACACCACTGTCGGGAGCCAAGCACCAGATGTAGCATGCCAGGGCCAGCTCCGGGTCTCAGCAGTCGGGTGATTCCCCAGCTCCTCCATCCACAACCACAAGGGGTGCGGGGATACCCCAAGAAACACCACGAGATACATCAGAAAAACACTTCTCAGAGCAGACAAGGTTGAGAAGGGGAAGGCGAGTCGGGGTACACAGCATAGCTTCTAAACGATGACAGCCAAGGACAAGGCCGTTAGAACAGCAGGTGCAATCTTGGACCAGTTTCTAGGCAACTGATTCTCCCAGGTAAGCAAGAGCTGAATAGATGGGAAATGGATATTTTCACCTATCTGCCCCACCCCAATAACAATGATCCCTTGTCTTATTGCAGTTTATGTCCTAATTCTAGTTGATTTTCACTGGTAGGAAAAGAAAAATTCTCCAAACAGAAGCCCACCTTTTATTTAAGTGGGAAGCAGCTGTTAGCTTTTTCCTCACTGAGTTATCTGTCAGTGGTGTAGAATGATTCCAAAGTGTTCTCATTAGCATATGCTGAGCGGGAATTGAATAACACATCAGATACTGATCTGACCTGGAAGCTGGTGCAATCAGAGCCAGAGTACACTGCTTAAATTGCAAAGCTTTGCTGAAGAGCTGTGTGCACAAAAGATGATGAATTCTGGGGGAACACTCACACCATGCTCTCTTATGGCCAAGACTGATAGCTTAATTTATGGAAAGCAAATTATGTTTTTTTAAAGGTCGTCATCATATATGTGTGTACACACACACACAAACACACACATAAGAACATGATTGAGGGTAACTAATTGTCCCCATGTCCTGATTTTCTGTGAAGTCCCGAGCAGCTGGTGACCCTTTGTTTGTCCCTGTGCTTGTATGCATGCATTTCCAAGCAAGGCTCACGGAATTCTGGAAGATGCGGAGTTTTACACCTAAGCCCATCCCTATAACCCAGTCTACCGATGGCATCTGCAGCTCTTTTCAAATCCCAGGGAAATAATATAATGACCTGATATTTTTCTAGAAAATATTTTGGGACAATGGAAAGCACATCACAGATAAGCTTAATGCTTCTGTTTTTACCTATCATGATTTACTCACTAAAAGTAACACCCATTGTCTGATGTTAGAGTCATTTTCTCAAACCTTGGAAGGTAGCCCCGGAGTTTCTGCAAGCATTTCTAACACCTCTTTCCCTGTAGTTTACGCAGACAAATGTACATTGTAGACCTGTGTTTTAAGCATTGTATTTTAGCAAATGC
The DNA here is from genome assembly GCF_053883595.1 of Heterocephalus glaber. Classification (NCBI taxonomy): domain Eukaryota; kingdom Metazoa; phylum Chordata; class Mammalia; order Rodentia; family Bathyergidae; genus Heterocephalus; species Heterocephalus glaber. Next base: position 17,952,730 of record NW_028258346.1, on the reverse strand, counting down.
CAGTCCAAAGAGGTTTAAAAGTCATTTGGTTAAGGGATGCAAACTTGCTCCCTCAGACATGCATGTGTATTGAGTTGCAGTTTTATTTTAAATCATCTCTCAGAATATCATTCATATAGGGGTTTGGTAATAAAAATCTGCATTTAAATACTGAGTTAAAAACATGTTAACCAGATTTCATGGTTGCTGGCCTCCTCCACACTTTAACGTCCATTGTGATGCTTCTGGTGTCTGGTGCACTGTCCCTGAGTTAACCTTCAGGACTCCTTACTTCCCACTAGAACAGTTTTGAAGCTAGCATTTTTTCTGTTCCGTTTGAAGTGTATGTTTGCAATACATAAGAGCTACATTTGCTTTGGGGACTTGGTACATGTATATAGCTTATCTTGATCATTTTTGATCCCTTATTAAAAAAAAATAATCCTTTAAAAAAAACAGCTTGAGGATATTGACTTTGTGTTTGTTTCCTGTTTTCCAATGCTGAAGAATGAAATCCCAGCTTAAATACTGTAGGAAAGCATTGAAGCATTTGTAAATTATACTCTTTCATTATATATTTTCAAAATCTCTGGAATGTTGTTATACAAGAGAATTCTACTTGTCTATTGTAAATAACACATTAAAATACATATATTAATGCCAATAGTTTAATTCAACAATATGTAATTTAAGGTGCTCGGTACTACATGAAGTATGAGTTAATCGTTCTTGATTAAGTTGCAAAGATTCTATTATATATTTATAGACAAATTAAAATAATCACAGTTGCAAATATTTCCTCAGTGCTGAAGTTTTGGACTGACTGATACCCATGTGAGAGCCAACAGAAACTATATCCTCTACATTTATAAAAATTTAATTTAAATATTTATATTTTAGGAAAAACATATTTGAAGAAAATTAATGCATTTTCTGGGGCAAATTAAAATGTGTTATTAGCAAGAAGTAGAAACTTTTACTAAAAGAATTGTGTATATGAATCATTTTTTTCCTCCCAATTAAAAATGTATCCTATCTGAGTGGCTACTTTGAGTCCATTTCTAATATTCATTTCTAATAGCTGCTTGAGGTGTGGTAGTGTGTGTGTGTGTGTGTGTGTGACACAAAGTGGTGAGTGTAGATAGTGTGTGAGTCAGGGAGAATGAAGCGCTCGCATTGTTTTGGAGAATTGGGTTTTTTCCAAGTTGCTCTGTACTCAGTTCTGTGGATCAACTCACAGTGCTGGTCTCTAAATGAACAGCAATACAATTAAGTGATGTTTTAATCTGTACTTGGTGGCAAGCTATCCATTGGTTACAGAAGAGTGTGACATCTCTAGAAGCCATTGCATAGGCCAATAGGGACACTGACATGAAGGCTTTGCGGCTGGAATTAAGTAGGAGAAATGAAACCGTAGACTTCCTACAAAATACCCAGGCAGAGGCATTTCGTTAGTTCTATCAATTGACAGGATTAACTTTTTTTTTTTTTTTTTTGGTATGGGGATCAAACTCGGGTCCTTGCACTTGTGCAGCAGGCAGCGAAACCACTGAGCCAAATCCCCGGCCCTAGACAGGATTAACTTTATGACTATTAGATGTTCCATATCGACAGAAGGAATCAGAATAGGCTGGGGTGAGGGAGTAATTTTGGATGTACATTGAGTTTTTTCTTTTAAAAAATGTGCCTGTTTATAGCACCGTGAACATCATGTACAATTTATATATGAACTAAATATTCACCTGATTTTCAGTGCATAAAGTTATATTCTAAATATGTAACACAGCAGACTGGATCATAGTTTTATGATAGTCACAGAGGACTATGAAGATGAATCCTGCTGCCGAGATTGGATGTGCTAATGGGGAAGGGGGATGCCACTAGCAATTTTTCATGTGTTTTTTCCAGAAATTCATTTAATATATGTAGGCTCGATCCCATTGCAGCAAACCTTAATGACTCTAAAATATTAGTATTGTCCTTAAATCATTAAGTTGACTATAGTTTCAGGATAGGTTCTCACAGAGGGCTTAGGGCTCTCCTTTTAAACTGTTTTGAGAGGCTCTGACCTGTACACACATCTGCAAATGCTCAAATTCTCTGCTGTGTGCCACGGTTGGCTTGCAGTAAATGCAGCCCCCTGGAATTTGGAAGTCTTTTTACAAGTTGAAACTTTAATAGTATCAAAATTAGATTAGAACTGTAGAATCTTAGTTTTGAAAAAGATGCTAAGGTCAGGAAGGATATTTATGGCCAAATTATAGTTCCAGCAGGACTACCTTTGTATATTAAGCTGTGTAATTTGCTAGTAACATAGCAACATAGTATATATACATAGAAAAATGAATATGCACCGATCAGAATTTTTTCAAAAGTTTGTACCACCTAAAGCTACACACACACACACACACACACACACACACACACACACACACACACCACGGTCCAAGTACTATGCTGTGAGAAATGTTGACCTTGTAACTAAACTGAGGAATCTCTTCTTGAACATCTTAAATTGCTCATCCAACCTGAAATTGAGAAGTTCCTGCTCCGAGGAGGAGCTCTTATCTCTCCAAGCAGGCCCCCTCCGTTGCTGGCTGGCTGGGCTTGTTTGCAAGGTCTGACATTCTTAGAGCCAAAACTTCCATCTTCCCAACCTCCAGTCTTGACCCCGGCTTTGCTCTGGAAAACAGTGACAGTCCAATTTCTCTTCCACGTGAACATCCTGAATACAGAGGCAAGTCAAGGTGGAAACTACTACATAATGTAAAATGAGCTGGAAATGGCTTTAAAATTCCTCGTGTTCATCTTTAAAGAACCAGTTAACCGAGATTAAAACCTTCTGCAATACCTAGTGATGAGGGGTGATGGAAAGAAAGACACATTTATGCAGCCATCATAGGTATATATTTGGCGGGCAATTTGGTAATAGCCATACAAATTTCTAAATGCATGTACCTGTTGATTTGTGGGAATTCACTGTAGAGATGTGATTATACAAGTGCACGAAGACTACTGTATAAGGATCATCTTCATAGGACTGTTTGTAGCACGAGGCTGAAAAGTGAGAAGACATCAATAGCCCCTTGAATCCTGGCACACAGCCACGTTGCAATATTCTACAACTATGAGTGGCGGTAAGGATGAAACTTCCAAGTGCAGACTCTGCGAGATGCACATCTCCCATTTGTATTTCCACTGAGAGCAGTCTTCAGGAATCACAATACCCCCTCCCTGCAGCCCGCGGGCAATGGGGAAGTGTGTGTTAGTGCTGTGTGGGTGTCACAGTGATTGGAGGGGGAAACCTGCTCTAAGTGTCCAACGAGCAAGGGCCAGAGTTGATAGACACCCTGCTGGTGCCACTCCATGTCAGATGGGCACTTCCCAATCGAAATTTTGTGTGTGTCCTCCGAGATTCATGCAGGTGAAAATCCCATTCGTTATGCTTTGAGCTTAGACCTTGACTTCATTTTATACATGAAGATATTTTGATTCAATATGTTCTGAATTTTGTAAATAAGCAACTGCCACGTATGTGGAAGAAAGATTGAGGGTTTGGTTTGCTCAGGACATTCCCAGAGCTTGCCAATATTTCACAAACGAGAAGCAGGTCTGCGTGCGATCCCTGGATCCTCATCACAAACCTCCCTTCACTGCTGCTTCCTACTGGCACCGGTCAACAGAAGTCCTGTATGTGGCTACTTCACTTTATTTCCTAGTCCAGTGGTACCCCAGCATCTCCATACTGAAATGCATATTATTTTATTGTCAGTACTGTCCCTTTTAACAAGTTCTTTACCTTGCACTTAGGAGATGGTAACTTGTAGAAGTCTCGAGTGTGTGCAGGTTATCTTCCGACTGATTATAGCCTACATCCTCCTCCGACTCATTCCGTGCTATCACCCTTCTCCCAAGTGTCCAGCTGCCACTCAAGCTCGGGAGCCACCACGCTGGCTCTGCTGGACCGAAGCCTTATTGCTACTTAGACCAGACCAATGGCTGCCACCTCCACTTGTGCCAGTCTGCTGCCAGGCAACCAGGAGGAGACGCATACTGAAGTCGGGGTTCTGTCATGGCCTCCAGACTGCAAGACACACTCAGGGCACAGGCACTGGCTTCCTGAGCAGGAGATTTACATCACTGTGGAGCCAAGCAGGACTCAACAGGAGCAGCTGAGCAGTCAACCCACTTCCTTCTTTCTGTGTTCTGGGTTTCTCCATCCTCTGCCCTGTGTGACTGAGAAGACACCTGCTGCAGAGGGACTGGCTGTCTCTTTGGGTCTCACAGAGAACCAACAGCCCCCTTGCCTTGCTTTCCTGCATTCCTTGCTTCCGGCTCCTCTTTTTCATCACTCCCAGTTCCCAGCATTGGACCTGGCAAATAAACCATCAGGGCTTAGTCCTCGCTTTAGGGTTTGTTTTCTAGGGAGCTTGACCCAAGACCCTTGTGTGTTTCACTCAGGACTGCAAAGGAAATAATTAAAACAATCTCAGCGGAGGGGTGTTTGTGTGTGATCAGTGGGCAGTGGGGATGCATTCTGAACTCCAAGAGGCCTCCTGCTCTCAGTCCTTGTGAGGACAGGGTCTGGGGACGAGGGTGCCACCTCCACACCCTTCTGTACTGCATGAGCCTCTTAAGTGTGCATTTGAAAATTCACTTTTAAAAAAGGTTCTTTTTTGGCAGCTAATGTTCTGAGAATGATAAATAATATTTTTGAAACCTGTTTAAACAAAATTTTGAATAATGGAACTATTTGACTGTGTGACCAGAAATCAATTATTATGTCACCTACAGTCCTCTAAATTACACTAAATTTGATTTCACTAGGAGAAGCAAGCCATTAAAATGATTAACCCGTGTCCCAGGAGGGTCCTGAATCACACTTCAATGGTAACAGAAAAGCAGCAGGAGCCTCCATTTTGGCCTTTTAGTCTCCATTCATTTGTCACTTGATCATAAACAAGGCCTTTCCCTGGGAGAGTGAGCAGAGCAGAGCAGAGTGGGGGGTGGGGGAAGTAAGGAAGCCCTATGGGGACAAGAGGCAAGAGAGGACCTGACGTGCACTCAGACCCTCCATTGCCACAGGCAGCCAGGCGGAAGAGGCACACGGTCTCAAAGGGAAGTCCACCCTGCTCTCACGCTTGGCCTGTGGCTGTGCTCTTCCTTGGCTTGGACCACAGCCTGAGAATGTTGAAAGAAAACTTTGTTCCTCTTAAGAAACAAACCCGGTTATATTTTCAGCAACTTACAGTTCTTTGGATGAATGAAGCCTACTTCCTCCCAAGATCTCAAAGGCAATGTCCAGGAAAGACCTTCAATAATGCCTCATTAACTGCAGCTCCTCTGCTTTATAATCCTCATCTGCGCAAGCAGGGAGAAAACTTCTTTCTCTGCAAGTTTTCTCAGTCCCACAAGAAAGGGAAATTTAGTCCAAAAAGTAAGCTATTTCTTTTTTGTCCAACTATAGCCTTCAAAACAAGGCCTTAAAACTAAAGTTTTGGCAACTTTCTTGCATTTGGCCTCTCTATGAATTTTTGGATTTGAATGAAACGGAGTGTTTGTGCAAAACAAACCACCTCACAGCCTAGGGGTTTGAAACCCAGAGAGGTACTGTGTCTCCTTATTCTGTGGGTGGCCTGGGCCCCTCGTGGGATGGCATTTAGCTGGCGCATTCTTTTGGGCTCCGTGGTGCCCACACACACACATGGCCGCCAGACAGGGTACCATGGTTCTTTTGACATGCCCGCTCATCTTCCAGAGGGTTTTCCCAGTCTCCTTGTGTAGCTTCCCTCACTCAGCACAAGGTTCTACAAGAGCAAAACAAGCTACAGGCCCCCAAGACCAAGATTCCAGTTCACACCATGTCCTTTACGCGCCCTTCTACTGGTCAGAACAAGCCACCCTCCTAGCTCACATGCAGGAACTAGAGGAACAGACTCTGTACCTCCATTCCAGGATGGATATCATTACCGGACTACATTTCACCCTCTGTGCACAATTGTTTCCATTCCTTCCACATGCAAAATATTCAGTATAGGATAAAGCACAGTACATTGTGACCTTTGCTGGTAAGGATGAGATTTTAGGATGTGACTATTTAAAACCCAGAATTTTGTGACCTAACAAAACCACAGTGACTGCCACTCATACATCTAATATTCACTGGTGAGGCAGGAACGGGGTTACTGCCACAGATCCCTCCTTTTGCTAGGGACCTAGTCTGTCGCTTGTCCACTTAACTCTGAAATCCAATGGGGACTCGAGGGGAAAGCAGTGTTTTTCCTTCAGGCCAATCCCTGCTACCAGTTGTTCTCTACTCCATTATTTTTGGATCTGCCTTCCTAGAAGGCTTTCTACTCCCTAAGAAATAGTCCATGTTTGTAACTGGGCACCACTGCCCAGAAATGTGGTTATCCACGGCCTTTTTTCATTTTGATATAAATTCCTTGGAATTTTATAGTCATGCTGGTGCCAAGAAAATTCAATGGGGGAAATAATAGCCATCTTTTTTTTTTTTTTTTTGGTACCGGGGATCGAACTCAGGTCCTTGCATTTGCACAGCAGGCGGTGAAACCACTGAGCTAAATCCCCAGCCCAATAGCCATCTTTTTAATGAACAGTGTTGCAACAACTGGATATTTATATGGAAAGAAGAGGTTGGACATCTTTACACCCTGTGTGAAAACAGTCAAAATGGACCAGAAGCCTAAATGTAAGGGCTAAAACTAAGGTAAAAAAGCAACACACATAATGGGAGAAAGTATCACAAATCTCTCTGGTCAAGAACTAGAGTCCAGAATAGATAAAGAACATTTACAACTCAAAAGACAAAGAACTCAAAAGTGGTCAAAGGACATGAGTGGACATTTCTCACCAGAATATCTATTGTCTAAGTTCAGCTTCTCCCCCCCCTTCACCTTTCAAGGTCATTCTCATGCTGGGCCTAATAAAGGCAGAGCAGCTCATCCTGATAAGGAACACTTCAGCCTGCCTCTTCCTCCACAACGTCTGCATCACTTCCCTTGTTGCTGAGACACAATATCCAACACCCAAGACTTAAAAGAGGAGAGGCTCATTTTAGATCACAGTTTGTAGAGGTTTCAGACCATAGTCACCTGGGTCCATGGCAGGCATCATGGCAGAGGAGCCTGGTGGAGGAGAAGCTGCTCACCTCACCTCATGGCAGACAGGAAGTAGAGTCAAGAGAGGACCTGGAAGGCAGATAAACCCTTCCAGGTCACACCCACTAGAGCTGCCTCTTCTAATCAGGCCTCACCTCCTAACAGCAAAGCAGCTGTGAGCACCTATAATCCATCACCTTCCAAAGGTCCTGCCTACGCGTGCACGGGGCCTTAGGGTAATGTCTAAATAGGAAACACAGCACATGAGTTTCAGCGTATGCCAAGCAGTTTGCAAGAAGTTCCTTGCTTGTTCCCCTCTCAGGGACAAAACTTGACCTCAAGATTTAGGGCTGCTTAGGTCTCTCCTTTGTGTCTGCTTTCAGATTTACTTGAAATATCTTTTATAGGTCATTCACAAAATACAAGAAAAGAAAGTATAAGGATAGCATGGAAGTTAAAGTAGAATTTGGGTATGTCCAGTGTGGAGGGATAAAGTATCATTACCACCAGATCCAGGCAGCTCCAGAGTAGGAGACACCAGCCAGAACCTGGGACTCGGCTGAGATACAGTCCAGGCTCTGAGTGTATCAGGTGAGATGAGCCTTGTTATTCCAACCAGGAAACTAAAAGTTTAGGAACCAGTTTCTGTGAACAGTTGACTGAAAAAGCTTCCCAAGCCACAATGAAGGTGGAGACGTGATGTCCACAGAAGAATCTCTAAAACATCACTGGGCTTCTTGGGTTTCCTTGGAAAGCACATACCTGGTCTTCCCCCCGTCCACGCATCTCTACCTCCAGCCCACTGCCTAGTGAATCTCTGAAGCTCTCAGGGCTCGTGTGGCAGGCAGAGCCACACTGCATGTGTGATATATTCGGAAACTGTTTGTTGGTTGTGATTGGGAACTAAGGGTGAACAGTTAACAACATAAAAAAACATAGGTAGCTTTCACTGACATTGGCATTTGGGGGGTACAGTGGTTTGATTTCCCCCAAGGAGTCACAGATAGGGGCTTGCTCCTCAGTGTGGTAGTGTCGGGGTGGGACCCTAATGAGAGGTCCTTAGAGCTGCTGCCCGGGGAGGGTTGGTGTTGCCTTCCTGGGTCCCCAAGCTGGTGGTCCTGAGAGAGCAAGGTTAGAGTGAACCTGGCCCTCCCCTGGCTGTGACTTCCTGTCTAGCGGTGGGGTCTCTTCCTCTTCCACTCAGTGCCACCATTAGGATGCCATCCACCAGGAGGTCCTCACCAGTCTAGCTGATGCCAGTGCCACGCCCTTGAATCTCCACAACTAGGAGCTCAATCAACCTCATAATAAAGTTTCTCAGCCTCTGGGACTTCCTGATAGCCATGAACAAACACAGAAGGTAAAAATGGTTGGGTGACATCTGTTTCATATGGTTCTGCCCCACATACCAGAGAATACCAAAATTGGACTTAAGCAGACTGGATCAAGAGTTTCTACACGATTTCCCTGGGTGTATAAACAGAGTAGGGACTTGTGAAAGGTACTGGGGCTTCAGAAGCAAATCAAGGCAGGGTGCTTTGCCGAGAACACAACATGTTATGCTGTGTGTGGCGGTTTCCAGCACAGTCGTGTGTTGGCTGAGCCGGGTGTTCTGAGAAATGCGCTGCTGGCTGCACTAGCTGGATCCACATCAGCATGCACTTAAACTAAAATTGCTACGATGTCACTGGTGGTGAAATCTCACGGGCCCACAGCTGTACATGCAGCCCACCATCATGTGGCACACGGCTGTACAGCTGGGTGAGTTTTGATAAATGCATATGCCTATGTGTCCACCGTCACCAGATCTGGAACATTTATATTGGCACACAAAGGTTCTCGGTGCTGCTTCCCAGTCAATTGCTATAACATCTGGCCCAAGGAAATTATTTTTGCTTCCTGTAACTGTATTTGCCACTTTTATATTTTCAAAATTCTGGGATTTTCTTTGAAGCATAGTGTTTTGAGACTCATTCATGCTAATACATATTTCAAGTTTGTTCCTCTACATTAATGAATAGCATTCCACTGTAAGAATAGTTTAAGAGTTTATCCTCTGGGCTGGGAATTTAGCTCAGTGGTTTCACCACCTGCTATGCAAGCACAAAGACCCGAGTTCGATCCCTGGTACCAAAAAAAAAAAAAAAGAAGAGTTTATCCACTCATTTGTTGATGAAAATTGGGATTATTTTCAGTTTGGGATTATTAAGAATTAAACTGGTATGAGGATTTGAGTTTAATTTCTTGTATAGACATATGTCCTAATTTTACTTGGGTTAGAAGTTAGTTGAATATTTGACTCATGATAGGAATAAATTTAACTTTGTAAGAAATGGCTGGACGTGGTGGTGCACAACTATATTCTCAGCACTATAAGAGGCTGAGGCAGGAGGATTCCAAGTTCAAGCCTACTCTGGACAATTTAGCAACTCAGTAAGACCCTGTTTAAAAATTTAAAAGGATGGACGATAATGGAGATGTAGCTTAATCTGAAAGTGCTGAGCTCAATTCCCAGTACTGCCAAAAAAAAAAAAAAGAAAGTCAAATATTTGACAAAGGAATTATAGCATTTTTCCTTACCACCAACAGTGTAAAAGATTTCTGAATATGCCACAATTACCAAGGCATGGAATTGTCTGTTTTAAAATTTACCCATTCTAGTGGGCATTCAGAGGCATCTCGCTTTAATTTGCACTTTGATTAATGATGTTCAGCATCTTTTTATGTCCCTTTTGCCATCCTTATATCTGCTTTTGTAAAATATTTTTTCATATCTCTTGCTCACTCAAAATAAAAGTCTTCTATCTGAGGCATTATGAATAACTTCTCTCTGTGGCTTACATTTTCATTTTCTTCACGATGTCTTTGCAAAAGGAGAACTTCTAAATTTTGAAATAGTTTATTATTTAATTTTAAGGTTTATGGTTTTTGAGTCCTTTATAAGAAATCCTTGCTTTATCCAAAGATAATAAAGAATTTTGTTTTCTTCTAGTTGTTTTGTGGTTTTAGATTTTAAGTAAAAGCCTATGATCTACATGATCATGTTAATACTTGGGCTGGTATGAGGTCACGGTTAAGGTTATTTTCCATATTGATGGTGATTAGTCACTTTCCCGCCACTGGACAAAATACCTCACACCCAGAACTTAAGGGAAGACAGGTTTACTTTGGCTCACGGTTTCAGAGGATATAGTCTCTGGTCGGCTGGTGCCAAGGCAGAAATGACGATGGAATGGTGTGGTAAAGGGAAGCTGTTCAGTGCCTGGCAGCAGGGTGCAGAGAGAGAATGAAGAGGAGAGCCAGGGACAAGAATGTGCCCTTTGGGTCACACCCCCCAGGGAACCCCCTCTTCCGACCAGGCCCCACCTCTTAGCTGCACAGCCAGCTGTGAACTCACCAGCAACACCATGATCCAATCAATCACCTTCCAAAAGCTCCATCTCTGAATACAGGAGGCTTTCGGGGGATATTTTAGATCTAAACCATAATGGGTAGATACCCACTTACTCAAGCTCCATTTCTCTGAAAACATTTCCTTCTTCAAAGAAAAGTTTGGTGTGCTGGGTGCCTTTAAGATTTCATTTGTTCTTTTGATCTGTAAACATCAAATGCCAGAGTGTCTCTACTGCAGCTTTATAGCAGGTCTTGAAATAAATCCTTCAGCTTTCTTTTCTAATAAAAAATATTTGGCTACTTTATGTCCTTTTAACAGTGATTAAGGCAATTTACTTCTTTATGTTTTTTGTTTTTGTTCAAAAGGACATAATTTGTTTGCTAAATTTCAAACAGCATTACAAAAGTTTATTCAAAATCTTAAATCTCTGAACATAACTTAAATATTGTAGAGTGGTATCAGTCTTACAACTTGTCTTAATCCATAATATTATTAAGTAGAAAACAAGACCCTTGGAGAAAAGGAATAAAAACAAGAGGTATGAGCCAACATGTGCAGAACTTAGGATTGAATAGGTAGTGAGGTTCAACAAATCAAAGTTTGCACTTCGCCTTGTAACTTCTGAGTTATGCAACACTGTTCATCACAACCTTGCTATGCTGCACCTTCTTATCAATAAAACAGGACATATCTACCTCTCACGGCCCTGTGAGATAATTAAGTACAGTTCTCGGCATCATGCTTGGCACGACATTAGCTATTACTAGCATCTTCTCTGAGCCCAATGAAGCCAGCTATATTTTCCCAGTTTCTAAAAGAAGATTCCAGATTGTCCACTACGGGAAAGATTTTTTTCCTCGAATCTGTACTCAGGATCATTTTCATTATGCCTTACTTTCAGAATTTATTACGAGCTATAAAAGTGGTGGTTCTAGGGCAGGGGCCTGGGTGGATTTTTTATGCCAATATTTCTCAACTGGAAGCAGTCCAATGAACACAGGAGAGAATGGCACTATCCCATTTAGTACTCAGAAATGTAAGCAGCCCTCACAATGAAGACATGTCACCCAATATGTCAAGGAAATATTTCTATTTATTGTAATATTAAGATAACAAGAATAAAACTTTAAAAATAAAAATAACTTTAAAATTAAAATATAGTATAGACACAATTAAAAATACATTAACTGAACATTACCAAGACTACGTAAATGCAGGATACTTATAAAGTGCTCTAGAAATATTAACACCTATTATTGGAAAAAATTTGAAATTTGTTTCTAATTTTCAAGCTAAGGAATGAAGCAGTAAACAGTAGCATCAAGACTTTTCTTGTCCAAAAGAGATTCTGTATCATTTCTTGCTTGTTTTTTCCAAAACCCATTCAATTACCTGGGAAAAGGAAATAGATAATTATAGTACCTTTCTATTAAAAATACAAGTGGTAGAAAAAATATTAAAACTATTAAAACTTCAAAAGAGAATAGTAAAAAATTTAAAGTAAAAAGTAACATATCCAGACCTTACACTTAAAAAACATTTTATTTTCCAACTACAGAACCTCTTCTGCTGAACTTCAAATTCTGAGTACCATATTGTTCTCATTGGACAAAATAAAGATTCTCTTCCATTTTCTTAATTTTACGTGAAAATGTGTTTTCAAAAGGTCAGTCAAAAGAAATTAAACCAAAGTTTGAAAAAAGCTAATCAAAATGGATTAGTTTTTCTAGTTCTCTGATTTATTTTTTCTTTCTTAATACCATTTTAACAAAGTACGCTATTAAGTATTATTAAATACTATGCTTAAATAACTTTTATTATAAGCAGCTTAGAAAGTTTTCAGAGGGATGTTGTTGAAAAGAGCATCACTAATTCTTACTGCACATATAACAGCAGCACAACATCCTGAAATAAATTTCCAACTCAATGGAATGTTGTTTCTTGCGAATCATTTATTTACCTGTGTGACATTGTTGTTTGCTGTTTTCTTCATTTCTTCAAATAAACCTCTTGAAGTTTTAAGATCCTAAAAAAGAAGAAAATATAGCATTTTTTCAATTTTGTACGTTAAATTAGAGAACAATTCATTAGTAAGTAAGCTTGAGGTCATCTTAAACCATTCTGTAAGTATCAAATGCAATTAAGGAAACATTACCAAAATCAAAGTAATATCTTATGATTAACCTCCACTTGAAATATAAAAATATCCTAAGCAGAATATCCACCCATCCATCTAAATCCATGTCCCCTCAGCTCATATTCCCAATGGATCTGATGCAGCATCAGGTCACAGTCACCCTCTACCCTGGGCATTTATTAATTATGTATTGGCTTCCTTATATAGGGAATGAATATATGGTTTGTATTTATTCTACAGGTAAAAATATCTTTTTTTCCCTCTTTCTTTTTTGCTATTTCACTGTACCACAAACGGGGACAACACAGGAAATGAAATAGAATTCTGACTAAAAATTCAATGACATCAAATCAAATTATAAAGTTTAAAAACTAACTGTATTTTAAAAAGAACAAAAAAACGGTCCTTTGCCAGAGCTCTAAGCAATGCTGCCTAGAATTGGGCCCTTTCAGTCTTTCAGTCGCTTCCTTTAGCTGCCCCTTAGCACTTCTGCCGGATCCACTTCCACGGCTAGCCAGAGACAGTGACTCTGTATCAGTGCTGATTAATGGCCGTGGACCGGGTCTTGTACATGCCACCCACTGTCTCTCCCGCTCGCTCAATAACAATCGAAGTCTTTGACCAGTGAATAGTGTTGGCATAACTGAGATAAACACTGTTTAGGCCTGAGGTAATTAAGCTATTATCAGTCTAACAACTCCTTCATCCAATGTTCTGATTTCCCTGTGGTCAAACTACCTGTTTGTTTTCCACTTGCTTCGTTTCACTTGCTTCCATGTCTATAATTCTGAGTATTTACCCTTCCCTGACAATGGAGTGATTAAATATATAGCAAAGGTTTCTAAGCACCAAAGTATACTGCATAATCTGTTATTTTTTCCAGTTTTATGTTTTTAACCTATACATCTGTCTTCTCTTGTCTGCTCCAGTTTGGTCTAGCAGTTCCCGTGGAATGCTCCAGGACTTCTTGTTCTATTTATGATTCTGCCCCTTGTCCGCTGAACTTCAGCTTCTACATGATTCCTCAAGAGGGTGAGGTACATTTTCTTAGACCTTTTGTCTGAAAGATTCTCTCTGAATCCTCACATCTGCTTGGACTGTAGACAGGGTATAAAATAGGAGGCAACTCCCATTCCCTCAGAATTTGAAGATACTTTTACCATCTTGTAGTGTGCGGTGTTACTGCGGAGAAGCCCTTTCTGGCTCTTGGTTCTTTACATGGGAGTCACATTCTCTCCTGCTCCGGAAGCTGGCTTTTTAGAATGTTCTGGAAGATGTTCCACTGACGCCAAGAGGCGTGGAACTGCACTGAGACTCAGTGACACAGTGACATGGTTTGTAGGAGGCCTTCCTTTCCCAGGATGAAATACTGTGTGCTCCTTCCCAGCAGGCTTCAGTCCTCCGTTCTGGGAAACTTTGATTATATTTTTGACAGTTTTCTCTCCTACTGTTCGCACACTGGATCTTCTGCATTAATCCTTCACTTCTCTTCCACTTTTCAATGTTTTTCTCATTTGATTCTAGCTTCTGGTAATTATTTTACACGTAAACTGTTCAGCTTTTCTATTCCATGGATTTCATCATATTTTCAATTTTAAGGAGATTTTGTGTTCTGTATACTTTCTTGTAAGCAGCATCCTGTTCTAGTTTTATGGACACAGTTACATTCTAAGAGAATTACACTTTCCACAACGGCTTTCTCCACTTTCTGTCCTTCAGTCTTCTCGTTCCTTGATGACTTGTTATCATGTGTTGAAAGCTTTCTTTGAAGCTTGCTCCTCCCTGGCCGTCTGGTCACATTTCAAAGAGGGACACTAGAGCTACAGACGCCTTTGCTGTGCAGAGCTTGCTACAAGGCTGGGTGACTGGGTGGCCAGTCAGCCTTTGCTCTGCAGGCTTTCTGTCCCCAGTGACAATTTCCTGTCCTGTCACGGAGGTGGGGAAAGCACCATGAGCAGCTGACCTCACAGTGCCTGCCGTGGGAGAAGAGTGTGCAGCGAACACTGCAGGCCCAGCATACTTGGCAGATCTTCACTGATTTCTTCTCATTTACTCCGGCACCACATTCCCTGCTTCCCTGATGTCTTCGAATCCTGAGCACCTCGAAGACCTGCCTGGGTCTCCCTGCACTCCAGCAGGTGGCTCTTGGGCTGTGGGATCTCCCAGCTCCATGCTTCCATGGACTTGTTCAGCAAACCACATGTCCACCACTTTTCCTTCCCCTTCCCTTGCTCTCTGTCATGGTGCTGTTTTGCTTGAGAAATTTTAAAGAGGAAGAGAACTGAGTGCATGTGCTTACTGTGCAATTTTAACCAGAAACCTACATGGAACTGTCATTCAAGTCAGAAACAGACTGAGATAATCTGACACCATCTAAGTTTTAGAAAACTGTCTTTTGAGTGGCTGACCTGTCTGATGTCTTGTAACCAACTAATGATGGATCCCCCATTAGAAACTGGGTGTTTTCATAGAATCCAGTAGCATTTTTACTACATATAGTAATAATAATAATAATAAAAAAATTGTCAATTAAATGAATTAATTATTAATGTTCAAAGCTCCAACTGAAGTTGTGAGACTTGTTAAGGGATATACTGAGGACTCCAGTTAAAATCAGTTATCTGAGGACTAAAATCAAATAAATGTAAAATATTTTTGCATCATTTTTCTATCTCCATTTACAAAATCCTAGCAACAATTTATAGGACATCAGTATAAAAAATAGTATTTAAACCTTTTTTTAATCAAATGGGAGCATTAGAAGGAGAACAAAATGTTGCTATTAGCAAAGAAGACACCAGACCTTCAGGTAGCACTTGGAGATCTCAAAGAGCCGCTGGCTACAGGCAGGGAAACACTCGTGAGCCTCAGTGATGCAGTGTTTCCTCAGGGACTCGGCTACCACTTCTTTCAGGATCTGAAACAGAACAGCACACAGAAGGAGAGTAAAACCTCTGGAAAAAGGACAGACATTTCCACTTTGGAGTTCATCATAACTGAACTGGGAATCCCACTGTCAGGCAGCTGAATTAAAGACAGCGAGTGAACACATCTTTAACACCAACATGGTCACATGGGTCCCGGCATTAGTACAGGGAGTGGCTGTCATATCTTAAGAAAGGAATTCAAATCAGGAGTTGTGAGTTGAACTCTGAGTATAACAGTTACACCCAGCAGGGATATTAGGTATGTGCTTATTTTATTTTATTTTAATTATCGTTATTAATTTTATTGGTACATTATATATATATGTGCATATATATATATAGTGACCACATTCATCATAGGAAAATTGTACCTGTATATAATCTATCTTGATTTTTCTTTTTTCCCCTCAATCCCTTCCTCTCCCTTCAACTATTCTTCCCCTCCTTAATTATAAAAGCTTTGGTTCTAGTTTTTCCTTATACTCTCTTTTTCTTTTCCTCCTCCCCTCTCCCTTCTTTTTCTTAGCATTTGAATATTTTCTTCCCATTTCCCAATGTCTGTTTTACATTTTGGTCCTTATTTTCACTTTTAGTTTCTCACACCAGAGTGTGTTTATTTTTTATTGTGGAAAATTCCAAATAAAGCAGTGTCCACTTCTTTTTCGTTTCTCATTATTTGAGACTGAACCCAGGCCCTTCACACTGCTACGTCCCCACCCCTTTTATTATATTTTATTTTGAGACAGAGTCTCTCGGAGTTGCTAAGTTCCCAAGGCTGGGCTAACACTTGCGATCCTCCCGCCTCAGTCTCCCAGAGGGCTGGTATTACAGGTGTGCAGCATCACAACCTGGCTAATTCCTGCCTCACTTTATCTGCCACCTTGTTTGAAGGATGATCAATTCCTGGCTGATTTTGTTTCATTTGTCCCCTGCTCACTTTGCCCATCATCCTTATTCTGAGTGATTTTAAATTCCAGACATTATTTCATTCACAAAATCTTTACAAAATTCAAATAAAGGAATGTCTTCTCGTGTAGAATGTGAAGGATGAGAAAGTCTTTACCCTTGTATGCTTCTGAGACCTGGACTCCTTAGTTTGCCCTGATGGTTTTGACTCGTGCATGCTGTTCTGACCAGAGCCAGCCTTTTTCATGGCTTTCGGAGCTTCGCTGCCAGGATTGGAAAGGGAAGGATGCGCCATGGCTGAGGGCTGCTCTGGCTGCGGCTTCCTGGACGTCACTGCGTGATGCTGGCGACTAGTGCCAGTTGGCTGGGACAGAAGAGAATCTAAGCTGTCAGATTTCACGGCTCTACAGGGAGAGGAAAATGCAGAGCACAGATGACGGGAATCCACAAATGTGGTAACTGCATCTGAATGAACACAAACTCAGAAAGAGGAGATGGAGTTGCTTGCTACTCTGTCTTATGTAAGCAATCGACATTGTTTTGTAAAGTTGTTCCTTCAGTTCTTCAAATGAGTACAACAGAAGGCAATGCATAACAACTAGCATTTCAGCTACTTCTTTAGATACTTATACTTTTCTATTAAGAGATTATTTTTTCCATAGTGTCTCACTATGGAGTCCAGGCTGGCCTTGAACTCACTATGGAGCCCAGGCTGGCCTCAAACACATGGTGATCCTCCTGCCTCAGCCTCCTGAGTGCTGGGATGACAGTGTGTGCTGCCAATGCCCAAAGAGAGAATTTTAATAAAGGAATCCCTAACCTGTCTCTTATGGTACCTATGCCACTAACTGCCCATGCAAAATAAAAAACAATATTTAAAAAAGCACAGAACTGTTAAATGTGTTGAGGCTTCCATGTTTGGCAAGAGCGGTTCCTCTAGGCTTCCCTTCTCTCTGCCAGCCGCAGCTCAGAATGCTTTCACTGCAGGAGCATAAATCTTCTCATCAGTCACTTCAGAAACTAAGCTCTTTTGCTTTCCACCTTTATCAGATGTAAAAAGTACCAGGAATTTATAAAGTTGTCCTAAAACTCATTTTGTTACTCCATACCAGGAAAATAGTCTTCTCTATTTTTATGTGTTCACAACATGTGAAAGTTTCGTTTTCACCTATTCTGTAGATTTTTGAAGGTTTACATACAGTAAAAACTTAAGGCTTGGTTTGAATACCAAGGACCTAAAATCGACAGCTGTAAAGATATATAAATTTGATAGAAATTAGTGTTTATTTCATAAATTTCTAATCTCTGAGCCGCTATCCGGAGGCTCTATTTAGTAGCAAAAGATGTACCTAAAAAGTTTCACAGGACGCACTAATTACGTAGGTTTGAAAATTACATTTTCTATGGATCAAGTGGGCTTCCTACAGTGCCCACCCAAGCGGGCAGGAAACCGAGGCAGAGGCAGCCCGAGCCAGCAGGAGACCTGCCACGGGCTGTCCGTTGGCAGGCAGCGAGCAGCAGGGTTTGGTGCCGACCCTTTCCTTTCTATAACTTCTAAACAACATCGTCCACTGCTCACGATAAAAACAAACTTGCTGTCATGAAGGAATTAATATAAATCCATGCAGCAAGGACTAAAAACATAGCAGCCCCCGCCCCCACTAGAAAGCACTTTCCGTCCAGATGCTACTTCGGCACTCACTGCGTCACCTTTTAGGGGGCCGAGGGCAGCTCAGCTCCCCGGACCTCCGCGTCAGGCGGGACGCCTCGGGTCCGGGTCCGGGTCCGGGTCCGGGTCCGGGTCCGAGCTCGCTCTGCAGCGGTTTTCCGTCCGAACCACTCCCAGGCTCCGCGGGAACCAGAACCGGAACCGCAGGCGACGGGATGGGGCTCAACACCGCGGGGCCGAGAAAGCTGTCCCTGGTGCAGGTCGTCTGTGTTTCGTAACGAATAAGGCGAGACTGCAGTTCTGAAAATCCGCCGTCTCTCTCCAAAGCCTTTCGGTCATCCAAGCAGTATCTAAACGAGGAGGCCAGAGATGGGAGAATCAAAGCCTCTGCCAGGACAGCGGGCTTCTTCCGTGCACACAGAACGCCAAGACGTCAGTGCCCGCGTCCTTCCCCGGCTTCCCTCGGCTCAGCCGGCCTCCCGCAAGCTGCTTCTCAGGCCTGCTCCCCGATAAGGCGAAGGGTTTAAGACTGCAGAGCACGGTCTGATTTCTCTTCCACTGTGTTGATGGGCGACAGATGAAGTGAGGCCTTTGGCATACTTTCAAAATAATACAGCTGCGCTTTAAAACTTCTTAAAACTCTAGGAACCTCTGATTTCTCAGCATGGCTGATCTATACCAACGTGCAGTGCTGACTTCTCTTAAAAAGAGTGAGTTGCTTTTCAACACAGAGATTAAATGGGTATAAAAGCATCCCAAACTCGCTTACCAAGCAGCTCAGCGCATCCTGACTTTTTCGCTAAGGCTAAATCCACGTCTGACTGACAGGTTTCCCTTCAAACCCTTTGGATGTCTGTCCATCTGGTTTCTAGCTAAATATGATTCAGGGGTCAACGAAATGTTAGCTCAGCAAATGCTTCTAGCTTTAAAGAATTCCCTGCTGCTAAGCACAACCAATAAGCACATGAGGAAAAGCACGAGTGAGAAATGCGACCTTGTGCCCTCTCCCCCTTTCCGCAGTACATCAGGAGAGTAGGCCTAGTTTCACACACAGATGGGCTGAAAAGTTAACTCTCTTCACTGTTATCTGTCCTCCTGCACCTGTAAAATCCCAACATGGTCCCTAAAATCAGATTTCTGGAGTTCAGCTTTCAAGGAGTGGATCATTACCCAGACATCTGACTGCCTGGTGGAGGTTTTAAAACTTTCTCTCTCCAATGTGACACACATTTGATTTTTCTGAGAATCTGGACTACATCTAATTCAGGCTCCTAAACCCTTGGACTTAAACTTGTGCTCCTCTGTTTATTAGCTGTGTGAACTTGGCCAAATGATTTATCTATGCTTCTTTTGCCTGATCCACAAAGTGAGACACATAGTACTTACAGCCTTATCTGAAAGAACTATTGGGAGGATTACCTGAATGGTACATAGAAACATTTAGTCAGTGCCTGGAACATGAAAGCAAAACAAGTGATCAATGCACTCTGCCATTTCGATCACCATCATTAGATTTATTTTCTATCACAGCACATCTTATAGCATGCTAGAAATATGTACCATAGCCAGAATTTAAGCCCAGCTTGGTGACTTCAGAGCCCGACTTGAGTATACTGTCTCCTATAAGGTATATGATCATCTTAAGTGGTGAAGCAACAGAAGGCTGAACATTAGAATTGAGCCGGAAAATGGTTTCTGAGCAAAAAGGTGTCTCCTGTGCGAGCTGACCTGACAAAGAGCCACCCCCAGCTCATCCCCCTCCCACACCTAACCCGTGACCTCCTTCACTGTCCTTTGTGCTCAGGAAGCGTCTGTATCCAGGGTACCTTTCTATCCAAGCATGTAAACTAATGTAACTTCCTCAACCTTGAACTGATGATAAACGCCTCACTTCTGTATTCCCACCCCCTTCCTTAACCCATATAAACCCTGTTCACTGCCAGCTCTAGGCTGACTGCTTTGTGGAGAAACCCTTGATCAGCCCACTGGTGTAATAAACTTGCCTCCAACCTCCAGGTACATCCTCCTTTGGCCTGATCTTGCTGGACCACTGAGAGCTGCCACACTATGGACTGCAAGTCTGCTGCTACAGAATCACCTGAGGAGCTACTCCATGTCAATAGTTTCTGATTTGATTGGTCTGTGGTAAGAACTAGTCATTGGGATTTTTAAAAAGCTACTATGTAAGACTATTTTTTTGACTGCAGGAATCATTTCATTGCACAAATGTTTATCAAAACATCATGTCACACATACATCTTAAATACACACAACTGACAAGTCTGCTTAGACCATGCTGACGTGTAGCTAGGACTGAAAGAAAGCATCTCCAATCTAACTTAACCATTTACTATAAACTGGTGAAAAAACCGAAGCTTCAATGAGAATGTTAATTGGTGGCAGAGCAGGAACTAGGTCTCAGATACCTCAATTCTCTAATATTCTTTCTCAAGTCTGTCATTTAATAAAATGTATTTCATTAAAAATCAGCAGCAGGGGCCGGGGATTTAGCTCAGTGGTTTCGCTGCCTGCTGTGCAAGCGCAAGGACCGGAGTTCGATCCCCGGTACCAAAAAAAAAAATCAGCAGCAACTATGAACATTACTGATGAGTTTTACTTCTATCCTAGGCAAATAATAAATTTAGAGTAAGATTAAGAACCATGAATTTTTAGAAAGGTTCTAGGCAAGAGGCAGTGTAATGGCTGGTTAGCATGAACATGGGGAATATTTAGAGAAAAGATGCATATTTTGATTGTAAGAATATTTTTTCTACCCTAATGTTCTGTTTCTAAGCTGTAGATTTTTTTCTTCCAGTTGTCTCTTGATCACAGCTGTTTACAATGTCATCCCCTCAACTGAATTCTCTGTATGAGTTCACTTTAATTGCCATTTGAAATGTCCTTAAG